>NW_005871062.1:10259467-10295541 GCF_000147115.1 Myotis lucifugus | reverse complement strand
GTAGCTCTGAAAATGCAAGAAAGAAAAGAGGTGGGTAGGAGGCCAGCCGTTTCCACAAACACCCTGGTCCTTTGATGCTGGGGCAGATGGAGGGCTCAAGGCCTGACCCACTGACGCGAAGGCCCTGGGCCCAGGGATCTGCATTTTAAGCAGCTCCCCAGGTGACTGATGCACAGCCAAAGTTTGGTAAACACTGGATGTTCTCCAAGGTCCCCTGGGTGGGTAGAATAGTACTAGTGATAAATAGCATTTATAGACATACCTCATTTTATGGGGCTTTGCTTTATTGAGCTTTACAGATGTTGCATTTTTTTTACAAATTGAAGGCAAGACTCTCCACCAGCAAAAAGATTATGACTCATTTCATGGCGGTGGTCTGGAACCAAACCTGCAATATCTCCAGGGCTGAATGCCTACTAGGTGCAGGGGCTTTATATATGAGTCTGTTATTTCATTGAGAGGTATGAATGTATCCTTTTCTTAAATTTTTTTTAAAAACCTCACCCTGGGATATTTTTTCCCATTGATTGAGAGAGAGAGAGAGAGAGAGAGAGAGAGAGGAAGGGAAGGGGTGGGGGAGAGAGAGAGAAACACGATGTGAGACACATCACCCCAACCAGGGCTGGGGATTGAGCCTGCAACCGAGGAACGTGCCCTTGACCAGAATCAAACCCTTGACCCTTCAGTCTGTGGGCCAACGCTCCAACCACTGAGCTGAGCCGGCCAGGGCTGAATGTACCCTTTTAGTAGAGAGAATAACTGACTTGACCAGAGTCTCAGAGCGGCAGGGCTGAGAGTCAAGCTGAGGTGTGCCTGTCTCCAAATCCTGCTCTGGGCCCCTCCCCAGAGTTATTTCCCACCCGAGGTTCCTTGTCCCATGCCAGGTTGAGGCTACGTGGCATCTCCCCAACTTTGCACGTGGAGTGGCAGCTCCCTCTCTCAGAGGGGACAGGGAAGGTGGACACAGGAAGCTCCTGGCCCAGTGCAGGAAGCTGTTCTCTGCTTCCTGCCCAAAGCAGGGAGTAACACACAGCTTCTTTATCCCACTGGGGCGGAATGCGGCCCCTACACAGAGCAGGAAGGACAGGCCAGAATGGGCAAATAGGCAGGCTGGGAGCAAGACAGAGAGTGGGCTCAGCAGGGAGCCTGGGGAGGGAGGCACTCCCTGGGGCGGCGGGAGGCCGGCTGAGGCAGCTCTCCTGAATGCAAGACAGAGTTTGCACTCAAATAAACCCCGGTGTGCATGGATGGGGTGCAGTGTAAGACGATGTTGATTCTAGCCTGGATAGCACAGAGACTGGGTTTTCATCAGTTCCTCGGTGAAGAGGAAATTGGAAATTAATATCAAAATCCCACTGAGTAGTGTCCATAGTTTCCATATGTAATCATGCTTGGCTTAGCTAGGTAGTAAAATGTTTATGATTTTCTTTCCAAGGTTGAGTTTAGTCATTCTCAACGAACCATTTAGTTGGCTTCATAAAGTCCTGCATTAAAACACCCCTCTAGGTGATGCTGTAGATGGATAGATACCTGGCTAGGTAGACCCTCCTGGCTGTTAAAGTGAAGGCCTGGGGCCCAGACAGCGCAAGTCTCGGGGAGTCGTCCTCCCAGACAGCCGCTCTGGCAAGGCTGGGGCGCCACATGTTACACGGAGCACTGGCTTGACAGGGAGTGCACCGTAAGACTGTTCTGAGGATGTCTCCTGGCATTTGTGATTCATATGCAGACATTCAAATAGTGTGCCCCTCCCCCAGCACGTGCTTTCGGTAAACCGAGGCATGGCCGCACTGCCAGCTGGAGCGGACGTGGGTGGGTGTGGTCGTCGTGGTCAGGCACACTCTGGCACTTCTTCCTGCTCCATCCTGGAAAAGGCAAGAAGCGCAGCAGCCTCCTGGCGCCTGCCTCAATCTTTAGCTCACTCTACACTAGAAGTGCAGACAGAGATGTAAAGGCCGATGCACACAGCCCTCACCATCTGCTGGGGCTGGAGGCGATGAGGGCAGTTGGGCAGGCTGCGGGCCTGAGGGTCCCATCTCATCATCTATCCACACACACACAGATACACCACACACCCCCTCATGCATGCATACACATTTGTGTGTACACATATACATGCTCACACATAGACATGCACATTTATATACACACATATACAGAAAGACACACCTTCACTCACAAAGACTCATAAAACAGACCACACACACACCCAGAGATAGACATGTACCCAACCTTATATACAAAGAGACACATAGTCTAACATACACACATACATGTATACAGACACTAACATGCTTACATAAGACCCACCCTTATATGCCACACACAGACTCCATATCCTCAGACACACCCTTGTGCACACACATTCCTTCTCAGTTGCCATTTGGACAAGAGAAGGCGGTGTCTGAACTGCCCTGTGGGGGATGCCGTGTGGCTCCAGGCAGAGTGAGGCCCACAGCCAGGCCCTCCCCTGCAGCCTCACCATGGCCACTGACAAGTGCCCCCGTGATGCCTGCCCAGCCGCCCCCTGCCTGTCTGATCTTCTCTCCCACACATCAGCAGCCTCTCTAACAACAGCATGCCTTGCCCCCCAGCCTACACACACACACACACACACACACACACACACTCATACTCAAGCGCACAGAACATGCTCTCTCTCTTTCTCACTATGTCACACAGAGCTGCTCTGTCTCCAGCCTCTCCAGTCACATCCACACCATTTGCCTGTCAGCTTGCCCCCCCACCCACCCACCCTACCCCACCCCACTCCCAGCTTTGGTCTTTGTCTCATGCACAATATGCAGGGTCCCATGTAGACGCCCTGTATCTGTCTGTCTTGCGCACACAACGGAACAACTTGAGCCATGGCAAGTGGGAGAGGGTGTCAGGCCCGATGGAAGCTGTTATTCTTAGCCCTGTCACTGAACACTTCCATCCCCTCCCCACTCAGTCCCTGCCCTGCAAGTCACCCTCCCCACGAGACAGAGCCGAACCTGAGGCCAGTCTAATCCCCCATCTGTGGAGAAAGAGGGAAGGCAGGAAGGGATTGCAGCCCAGCACTGAAAAGGAGCAGAAAATTGGATTTATTTTTGCTGCCCCCCCCCTCCCCAACCCTGACTCTGCCTCCAGCTGCTCAGAGAGCAGTTGTGTGGGGAATGATGGAAGAGAGGGAATTTGCATTGGAGAATACTTGCTGGATGGCCTGAAACATTTGTTGCCATTGCTGATCCAGTTCTGTGTGTGTGTGTGTGTGTGTGTGTGTGTGTGTGTGTGTGTAGGGTGCAGGCTTGTAGGGGGTGTGGGTGAGACGACTCTGAGGAAGGAAGACTCAGGAGAGGGTACTAAGCCATTTCTTAACCCTTTTTTGCTTTGGAGCTGGAACTGGCCATAAATAGATCAGACCCCAGCTCAGCTTTTGCTCAGCCCCAGGGTCTCTCAACTCCCAGAACTCTCTGTGCCACTGAGCCCTCTCTAGGCCTGCACCTGCCAGGCGTTAAAGTGGGGGCCCAGGAGGAAGGAGTTCTATCCCCCAAAAGTCCCACAGATACTTCAACCCCAAAGTTCTTGGTCTTTTCTCCTCCACATCTCCTCCTTGCCTGTGTTCCCTGGGCTGGACACTTCAGACATCCCCACTTGCTCCCTGATCTCCCCACCTTCTGGTTGGGTTTCAAGTATTTTATCTCAGGTACCCTCCAAGAGTTCTTTGTCTCCACCCCCATGTGCCCAGCCCTTCTTTGGCTTTGGCCAGGACTCTTGTAGTAGCTATTAGCAGGTCTTCCCACCCTCAGTCTCCCTTCCCACCAGTCCACCCTCCCAACAGCTGCCAGTGATTTCAAAGGTAAAAATAAATAAAGCCTGACCATGTCACTCTCCTGCTCAAGACTCTTCCCTGGGTGGCACGCCACGCTCCTCGTTCCATTCCCTGCCCCGCACACCTCACTCTGCACACACAGAGCCAGCGCCTCCCTGAGCACAGCAGCCCCTTCCGTGTCTGCTGCCTTGGCACATGCCGGTTCCTTAGCCTGAGACGACTTTTCCCTCTTCTTCACCTTTGGGAATTAGAAACCAACTCAGCTGTCATTGCCCTTCTGATCTCCAGTGCTTACACAGACCTTGATTCTAGCCCTTTAACCATTGTCCGTTGGGGATCCCTCATTTATCCGTACTTCCCTGCCTTTGCCAGGTCAGGTCCTCTCATCAGAATGCCCTCTCCTGCCTTCTCCATCTGGGCTGGCCTAACCTTTCTCTGTGACAAGCACTCCGGTCTCCCTTCCTTTGGGATTTTCCAGTCTGTGGCTCACACTGGGCCCCGGATTCGTTGGCCCTGTGTTGTCCACATTGCTTTCCCCATTCGGTGTGCAGTCATCCCAGCTGGCCTGTGAGCTCCTGGCGGGTGTTGGGGTGGAGTTCCTGCCACAGCGCCCCTGTGGAGCTCTGAGTGGTGCTGGCTCACAGCCAGGGCTCAGATTCTTCAGGGGGTGGGGGTAGGGGTGGGGGCACTGAGTTTCAGTCCAGGAGAGGGAGGAGGGCAGGGGAAAGGAGCTCTCGGCAGGTGCTGAGTGAAGACAGGTTCCAGCCCCCGGGACTCCTGCGCACAGAGCCGGGCTGGGGACACAAGGCCTGTTCTCACTTGGCAGCTGTTGGCAAAGCCTGTCCCCAGTGGTGATGCCAGAGGCAGGGGCCCCTGGGCAGGCTCTGGCTTTGATATTGGTCTGCTGAGTGACCAGGAGAGAGAGAGAGAGGCTCAGAGTGGGAGAAGCAGAGATAGAGAGGCAGAGAGGCCGGCAGGGTGAGGGCCAGCGATAGAGACTGAGAGGTCCAGGCAGTGAGTGAGACGGAGACATGGTGACAGAGAGAGGGACAGACAGAACAAGAGGAGATAGAGACACGACACCAAAGGAGAGACCGACAGTTCAGAGACAGAGAGACTTAGACACACACACAAAGATAGAAGTGAAATCATAAAAAGGAAGAGAAAGTCAGGGAGAGACAAATTGAAAAGGAGACTGAAAGGAAGGTAGGCAGAAGGGACAGGAACAGGCAGAGAGAGGAGGAAGGCAGATGTCAGGAGAGAGTGAGGGAGACAGAGAGAGAAAAAGGGAAATGCAGACACAAACAGACATATGGGGCTGGGAGATCCTGCAAGAAGCTTGATAAACACACACACAGAGGAAGCCAGGAATTCACCTAAAGAGACAGCAAGGCAGCAAAGGGAGAAGAGACTCAAGGGGGCCAGGGCAGACCTGGGCATGGTAGGAGGCCAGGGCCTGTCTGCTGGGCTCCTCGTCTTGGTCATAAACTGTGGGGGCAGGGAGGGGGGAGACCTGAAAGTAGGGCTGGGTGGAAGGGCTCTGCAGGGTCAGTCTTGACTCCTTCGGGATCTGGAGCTGCCCTCACAGGAGCCCCAGGAGAGGGACCCAAACCTGAGGATGGCAGGTGGCGAGAGGCCCAAGCCCAAGCCACGCCTAGAAACAGGGTGGCCCAGCTGCTACTTGGTCCAGAGGGGCTTCCTGATCATGGAGCCTCTCTGCTCAGCAGGGAGAGGAGCTGCTGGGAACCACAGAGCTGAGTCTGTGGGAGACCCACATGGGGTCAGTGCTCTGGCTGTGAACACGCCCCAGGTAGACTCATCAAGGCCTTGGCAACCCATTCCATTGTTCCACCACCCAACACAGAGAGCCCATTGGAAGTCCCTCCTGCTGTCTAACTCAGATACCTCCCACTGCAAGTGCAGCCCACTCAACTCTTTAGGAGGTTAAATTAAAAAAAAAAGAAAAAAGAAAAACTCCACAGAAATCTGAAATGCCACAGAGTGCTCAGACAAAGACCTCTTTCTGTACAGTTCCACTCCCTCCTACACCTCTCTCCCCCTCCCCACCCCCCTTCCTTACTACAGGCTAAATTGGCAGTGGAGAGGTTTTGAGTCAACAAATGCAGTGGGCTGGGGAAGGGAGCCCTGAAGGGGATTCCTGTCTGGGAGACGTTTGCTGACAGCAGTTACTGTGACAACAAGGAAGGCCTACAACAGACCGGCAAGCAGCCCTTGCCTCCTGCCTGCTGCCCCCCTGCCCAATTCTAGCTCTTCCTATACCTCCTACCCCAGTTCATTCATGTATTCATTCATTCATTCATTCGTCATTTACTCACCGTAGTAACTCAACATATGGACACCCACCATATGTCTAGCACCTGCTCGGCATGTTTGTATAGGAGTAGGCAAAAGTAGGTTTTCAGTTGTGAATATGTGAAAGTTTATTCTTGTATTATTATTTATTAATTATTGTATTATTTTTCATATGAACAACTGTAATCCTACGTTTGCCCACTGCTGTATTGACAGCTTCATTCAGTCCTCACGGCAACCAGCAAGTTCCATTATTCTCTCTTTAACAAAGTAGAAAGCTGAAACCCAGTACACTGAAGTGACTTGCCCAAGGTCTCACAAAACAAGAGAGCTGGAATTTGAACCCACGAGGTGGAGTTGAGATTTGAACTCAGGTCTGTCTGGCTTCCCAAATCAGGCAAGTGCTGGGGAGCCAGGCACCAGGTGGTGAGCTTCATGAGAGCCAAGACTATACCATCTTTATCTCTACAGCTCTACAACTGTGCCCAGAGCCTGCACACAGCAGGTGCTTGGTACATGCTTGTGGCATGAATGCTGGCTTATCAAGGGGAGGACAGGAGTTGGCGAAGTTGAGAGCCTTCAGAGGAGGAGGACTTCCCACTTGGAAGAAGCTGTACCTGGATTCTGTAATGCAAGTGCTCAAGGGCACTTATGGAATGCCTATTCTGCGCCAGGCACTGTGCTAGGACCTCTGAATACAACACTTTAAAAAGTGCATTTGTCCTTTGCCCTAAAGAAAGTCTTTGTTTAGCAGGGGAGACCAGCACATGAACAGATGGAGGCGGAGGTGCTAGAGCAATAAGTACCCGGTGCTGTGGGATTCCAGGTGGAGTGTGGACCTAAATGTGAAAAGCAAAACAATAAAGCTTTTAATAATGCAATAAAGGCAACACAGAAAAATATCTCCATGACCTCAGGGTAGAGAGAGATTTCTTAAACAACACATAAAAATAACGCTAACCATAAAGGAAAAGATTGATAAATCTGAGGACATTAAAATCAAGAAGTTCTGTCCTTCAAAGGACACCATTAAGAGAGTAAAAAGGAAAGTCAGAGTGGGAAAAGATTTTGCAACCCCTACAACCAACAAAGGGCTCATCTCCAGAACGATCCTACAAATGTGGATGTAGGGGACTGACAACCCAATGGAAAAATTGGACTAAGGAATTGAAAATGCAGAAATTCAAATGTCCAAAAATACTATATTACAAGGTGCATGCCCTGATTGATAATCAAGGAGATGCTAATTAAAATCCAAACAAGATTCTACTATATACTCACCAAATTAGCAAAAGTGTAAAAGTCTGATAAAACCCAAGTTTTGGTGAAGATGTGGAAGAGTTCTTAAAAACCTCTTTGGAAGCAGCCATCAGTATCCAAGTAGTCAAGTCCAAGATATGCACACCCCACAGGTTAATGCCAGTACAAGAATGTTCATGGCAAGTATTGTTCCTGAAGGCCCCAAACTGGAACCAATAGATCTTGTCCAGTGGGTAAAAGGAGTTCAGGGGAACAGAGAGAACAATTCTGCCTGAGCAACTGTGGTATGTGGGAAGGTGACCTCTGAATTTGTTCCTGAAGGTGAAGTTTCCCAGTTAAGGAAGAGAGAGGGAGGGCATTCCAGACAGAAGGTCTGGCAAATGCACAGGCATTGGGTCCTGAGCAGTTCCTCCTTGTCCTGGAAGTGGTTGGGTTGGGGGTGTCAGAGAGAGAGATGGAAAGGAGAGTGGGGGAGGGGGGTCAGACTTGTAGAAAATGAAGGTCTTTGTGGGCCATTGTAGGAAGTTTGGCTTAAATACAAAAGTGGGAGAGAGTCAGGAGCAAGGAGCAGTTCGAAGGGAGACCAGTTAGAGGCTATTGCAACAGGTAAGCAATTTGAGTGAAGGGATAGGGTGGATTTGGGGACCAACAATCTCTGAGACAGAGTAGAAAGGATGTGGTAATTGGGAGTGGGGAGGGGGATGAAAAAGAGCGGAGGCAACTCCCAGGTCTCTAGCTTGGGGAGCTGGGTGGATGGTGATGCTGTAAATGGACACCCAAAGATTGAAGAAGGAGGGAAGGAGAGGTTTGAGGAAGGAACTAAGAGGCCTGGTTGGAAACATGCTGCTTTGGTGCTTCCTACCGGATGGACAGATGAATATCTAGGACATCAGGACAAGCTTGGACATGGAGCCACAGATATAAAAGTTATTGGACCAGGAAGCCATGAGCTTAGATGAGAAAAATTGGGGAGCAGGAGCAGGGCAAGACCAAAAGAAGTCATAGATGGAGCCCTGGGAACCAAGCAGAGGCTATGGGCAGAGGAGAAGTAAGTGAAAGAGACAGGGAAGGGATGATCAGAAAGTAAGAGGAGATCTGGAAGAGGGTGGGGGTATC
The DNA here is from genome assembly GCF_000147115.1 of Myotis lucifugus. Classification (NCBI taxonomy): domain Eukaryota; kingdom Metazoa; phylum Chordata; class Mammalia; order Chiroptera; family Vespertilionidae; genus Myotis; species Myotis lucifugus. The sequence goes on along the minus strand of NW_005871062.1, from coordinate 10,287,041 downwards.
ACAGCAGCTAAGAAAGGAATTTTCACAAGGGCTGGGTGGTCTGTGGAGTGCAAACAGAGTGTTGGAAATAGGTAGGGTTAGGTCTGTGATAAGCAGAGAGAAGGAGTAGAGGGAAGTTGGGGGAGTTATGGTCTGAAAACCTTTATTTTCTCTGTCAATTATAGGTGAGGCAGGAGGTAGGAAGGAAGCCTTGAAAGGGTGGTATAGGGTTAGAACAGGAGCTGACCACCAGGGGCCCAGGGGCCTGGAGGGCTGAGCTGATGTCAGGGACCATAAATCTGGAGTGGCACCGGTTTGCACGGTTGGGTGATTTTCCTGTGCCTGCTTGTAGCCTGGGAATCATGATAGGGAAAGCAGATGACTGGAATCCCTCAGGGCTGGGAAAGGCAGGGCGAGGGGGTGTGGGAATTGAGGGTGCCAGGGAGGATGAATGATGTGGCCAATCACAGGCAGGTCGATAGGGGAGGAAGTGGAGCCAGGAAGGGGCTGACAGCCTGGCAGAGTGCCTCGTCCAAAGCCAGCACTCCAGTACTGTCGTTGAATGAGCAAGACAGAATGGGAGAATTGGAGAAATCTCTGTGAAAGGAGACCAGGTTTTATGGGAGGAAAGGAAAGAAGTTGTGGCCCAAGAGGGGGATACTGGTGTTCAAGATTGTACAGGAGGCGTTCCAGGCAGTATGTGGGTGGCTGAGGTGAAAAGAAGGTCATTGAAGATGGGAAGGTAGAGGAGCCAAGAAGTGAGGGTGTTGGGGTGTCCATGGGGATAGTCTAGGTACCTAGGATGATGCTAGGGTTGGGATCCAGAGGAAGATCATGAGTCAGGTGCCCATGTCCTCAAAAGATGTGGGATGACCTGTGGGTGATATGTGATATTGGCCAGCTTGGGTAAGGGGTATAATGGCTGGATGGTGGGAACGGGTCTGATTCTGAGTGGGAGAGGAAGTGTAATGGACTGAGGTGGCAGAGGGAGGCGGGAGAATGCTAACTCTCTCTCCAGCCTGGCCAGGTGCCACTTCTGCAGGCTCCCTGAGCATGCTCTTCTAGGCCTTCATTGTTCTTTAAGTCTGAAAGACTCTACTTAACCCTTGAGTATGTACAACCACAATATGTGCTTTTCACCTCTCAAGATCACAGGACAAGACTTTATTCTGTGAATGGAGATAGCTTCTATACATTGTGGACTCAGGATATTCTGAGAAATGGGCCCTGGGTATGGGACAAAGAGGCCTGGCCTGCATCTTGGGATAGTGAAAGTGTGAGGCTGTTCTGGGCCAAGCCACACTGTCCACTGGCCTTCTCTGACCCTCCCCCATCTCCCTGGGACATGCAGAGTTTTCTACCCTTCGACTTCTATATGGAGAATCAAATCAATAGAAAGAGGGCATGAGCTAAGTAAGCCATGATGGTATCCAGTGTCATGGTGGCTCACTCTGTCTGAAATAACCATCCCCTTCACCCGCTTTCAAAACCCCACTCAGCCTTCAATGTACAGCCAAGGAGATGCCACCTCTTTTCTGATCTCTCCTTCTCAATATCAATTCTTTGATACCAAGATTTTTGGTCCCTCCATTTGGTATTGGTTTCCACCAGTCTTCATGTTGGGTTTTAAAGACGGAGGGTCTGTGTTTTCTACAAGACATCATTCTTAAAGGCAAGACCTCTGAAAGGGCTCTGTGGCTCACTAGTGTGAACTAGGGACAGTCCCTTAACCTCCAGACTTTGTGGGCCATTGTAGGAAGATCCTTATCTGCAAAATGGGGCTAAGACGATTTACCTTATCAGGCACAGGATAAATGTTTAATACATTTTATTTCTTTATTGCCATTATCCCCATTTTATGGATAAACTGAAGCCCAGTTGTAAGTAGGTATAGATAGTTGCACTTAAGTCTGCTGGACCGTCTAGGCCAGTGCTTCTCAACCTTCCTAATGCCGTGACCCTTTAATACAGTTCCTCATGTTGTGGTGACCCCCAATTTCATTGTTACAAATTGAACATAATTAAAGCATAGTGATTAATCAAAAAAACAATATGTAATTATATATGTGTTTTCCGATGGTCCTCGGTGACCCCTGTGAAAGGGTCCTTCGACCCCCAAAGGGGTCGCGACCCACAGGTTGAGAAACGCTGGTCTAGGCTCTTCCCTCCACAGCTCCACCTCCAGGCAGCCTGCCTGGCCTTTGCTAGGGGAGTGTGTGCTGTGGGGGCCCTGGTAGAGGCTGTGGATCTCCCCTGGGGGCTGGGGGTGGGGAGCACCTGCAGCGGTTATGATTGGCTTTTATGAGCCTGTTCCACCAACTGGTTCCCTTCCCCCAAGTCTGAAGCACATTGAAGCTCTTCCTGTTTGCTCCCAAGCAGATGGTGCTGGAATCTCTCTACACCAACTCCCATTCATAAATCACTGCCTTCCCCTGGTGCTGGAGCGACCATTTTAATTACAGTGGGGGAGGTGTGCGCGCGAGTGTGTGTGAGGGGTTGAAGAGACATGGAGATGGCTGCCACCTCTTTCTATTGGGGATGCAGCCTCTCTCCTCACTAGTCCTCCCAGCCCACCCTGCTTTACGGAGGGAAGTCTGGGGGGTCCTATGCCTGAGGAGTGAAGCCCTGGTGAAAATGTTTCCTATTTTATGTGGCACTCCCCCCAAGCCCCACCAGAAGGGACCAGGCAGCCATTCTTAACTCCACACTTTCTGGCTCCAGGGTCTCTGCATGGTGGTAGGGAAAGGTGCAGGTGTGTGTGTGTGTGTGTGTGTGTGTGTGTGTGTGTGTGCATAATATTAACAGAGACCCTAGTGTGTCCCTGGCACCCTGATGGGTACTTAAGGGGTTGTAAGCAGAGAGGAGTGGTTGGAGATAGGGATGGAGACCTGGTCCCAATCAGGTCAACTCTTATCAGCCTGGTGAGATGAGTGGAAGGGTGGGGAAGAGAGTGACAAGCTTGAGAAAATCCAGGCTGGGGGACTCTTGCTAGGCACCTAAGCTAGACTCCAGAGCTCTCTGGGCCCTTTCCTGGAAACGTGTACGTGAACATTATTTCCATACATATTTGTACACCTGAGTGTGCAAGTGAGTTTGGATTTGGTTGTGGATATTGTGCTTGTTGTGTGTACAAGCAGTTTATAAACTTGAAGTCATCGTGTGCATTGTTCATGCTTGTGTGTAAGTGTGAATGGGCTTGTGTGGGTGGCGTAGGGCCTGGGGCCTGTGTGTTTGGGTGTACATATGAGGGTCCTGAGGGCTGTTTGTGTTTAGGGTGGGAGTAGAGGGGCTGCATTTGCGTTGGAGTCTAGGTGACAGGCATGAGGCGTGGCTGCTGCTTGCCTACCACTTCATGTGTTTGGGGCAGTGTGACGCTGCAGGCCCCAGGGCACTGTGTGTGGTCCCTGCTCCCTCCGCCTCCTCCATTCTGAGCACCTCACTGTGGAGGTGTGTCCAGGCATCCGGATTCTCTCCCTAGTCCTTGCAGTTTCACTTATAAATCCGAGGCTGGCCCCTTGAAGGTCACCATGGGGGAGGGTGGGAGGGGCAAGGGCACCCTCTCCCAAAAGCCAGAAGGAGGCAGTCAGTTCCCCAACATCCCCACCGAGGAACAGTGGCTGTCCTAGGGCTCATGGCTAACCTTAGTGTCTTTCCTCCCCAAATCCCTTCCTTGTTGAGACCCCTAAGAATGTGGTTCTGCTTAGGATCCTTCTCCAGGTGAGTCTACCTTCAGGGGGTCCTCCTTTTCCTTTCTCTGCTCCCTCCCCTGCCTCTGGCCCTCACCCTGGTATTAGGTGACACTGAGGCGAGTGGGTAGGGTTGGGGGTGGGGAAGTGGGTGGTGCAGACACCAGGACAGAAGCGCCTGAGAGGAAACATTCATTTCCCCCTGCCCCTGCCCCCTTCCCCCTGCTCACCTTCATTTCTCAGCACTTCCCCAGGCAGCTCCAAGCTGTGCCGGTGGAGAGAGCCCTGGCTTTAGAATACAAGACCCACCTTTGTCACTTGCTAGCTATGTCTCCGGCCATAAGTCATTGCACTTCTCTGAGACAGTTTCTTCATCTGCAAACTCAATATTAAAATGCCCGCCCTGCCCACTTCACAGGATTACTGTAAGGATCGAGTGAGGTCATGCATGTGAAAGTAGCTAGAAATGAGAAAACACTGTCATATACACATACTAGCTGTTATTACTCCTGGCTTTTCTTTTAACTAACCAACATCATCTCCATTTCACAGAGAGAGGACTGAGTCCTGGAGAGACTTGAATCTGTGCTGCTCCTGTGGCCTTTGCCAGAATCCCAGCCCCCGCTTCCCAGCCCTCCCTCCTGGCCCTTAACAAAGGAGAGCCTGACCTTTGCTATCCCTTCATCCATTGGCCCCAATCTTGCCTGCTTTGAGAGCTGTCCTGCAGGCGACAGCTCAAAGGGCACCTCCTCTAGGAAGACTTCCCACATCTGAGCGCAGCTGGGATCTCCTCCGCCAGGCTCCCCGGCTCTCTTATCAGGCTGCTCTGTAATTGTTTGTTTTTTCAACACAGTTTCACAATTACTGTGCAGTTTACAAACACTGACAGTGTAGTGTGATCCAGCTATTGCAGCCACTGCGAGCTGCCACCCAGGTGCTCGCTCCTGCAGGGCCAGCCCTTGCTAGGTAGAACCACCCTCATCCCAGCTCTTACCTGTGACATCCCCTCCCTCCCTGCCCCCTCTCCCCACACCCCCAGGGCCTTAACCCAGAACCTGGATCCAGAGGCTCTTGGTAAATGGATATTGACTGAAGGAACACATGAATGAGGGAAGGAGTGGAGACTCTGCGAACAACACAGAATGGGAGATGCTTCTTGTTAACATCTCTTCGTAAAAGCCAGTCAGTTCCTCCATCCAGCTGGTGTCTGAATTGAGGCCAATCATAAAACAGGGAGGCCCCTGAGGCTGAGGGCAGCTGGCTTGCCAGTGGGCTTTATAAGGCAGTTTTATGGACTCAGCTGAGATGTGGTGATGAGAAGCCAAACTTTAAACATCCTCTTAAAGTTCGTTTTCACTCCCTTGGGCCTCGAGCTGAACAGAACTGAGGAGAAGGCCTATTGAGGAGGTGCCCATGAAGGGGTGATGAGGAGAGCATCATCCACATGGACCAAAAAGAAGTAGGCAGGAATTGCAGCACGAAGGGTATAAGTTAGATATGAGGAAGGACTTCCTTCTGGGGCTGGGACCAGGCAGGGAGTGACGGGAAGGGGGCTGACTTGCTCCTCATTACCATGCAACTTAAGGGAGTCCTGTCATGTTTATTTTCTTCAGCCTCCACTGACCTTTGCTTCCGGAGGGCAACCACCTCTGCTCCCCATCTCACCCTGCTCACTCTTAATATGTCTCCTGTTTTGAGCCAGGCAGAAGCCTCCAGGAGGAGGGAGAAGAGAAGCAGAAGCTGAAGTCAGTACCTGGATCTGCTCAGGAGCTGGAAGCCCATGCTGAGCCCAGCACGGCCAGGCCTGTGAGCACAGGGTCCCTGTGATCTGAGATGCAACACTTTTCTTCCAACTCCTCCCCAATCCCCTACCTTTGACTTGTGAGAAGGAAAAAAGCAACTGGCCTGAAGAAAGTGCTGAGAAGAGATTTAGAGCTGAAAAGAGGTCAACGAGACAAGGAGAGAGAAAAAGAAAAGAAATGCAGGGAGGGGATTAACAGGCTTGGAGTCTACGGGCAGGTTTGGGAGGATGATCTCAGCCACCTTCACAGCCTCCAAGGAGTGTTAGCATTTTACAGATGAGCACCCCCACCCTGAGGGCATCGATGACCTGCCTGGAGCTCCCAGCTGGTGAGGGTCTTGAACCCAGGACTATCTCAATCAAGTTCAGGGCGGGTTCCCTGGGGACTGCAGGGCTTCCACATGCTGTCTCCCAGGGCAGGGACTCCTGGCTGGGTCCCTGTGAGCGCAGGTAGCACAGAATGCCCGAGGGCCAGTCGATCTCCCTGGGCCAGCCTGGGCCTGCTCTTCGAGGCTGGGCTTGCGGCTGGGCTGTCCTTTGGGAGGACTGACCACTGTGCTCTTGGGAATAGAGACGTTGGAAACCAATTAAAGGCTTTTCAACTGGGGTCAGAGTCCTCAGCCACAGAGACCGTGCCCTTGGGGACAGCAGCTCATTCTCTGGATGGAAGCTTTCGTCCATGCAGGATTCAGCACCCACCCCTTCCCCACTGATCCACACTCCTGCCTGCTGAGAGTGGTCAAGGTCAGGGGGAGCTTGCTCCACAGCCCTACTCCCCCCTCTGTGGCCTGCCTGGTTCAGGGGCTGCAGAGACAGGGAAAGCAGGTATAGTGCTCTGCTAGGCCCGCCCCATCCACAGCTGGCTGTGAGTGCCTGGGGGGTACCAGGGGGAGCGGGGAAGGGTCAGGGGTGAGAATGAGTGGAGATTTTAGTGGGGGGGTCCTCCTCCTCCTTCTACCTCCTACATATAACCCGCCACCACCTCCTCCTCATCATACTCATCCTCCTTCTACTCCACCACCCCTACTCCTCCTCCTCCTACTTCTACTCCTCATCATCCTCCTCCTCCTCCACCATATTAAACTCCTCCTCCCCTTCCTCCCCCTCCTCCTCCTCCTTCTCCTCCTCCTTCTCCCCCTCCTCCTCCTCCTTCTTCTCCTCCTCCTCCCCTTCCTCCTCCTCCTCCTCCTCCTCCTCCTCCTCCTCCGCCTCCGCCTCCTCCTCCTCCTCCTCCTTCCTGGGCTGGGCCTTAGACGTGAGTGTGGCCCATCCCTTAATTCCCTGGGGTAGGGGAAGGAGGAAAAAGAAGGGAAGGGAAAGAACCTGGATGGAGCACCTATCACGCGCCAGGAGCTTTACATACATTAACACATTGAATCCTAACAGCCACCCGAAGGGAGGATTATTATCCTCATTTTACAAGTGACAAAAATGAAGTTCAGAGAGGTTAAATATCCCATCAAGCCCACCTAGCCAGGAAATGGTGGCGCTGGGATTCAAACTCCCAGCTCTCCCCGCCGTGAGAGGATGGCGACCACCCTTCCAGAGCCCACAGGCCCCAGGCGTTCCCAGGCACACTCCATGTGTGCACATGGCCTCTGGGGGCCCAGGCCTCCCAACTCTAACAAACACCTTTCAGACGTTTCCGGACACTTTCCACCCCTGCTCTGGGTCCTTGGGAAAACCGAGTTGCCTTTGAAGGGGCCCCCCAGGCCCATCAGCATCTCTACTATTTCACACTTTCCCTTCAGGATCATCAGATGAGGAACAGCTGGGCCTGCAGATTTATTAGGGTTTTGCAAGTGATTCCATCCGCTCTTCCCTTCCCCAGCTAAGCCCCGCCCTCGCTCCCATTAGTAAAGCAGAGAGAGTTCCTTTGTCAGAGCCCCAAACCCACTTAGCTGGTATGATTTTTGCCTCCCCCAGTCCTCACAGCAATGGGAACCAGGCCTACATTTCCCCAGAAACGAGAGAGAGAGAGAGAGAGAGAGAGAGAGAGAGAGAGAGAGAGAGAGAGAGAGAGTTTTGCTTCTCTGTTTCAGAAAAAAATACACAGAAGACCCAGACCCCAAATTTTCCTCCTGTGTGACTGGAGGCAAGTCATGTAATCTCTCTAGGCCTCAGTTTCCTTGTCTACGAATAGGAACATTCTCTACCCCGAGTACCTGGCAGGGAGGATGGCAGCATCAAAGCCAGTACTCTGTACTCTCTGAAGGCCTGTCCCAGGCCCTCCTCCTCCTCACTGTCCTGCACCCAGAAACCTTAGGTGGTATGCTAACGTGCGAGCCCACCGAGGTGGCCCACCCTCATACACGCTGCAAATATAACGAGACCATGGAGTTTCCACACTAACAAGCTTTTTGAAACATGGAGCATTTCTCATTTTTTTTCCAGGGGTCACCCATTGACCTACACCTGCATGACATACATGTGTGGGAGCTCCCAGTGGTCATGTGACATCAGGAGAGCCAAGGGGAGGAGGCACAGGAAGCAGTGGGCACCAGGGCACAATATGAACATTCAGTAGCAAACAAGACACAAAAGGCCCCAGCCACCCTAGGGGTCAGAGTTCCACGTGTCACCGGTACTCACAGGTGTAAGAGCTGGGCAAAGCCCTCAGGGAACTGAACACAGACCCAGACTGATGATGATATTTTAATAATAAATCATTATATAACATCCTGATTATTAATCAAAATATATTACTATTTGGTTAACTCTTAAAGCCCCAGTGACAGTACTAATGAATTAGTGGCTCAGAATGATTATAATGGTCATTGAAGTAATGCGCTGCTGAAGCTGAGGGAATTTTTTTGCCAATAGACAAACCAGAGAGCAATTGACTTGGAACCTTAGGAATGGAGGAAGCAGTGGAAGGGGTACATAAATTCTCTTCAGGTTTTAAAATTGTGTTGACAAACACAAATAAAAACAATTGAGGGATATAGCTGTGATTTCAGGACTCACATGTAATGACAGCAAAATATAAGTATGCATGTGTTCAAATAAGAATACAGGTGCTGAAACACCAGCTGTCACCCCCGATCACAAGGCTTGGTGCAAGGGCTCCTTCACAAGGAGGCTTTGTGCAGCAATGGCCCAGCCTCCAGAGCCACCACAGGCGAAGGCAGGAGGCAGCCTGGGCCTGAAGGAGGCTGAGTTCAGCCAGAGCCTTGAGAGTGGGCACTGTAGGAGCTCAGGGGAGCAAGGCCAGCATGGTGACTGTGGAGAGAGCGGGAGTTCAAGCCAGCAGAGGGTGATGTGATGAGAGATGGGGGGTGAGAATTGGCAGCAGAAACGCTCTCTTGAGCTTTGTGCCAATTCTGCAGCCAAGCATTGCAATATAATCACCAGGTATTAAGAAAATAGAAATGGGGTCTCCCGGCACCAGGCAACATGGGCAGATGATGAAGACACGGAGAGATGACTGCGGTCCAGGGGCTCCCCTACCCCTGCCGGGGAGCAGGCAAGGGCCGCTAGAACCAGAAGAGAGCCATGCCTTACACCTGCAATTAGGCAAAATGCTTATTTTAGTTGTTTAATAAAGTTGTAGTTGACTCTTTCTGTGATTGGCGATTTACCAGGACTTCAGCAATTTCTTTGTTTTAAAGTCCCCACTTAAGACCCTTGACTGGGATGGACCTGCCTAAACTCCTGGTGTCTAGGCCAGTGGTCGGCAAACTGCGGCTCGTGAGCCACATGCGGCTCTTTGGCCCCTTGAGTGTGGTTCTTCCACAAAATACCACGTGCGGGTGCGCACACACAGTGCGATGGGGACTTCGTGGCCCATGCGCAGAAGTCGGTTTTCGGAAAGGAGATAGACAAAACAAGTATACAAGACGAGTGTGGATGGGAGAGTTGGAAGGGGTCGACCTCAGCGAACGTACCTCAATCAGATTGAGGACGTTTTTAGCAAAGGCCAGCTTAGGAGTACCCTAATTAAGTTAATAACAATGTACCTACCTATATAGTTTAAGTTTAAAAAATTTGGCTCTCAAAAGAAATTTCAATCGTTTTACTGTTGATATTTGGCTCTGTTGACTAATGAGTTGGCCCACCACTGGTCTAGGCAGAACCATTCACATTGTAGAACCCGGAAAGGGACATCCTGACCAACTGATCCTGACAAGGACCTTGTTGCGTTCAGAATTCCCCCACAGGGGAAGCAGCCCTATTTATACAGACGGGGCTAGCCCTGCTCTGTCCCGCACTGGGCTGAAGCTAGACTGGAACGGGGAGAAGTGCATTTTCAAATACTCAAACATTTCCTTTGAGGGGAGGGGGCTGGGCTTGAGGGTTCACACTCTCCTGGGCTGGAATCCCCGGAAACCTAATGAAGGGCCTCACATTGTCTTTTGTAATCATGCTTGCCATGTGGTGTTAAAAAGAAGTTCACCGCATTGAAGAGCCAGCCATTTTGCATTGTAAAATAGGAAAATTCCAACCACTTAACAATCCCGCCATGCCTTCAATCTGTCAGTGAGTTCCAGTGTCGCCTTCCACCGGCAGCCAGCTTGCCATGGGGATGTGCACACAGTAGGTTCTCGTGAGCAGCCAGGCCTTCCCCTCCCTCTCCCGGCGTGGGTCTGAAGCACTTAAGGTTATTATCACAGGTCAAGTCTCACTCCCAGGTTTGTTTAACCTCACACCATGTTGGATATAAATTCCTTACTCTACATAACGGTCACTCCTTTTCCCCCTGCCTTGAAACAACAGTCATTTCATTCACCCCAGCTGGCAGCGCCCAGCAGACGGCTAACTGGCTCCTACGGGCTGAAACATGCTGCGGCTTGTTCCTGCTCCATCTCTCCTCCTGCTCAGCTTTTCTACAAGCCACGTGCAAAAATCTGCCCCATTACTCGATTATCACATTTCATATGAAATTAGGTATTGCAGGTCTCATGTTATTCAATTAGCTTGGCGGAGGCTGAGGGCATGACTCAGAGGCACTCCCAGTTTCACCTCCTTCCAGTCATGCCCTCCTCCTTTATCCTGACCCCTGTCTTGCCGGGACACCCTTCTTCCTCCCAAGGCTTAGGTGAAACTGTACTCTCAGGCCCCTTGGGTCCAGGACAAAGGGCCTTTTCTGACGAGCTTTCTTTCTGACCGTCTTGAACCCTGGCTCTCCAGTGTTTCTTAGAAGTTCCCTGATGAATTACCTCCGTTTGCCTCCCCATGGTGTGGGTTGCGCTGTGGACCAGCATGAGGCGTACCCTGGCCCTGGCAGCTTTTACATTCTCCCTGTCGCTGGACTAATCGATTCTCTCAAAAGCTCCAGCCCTTCAGGCTGCAGTGTCAGCAGCTCTGGGTGGCCCAGCACACACTTCCTCCAGGTACATGTGAGTGTGCTAAAAATCCTGGTCCCACCCACACATCCTGGCCGGGTAGCCTCCGCTGTTCCACTTTGCAGCCTTCGCATTCTCAACTCCCACATTTACATTTCATCAGAGTCTACCCCACCCCCTCTGCAATCCCCCATCAATCCACAGTGATGTTTTTGGCTGTACCCCCTGCCCTTGGAAGTGATTTCCCACCACTCCAGAGACAGACACATGCGGACCTCCTTCTCCTCCCAGCATACTTTCTCTGCTCAACTGTCCTCAGAGGTGCCAGGAAATGCATTTGGGGTTCATTGGCTCGTTCAGCAAAGTTGTCTGAGGACCTACTGTGCTTAAGACCAGATTTCTCACCTTCAGGATTTATAACCTAGGTGGAGAGGTGAGAAAAAAAGCACAACTGGTAGTAACATGAGAGAAAGTGCCTCTTATGAGAGAGAGAGAGGAAGACAGGACACTGGTGAGATTTAATCGGCACATTTGCTTTGGAAATTCTGAGTTATCATCTGTGAATGCCAGAGGATCTCTAGGAAACAGTGAAAAGAACTTTGGGTCTGATGATCGGATCTCAGAAGTCTCCTTGAAGACTGTTAAAGAGATAAGGAATGGCCCAGCAGGCATGGCTCAGTGGCTGAGCATCGACCAATGAACCAATACGTTATGGTTCGAATCCTGGTCAGGGCACTTGCCCAGGTTTTGTTCTTGATCCCCAGTGGGGGGTGATTGGTGATTTTCTTTCATCATTGATGTTTCCATCTCTTTCCTTCCTCTCTGAAATCAATAAAAAATGTTTTCTTAAAAAAAGAGATAAAGGATCAATCAGCTGGTTTTTGCCCTGTGGACCCAGAATTCACCTTCAGCTAGAAGGGAGGGAAGAAACATTGAAAGATCCAGGTTCGCTTTTCTAACAATAAGCTGAATTAGCTTCCTAAGAAAGGCCTCCCCTAATTTCGAGGTTCCCTTTGGCAATAAGCCCCATTAATTGCTCTAAAGTTCACATGACTGTTTGAAGCAAAAATTATAACATTGCCTTGTGGCTTTTATAATGTATGTAGATGAAATACATATGATAACTATAACATAAAAGATGGGGGTAGGGGGTAATGGACCTCTGTGGTTGCAAAGTTTCCACATTTTACTTGAAATAGTAACTCTAAGTGGACTGTGAAAAGTTAAGGGTATATTGTAATCCCTGGGGCAATCATTAAAAAATTAATGCAAAGAGGGATAGCTACAAATTCAATAGATAAATTTAAATGAAATTATAAAAATCCAAAAGAAGTCAGGGAAGGAGAAACAGAGAAATAGAAAACAGAGGGGGGCAAATAAAACTAAATTCAACCATATCAATAATTATATTAAATGTTAATGGACTAAACATTTCAATTAAAAGGCAGAGATTGTTAGAATAGATTTAAAAAACCCAACTATTTGTAGTCTGTAAGAGATATACTTTAAATATAAAGAGAGATAAGTTTAAAATAAATGGATTAAAAGGATACACATGAAAAGATGGAGAGGTTATATTAATATCAGATAAAATAGACTTCAAGACAAAGGGATAAAGAGAGGTGTTTTATAATGGCAGATGGATAAATTCATCAGGGGAGGAGAGCCCTCATAACTTTGTATGCAACTAATAACAGTGCTTCAAACCCATGAAGCAAAAATCAACAACATTAAAGGGAGAAACAGATAATACCATGATCGTAGATACAGATCTCATCAGCAAGGGTGGAGCTGCTTGATTGCACCTCCAGGACAAATGGGTTTGGGAGGCCATCCCCTGGGCCAGGGCTGGGCTATGGGCTTTGGGCAGTGGTGAGACATCTCAAGAGGAGGCAGGGAGAGCCAAGCAGTAGTCCAGCACCAGAGTCTGCAGAGACTCTTTGAGGCTGGCACACTGATGGTCCTCTGGGACTTTTCTGGAGAGCCTTCACCTTAAGCCCCATCTGAGGTGCGGAGGCAGTGGTTGAGGGTATTGAAGCTGGTTCCTGAAGGTAATGGTGATATCCAGTGGTCACTTTTGTTAGATGTTCCAGAACAAAATGCCAAGTAGTGGAATGGAAAGCAGCAGAAGAGGGAAAACAAAACAAAACAAAACAAAACAAAACAAAACAAAATCACACACACACACACACACACACACACACACACACACAACAAAATATAATAAAAAACCAAACCAAACAAAACTCAGTCATTTCATTATTAACCACTCAGGACTCATTAAATATACCCAATGAGGTGGGGTCAGGAGTCAAAGACCACAAGAGCTAATCTTATCTTTTGTTTTGTTTTGTTAATCCTTACTCAAGGATATTTTTCCATTGATATTTTAGGGAGAGTGGAAGGGGGAGATGGAGGGTTGGGGGGGGGGGCTGGGAGGGAAGAGGGGAGAGAGAGAGAGAGAGAGAGAGAGAGAGAGAGAGAGAGACGTCCCAGGTATGTGCCCCTTGATGGGGAATTGAACCTGTGACCCTTTGATGCATGGGCCAACACTCTACCACTGAGCTATACTGGTCAGGGCAAGCTAACCTTATCTTGAATTGTCACCAAGACTGATGGGGTCTTGAGAAGCAAGAGGTGGCTCTATGCTTCTCAAGTTTGAGTGGGCATCAAAATCTTTTGGAGGGCTTGTTAAAACAAATGGTGGGCCCCATGCCCAGAGTTTCTGATTCAGCAGGAATAAGGTGGGATCTGATGCTGATGCTGCTGGTCTAGGAAATCACTAAGGTAAATAAAGTGCCAAGGGGGCCCAGAAGAGGAAAAAGTCTCTTTTGCTTACCAGGTCAGGGTAGAAGGCCATCGTTGGAGGTAGGGGTGTAGAGGAGACAGAAAGGACGAGGTGCATTTATGGGGCTGAACTGTAGTGTCCATGTTAAGGAGTAGAGCAGAGACACCTGGTAAGGTGGACCAGAACCTGAACCATGCACGGCCTAACTTAGAAGTGAAGAGCACCGGCTCAGAATTCGGATCCGTGGATTCAGATCCTTGTTCTGATGTGTATTAGCTGCATGACCTAAAAGTGGTTACCTAAGCTCTTAGAGCCTCAGTCCCACAAGCTTCAAAATGGGGCTAATGCTAAAACCTGTCCTCAGGATTGCTTGTGAGGGAGTGCAGGTAAACGCCTGCCCAGCAAGCGCTCTGTCAATGCCCAACGAAAGCTAAGGATTTGCAGGTGTAGCGCACTCGGCTGACCCATCTGTGAGCTGATGTTGATTGAGCACATCAGGTCTGGGCTGTAATAAGCTAGTCCAGCGGTTCTCAACCTGTGGGTCGCGACCCCTTTGGCGGTCGAACGACCCTTTCACAGGGGTCGCCTAAGACCATCCTGCATATCAGATATTTACATTACGATTCATAACAGTAGCAACATTACAGTTATGAAGTAGCAACGAAAATAATTGTGTGGTTGGGTCACAACATGAGGAACTGTATTTAAAGGGCCAGAAGGTTGAGAACCACTGAGCTAATCAGACAGTACTTCTGAGACCCTTCCTGAGGACACGGGGCTTTGGGCTCAAAGAGTTCCAGGTCTCCTTCTCAAGACAATCACTTTTCTCTAACGCAGGTTGCCCCTTGGCCCTGCTCTGGTCCTTCCCAAGCCCCTGGGCAACCACAAGGGGTGGTTGAGGCAGCTCCACCGGGGCCCAGGCTGAGGAGCTGCAAGCAACCTCCTAGACTTATTTGCCCCACCTTCAGTTATCAGTTAGCATCCAACAGAGCAAATGGCAGCAGCGCTTGGGTCCCTCTTTTAAAGCAGAGGGGATTTAGTCCATCTGTGTGAAGGAAAGAGGATGAATTCCTCCCCCCTTCCCTGTGTTCTGAGATAAAATGGTTCATTTCCATGAAAATTGAAAACTCAGAGGAGAATCCTTGCAGCACAGTGCCTTTTAGATTATGGGCCGTGTACACAGGATAGAGAACTGTGCCTGTCCCCTATCCTCTTCTGGTGCCACAGAGGCCCTCAGGGCATGGGTGCTGGCTCCGAGTGGCCCCTGTATGGTTCTGAGCCTCTGATGCTGGCAGCTTTACAGGAATATGGGTGCTGGTTTTAGAGTAAACTGAGGTTTCCATCACCCCTGGAAATTGTAATCAGGCTCTTACTCTACTGGGCCACTAGACTCCTTGCCCCAATCTCATATAATTTGTGTTTACTCCTCTCCTTCTTACCAACCCACCACTAAGTCCTTAGTATGTCTTGTGGCCATGTCCTTGTAGGACCTTACAGGACGGGGTGGGCAGGCCTGGGTCCCAGGGACTGGAATTGCCCCTGGTAGTTTTTTTCACCTTGGGGCTTGACCACAGTCAATTCTGACCCCTCAGTAAGGGTGCCTGGACACCAGTACTATCGCTGTTCATCCCCTTCCCACTCCCTGCTTTCTGTCTTTGTGGTTAGAATGGAGCTCAGGGTAAAGCCAAGCCTGGTCATCTTGGGAAGCATTGTTCGTGGTTGGAAATCATGAGTACATTTTGAAAAATAGTCAAAGAAAATCCTGCTTAGGGAAGCAAGTTCCCCAGCAAAGGGAGAAAAAGCCAACTGGCAAAGTCCAACAGCAATAATCAGAAATAGTCTTTGGATTATTCACCCTGGGTATCATCCACCCCCTCCCTAACCTTCCCCGCAGCACAGGTAACCGAGAGATACGCACATTAAGGTGATTGTCTAGGAAGAATCAACTTAGACATGAAGCCAAATTCCTGAGCAGTTTCCACTGCAATCCAGATTCCCTCATGCTGCCTTCTCCAACTCCTTCTTCATCCAAATGCAGTTCACATTATGTATCTGCTCCCTGGGGGCTGTTGGCCCTGGCAGATGTTTGCTGCAGAACCCTGGGACCGATCCAAGGGTTAGACCTTCTGGGCCCTGCGTGGAGGAGGTACAGCTTAAAGGTGTAGGTGGATTTATCTCATCAGCCAAGTATTGCCTGAGTGAGTGTCTGCATGAACAAAAGGACAGTGAACTCCCCTCACTTAGCCTTGCAAATCAGTTCCTCAACTTTCCCACCCCATGTGGGGGTACTTTCCTCCCCAAGGATGGAGTAGAATAAATGAGGCAGCAGCCCAGGTGGGAGGCAGGGGGTCTGGTTCTGAGCTGGCTGAGTCATCCCTCCAGTCCTCCCCCTTCTCCTTATCCCCCGCCATAGCTCTAATTCAGTCTCCGTCTTCCTTTGCCCCAAGTAGGCATCAGCCTCCCTGCCTCCACGCTCCCAGAGCAGCTCCTTAAAAAGCAGATCTGAGTGTGTGAATGGCTTGGGGTTGACACATAGGGACAGGCAGGTGTGGAGCTCGGCAGAGGCCTGGAAAGGAGATGGCGGGAAACTCAGACTGCATCAGGCCCCTTTCTTGGTCCAGTGGGGCCAAGAGCTTTCTATCTAGTATGGGCTGGTCCATGCGGGCCCGGGTCCTGCTCTAGGGGAGATGCATCTCCCCTAGAGAATTATCGCCAGAATTCCTGAAAATGCTTGAGCCCTGCACTTCTTCCACCTCCCGGGGGCAGGGGACGGCTCCTCTCAGAGCCCTGCAGTGGGCACACTGCATAGTGTGGGCCCCCGTGGCTGTTTGTGGAATGACTCAGCGCCTCTGGGAGGGCAGCAGGTCCACAGCTTTGGCGTCGGGGTGAAGATGGTTCACGTTTCTCTCCCAAGCCTTCCCTCAACTCCTTGGGACCAGGAGCCAGTCCTCTGAGAGCCGACAGGCATATTTTTAGTTCAGTTTCTATCTCACAGGCCATACTGTTGTTTGGTTTTGCCTAATTTGAGCCAGGTCCTGGAGGTGTTTCCTAGAACCCTGGCTTGGGCTGTTGAAGGTCTGCAGGACATGAGCAGTTGGGAACAGGGAGGTCCCATCCCAAGGCCAGGGCAGAATGCAGACTGTGGGGCCAGGGCCAGCCGCCCCAGTTGGAGGAGGAAGGAACCTGGGCCTCCCAGTGCTGAGTCTTTGGTGACTTGGGGTGGGAGGGGTATAGACTTAACATCCTGTTTAAATTTGGCACTAGTCACATTTTTTAACAGAGGTTATGACCCACCCTCCTCTCTCTCTCTCAGGCCTTCCTTACATACTCCTCTAATCAATTTTTCACTTTTGGCTCTAATTCTGCTCTTCACCTTGGAGCTTTGGGCCTGACCGAAGGAGGAGCGGTGTGTGATGTCTTGAATGCTGCCTGTGAACAAACTGATCGTGGAGAGGCTGCTGGGAAGCCCAGCAGTAGCCGGGGGACTGAAGGTGGGAAAGAAAAGAGGAGGAAAAGGACAGAGGTGGACAATAAAGAGAAGAGGAGAGGAGAAGACAGAGGGTGTGTGTGCGTGTGTGCGCGCACACGCGTGCACGGGAGGGCATCGTGTTGTCGCATGTGAATGTGTTGGGAGTTGGGATGAGAGGTAGTGATGCAGGGGGTCTGAGCGGAAAGGCAAGAGAGAGGGGAAAACGCCTAATTACAGCCAGGCACAACTGCCCTCGAGCCAGTCCCTGGCCAGCTGGCCATGTGAGCAGAGACTCTGCCTGAGCAAACACCCAGCCCCTCTGTGAGTCCCAGGCGGAGGAGCCCGCATTCCTGCCCAGCGAAGGCCGCTTTAATCAAGGCTCCAGATCCTTCCTGCAGCCGCCCGGGGGGGACTGTAACGCTAAACACATTAGTGTGTGAGATTGAAAGGTAACATTCTCATGGAAGCCCCCGGAACAATGGGCCTCAGGTCTGGGTTTCATTTGGAGGAACTGTGCGGTGGGAATTTCTCTAATCAAATAAAAGGAAAATGAAAAACTCTATCGTTCGCAAACTTTAATGCTCTTAATTGCATTAATTTGAAAAACATACAAGGTCTTTCTGAGCGTGGTGTTGGAGCCTGCTAGGAGAGGAAGCTGGGGCTGGCTGGGGAGGGGCAGCTGTCTCATGGCAGGGAAGGGTGCCCGGGAGAGGCAGCCAGTGGGGCTGGAGCTGAAGGATGGCCTGGCAGAGACCCAAGTGATAGGGGGTTAGGCCTCTGTCTCCCGCCACCCCCACCCTGTCACCCCTCCCTGCCTTGGTATTTCCGGGGCCTCTGTGGTGGCTGAAGAGGCCTGAGAGCCCCCTCAGGCCACTTGGCTCGGACCTGCTGCTGTCACTCAGTCCTCATCGGCCCAAACCCGAGGGGGAAGGGCAGATCCTCTGTGCTCTGTCAGCACCCACAGCCCAGGCCCAGCTGCTCTTCTTGCAACACACCCCACCTTGGATGCCTCCAGAAGCCCAAATCCCAGCCTGCCCTTTCACCCCACTTCACCCCACTGGACCTGCAGGAGTCCACCAGCCCCTGGCTGTCCAGACCTTCGTCTTCACAGAGAACGGAGCAGAAAGAAACACCTGCCTGAGGGCACTGGGTCTGTCAAGATGTGATTCAAGCCCCCTGAGGTCTGCAGGAGCCATAGGCTTCCCTCCGCCCGGCCTGGAGCTAGTAGATCAGAGGTTCTCAACCTTGGCTGCACATTAGAATCACCTGGGAATCTTTTTAAAATCCTGATTTCTGGGCCTCATCCTCTGGAAATTCTGTTTCTTTGTTACTAATGTTGTGGCCCCACCCCATAACAACGAAACAGAATTTCCGGAGGATGAGGCCCAGAAATCAGGATTTTACAAAGATTCCCAGGTGATTCTAATGTGCAGCCAAGGGTTGTTGAGACCACTGTAGTAGATGCTCAGGGAGCTCCTTTCTCACATGGAGTTCAAGGGGCTCTTCACAGTGAGACGGCCGAGGGACAAGGAACTTGGTCCTAAACGGGGGTTGTGGAGTATGGAGGTTCCTAACCATCGTGGGGCATAGTTCTCCTTGAAAATCTGATGAGAGCTAGAGGCCACTACACACACACACACACACACACACACACACACACACATCCACAGGCTTGCACGTGGTTTCAGAGATGTCACAAACACCTGTCATCCATGTCCAAAGACCCAGGTTGTATCCTGCTCCTAGGTCTTGGCAAGGCATGGTCTTGCTGGTGGTCCTTCCAGGGGTGTGGGATTCCGGGCACTGAGGTTGGTGCAGGACAGGGGTTAGGATGGCTCTCTGGAGCTGGGCAGAACTTGAAAGGCTGATGTTTGGGCCTGTGCCTCACAGAGGGATGTGCAGGGAGCAGAGCATGGTGGGGTTTAACCCTAGCTTCTCCATTTTCAATTTGCGTGACCTTGAGGCAATTGACCTTCCTCTGTAGGAATAATGTAAACCCCACCAGGGCTGTGATGAGGATTCAATTAGTTATGCGAAATGTACAGCAAGCAGCAGGGGCCCCATAAATGTTGGTTACCTCAGCGGGGGCAAGGGGGGGGGGCACAGTTCTTAGGTGACAATGGCAGGAGTTGGGGGTTGGAGGTTCAGGCCTTTGTTTTTAGTAGTCACATAAGGGGCCCTCTTTCTCCATCCTATAGTTTCCTCCCTGAATCATTGTTGTCTGTGGATCCCTCAACCAGGAATTCCTGTCTCATCCTTGAATCTGTAGTAACCTCACCTTAATCTCAAGTGTCACCTCTGTGAAGGCCTGTGAAATCCCGGGGAGACCTGATTTCCCTGGGAGGTAGGCTGGGGATGTGTTATTGTTCTTATTCTCCAGAGAGCCAAAACTCTGAGAGATTTGTTGACCTGCCCAAGGTCACACAGTGACAAAATAAGATCATGGCTTCCACTATCTGACACCTGCCCTGAGCCCAACCCATGTGACTATGCCGGTCACTTTGTATATGTGAGCTTTCTGCATTTTACAGAGCCCAAGTGTCTTGGCTCCAGGTCCACATTTTTCCCGACACCACACTGCCTCCCAAAGACAAGGATGGAAAACTAAGAGGCTTCCAGCACTCGTTTAAAATCTTCTTTGTGAAGAATTTTGTCAGCCATCAGCCAACACCACTTAGAGCTCTGGGCGTGGACTAATGAGGGACACAGTCTTTGCCTGGGCGGAATGCAGGCTCCCAGGGCGGCCAGACCCACCGCCCTCCAAGGGAAACAGGAGAGAGAGAAGACAAGCGGAGTCTCCTATTATTCTGCCACTAATAATGCCTCTCAGGCCTCAGTTTCCCCATGTGCACCACAGGGAGCTGGAAGCATAGGCCTCTAAGGACACTCCCAGCACCAGATTCTAGTATTCTGTGACTTGTGAGAGAGCCGAGGGCTAGCTCTGCCTGGGTGCAGGGAGGCAGGGAGCAGCGGGG
Source organism: Myotis lucifugus (assembly GCF_000147115.1). NCBI lineage: Eukaryota > Metazoa > Chordata > Mammalia > Chiroptera > Vespertilionidae > Myotis > Myotis lucifugus. Next base: position 10,267,058 of record NW_005871062.1, on the reverse strand, counting down.
TTGGCACAAAGGTACCTTGGTCTGCTGTAATGTTGCAGCTCCTTTGTCTGCCTGAGTTCAGAACCCAGGAGGAGGGGCTCATCTGGGGTAAGGGGAGAGCCCTGGTTAAGATGATTTGCAAAACAGGATGTGCTCAGGTTAGCAGGGCCTAATGGTAAGCTGGGGAACAGGCAGATGTGCTCCCTACGCTGGCAGATGTTACTTTTTAAGAAGTTCTGAAGGCAGAATCCTGGGGGGAGGGAATCTCCTGGTCTAGTCTCTCTGGGCCTCAGCAAATGCTCAGTGACTTATGAACATGACCTGATTTAATCCTGCCACCGTTCTGTTGAGGTAGCTTCCCACCCCCACCCCCATCTCCATCCCAGCTCAGAAGCAAAAGCAGCCCATAGGGTGTGTAAGGTTACCTGGCCGGGAAGTGGCAGGGCAGAGTCCCAGCTGGTGCCAGTGGCACCAGGGGCAGTTGAATTCAGACACCAAGGATACTCAGAGAAGGAAGCCTCAAATGAAAGGGTTGCGAAGGGGATCCCGGAGCGCCTCGGTTTAAGCAAATCCGGTATTCCCAAATCTAAAAATAGCTCCTTATATTGGAACTCCTTCCCCTATGAATTCATTCCCATACGAAAAAGAATCACTGGTGTTTTTTTTTTTTCTTGAAGAAGCCAACTCCATTAGTGCATTAAAAATACGACTCAAGTTGCCAAATGTGATTTCATATGCAACCCCCTCTCCCCACCCCCAGCCACAACATACTTCTCACTGCCGGTCCCACAGGAATACTCCGCCTTGCCTAAAGAGAGGTTCCCCTACAGTGAGGGGGGCTGGTAATCAACATGGCAAACACATGTCCTGGATTTTCTGAGACTGGCTCACTTTCTAATATTAGGTTTCCATTGTCCCATGAGAACACTTGGAACTCTCAGGCCTTGGGGACGGATGCTTTGGTTCGTACAATGTGGTCACCGTGGAGAGGAGGGCACTGTGCTGTCACACCCACTTTCCAGCCTGGTGGGGCTGAGGGGCAGGCCTGGTCAGAGAGGGGTGACATAGGGAACCCAGAACGTAACCTGTGAGGTGGGGTGGGGGATGCTGGGTATGGGTGCGTCAGCTGAGACGCAGCCCCCTGGGTTCCTGGGATCTATTAACCAGCCTTCCATGCGAAACAGGAAGCTGCAAAGACCCAAGGCTCCTTCGAGGGGCGCTCCTCTGCATGGGAAGTGAGCGGGCGGGCCCTGGAGGGTGGCCAGGGAAGAGCAGCTCCATGATTAAAGGGTTGGCGAGCAGGACTTTTGAAGTGAGACCAGGATGGCTGGTTATTTATGCATTAAGCTCTGGGCCCTGCCTCTACCCCATCCCACCCCACCCCACCCTGCAACCCAGCTACTCTGACCCACAGCCCAGCCCTGGGCCACACACGGCTCCAGGAGGGTAGCAAGGAAGGCAAGGATTTCCAAAACCTTGTACTGGCAGGGGCTTTCACACACAGGCATCACGACGCCTCCCAACGCACCTATGGGGGTAGGAGCCCCATTTTACAGGTGGAGACACCGAGTTAAAATGCTTTGCTCAAGGTCACATGGCCAAGTGTAACAAGGACCCAGGTCTTTTCTGATTCCACCTCATTACAAAAATGGAAGAGACAAAGGGTGAGGGTAGGGAAATGTGACTGAGGCCCTCCAGCAACTGGGTTGTTTCCCCAGGGCTGTTACGTGTAAAATCATTGTTCTCAAAGTAGTAGCAATAACAAGGTTGGTGCTATATGTCACTTACTGAGCAGTCACTACATGCTCTCAATTACTCCATGTAATTCTTACAGCAATATCCTAAGGTAAGTAGCAATAATCCTCTTTTTACAGATGAAGAAAGTGAGACTCGGAGACATTACCTGACTTACTCATGGTCACAGAACTACGAAAGGGCAGAACCAGGACTTCGAACTTAGATTGTTCTGTCTTCAGAGCCCACAGCGCTTCCATCACCCCATGCCCCCACCTGACGGTTGCTGAAACTGGAGTCCATGGGATAGATGGGGAGTGACGCAGAAGCCATCCTAGGAGCATCCTTAGAGCATAGGAGAGTCGCCCCAGGAGGCGGCTTGCTGGTTAGCTGTTTTCCAGCGCCCTATGCTCGCTCACCTCCGTGCTTTGGCTCATGCAGTTTCCTTCCTGCATTAAACACAATGTTTTTTTTCACATGTCAAATCCTACTCATCCTTTAAGACTGAGCTCAGATGTCTCTTCTCCCATAACTCTTCCCCGATCCCCTAATTATATATGTGCACTCCTTCTCTGAACTCTCTCTCTGCCGTTTGTGCAGCAGGGAGGACCCTGGGCCTCCCCTGTTTATTTGTCTCAAAATGGTTTGAAGAAGAGAGACTGAGTTATGATTAAGGTCTTCCGGGCTGAAATTTCAGAGTGGGGATTGTGGAGTTCCAATCTGGGAAGCCTGAGTGAGTCATAGAGAGCAGTTTCTCTTGGTGAATTAGGGATTGGGGCAGCAAGGCCCACCCCACACACAGCCTCGGGCACAGATGCAGCTCTGATCTGGCCCCTGGTTTCCCTCCCTTCCTCACCAGTCCTGTGTTGTCCCTTCACATTTGGAAGTCTGGGGCCCCCTGGCAGGCACCCCCTAACCCTTCTTCTCATGCTGCATCATCAGGCTGTAGAAAGAACTCAGGACCAGGGCTCCCACAGGCCTGGGGGTTGGTGGCTTTAACTTGTGTATACCTGTGTGACCTTGGGCAAGTCAGCTCCCCTCTCTGGGCCCCAGAACTGACCAATGTGCTTTCCACTGAATTCAGGAAATACAAGGAGCTCCCAGTCTAGAGAGGGACACAGTCAGGTGAATAGGACATTGTTCAGTCAAGGTGGCTACTTCTACAGTAGAAGGAGGGAGAGAGCACTGAGGGGAAACAGGGAAAGTCAGGGGATACAGTGACCAAACCTGTCAGGGGGAGTCAGGGATGACTTACAGAAGAGGTCATCCGTAAGGTGACAGAATAAGGATTTGAAGATTGATGAGGGTTTGGTGGCCTGGATTTATTACTTGACCTCTATCCCTGACTTCTAATAATGACATGCCCTGTGTTACCACTTGGTTTTCAGGCGGGGGGGTCCTGGTACCCCTATGGAAACCTCAATTCAGCCACTATTTAAATCCTGGCAACGCTGAGTGAGCTCGCAAAGGAAATGGGTGGTAGAACTGGAGCAGAAACTAGAGAAGCAGGCCAGAGGAGGGAGTTTAAAGAAGTAAATATTCAATAGCATTAAGTGCTACAGGAACCAGGAAAGATGAGGATGGTGAAAAGTAAGACAGTTATTGGAATAAAGAAAAAAGACTGGAAGGAAGAATGCCAAAGTGCTCGCAGCTCACCTCGGGGTGCTGTGATTATGTACGGGTTCTCCTTTGTCTGCTCCTATGCACTACTCTGCACTTGCCAGTTTTCCTACAATGAAGCATTTATTTGATAATCAAGAAATAGAATAATTGAAACTTGTTTAGAAAAGAAGTCATTGGTGACCTTGGCAAGAGCAGAGTCAGTAGGGTTGTGCCGCCAAGCCAGATTGCAGGGCATTAAGAAAGTGGCAGGGGGTGAGGAAGCGGAAGAAGTGTGTGGGGACCACTCAGAGAGGTTTGGCAGTAAATGGAAGGACAGAGATGATACCTGGCTGGAGGCAGCAGGGCCAACCAAAGATGTTTGTTCTTTATTTAATAGGGAGGAACTTTAAAAAGTAATGAAATTTCCTGAAGAAAAAAAAATTAAGATCTTATAAAGGACTCTTATGTCTCTTCTGGATATAAGACACAGAGGAGGAATTTTCTTTTTTTTGGAATTTCTGGGACTTTTCTGTGGCTTGTGAAGATAATAGGAAAAATTAGATGAAACTGGGATTGTTTTGAAAAATCCAGGTTTTGTAGCTGCTTAATATCGTGTGCGTTTCCAATCAGAGGGTAAGGAACAAATAAAGGGAAAGATAACGAGGAAGCCAAGTAGGGGACACCCATGTTCACAGCAAGCATCATTCAAAATAGACAAAAGCTGGAAGCAACGCAAGTATCCATTGACAGATGAATGAATAAACAAAATGTACCAGGTACTGTCCCAGACCCTGTAGAGTTCTCTGAGCTATAGAAGCTCCTGAAGCATCCAGTGTTGCCAGGGTTGAGGGAAGGGAGGGAAGAGGGAGAGGCAATCATGGTACTGCACCCCGTGCACCTTACTTCTGCAGGGCTCTATGGCCAGGATGCAGGGATAAAAAGATGGTGGGAATGATTGGGGTGGACATTGACAGACCCAATGCAGGTCAAGGGGACAGGGGTATGGGGTGGACCACACTGAAGTGGTCGATCTAAGGTCCAGGCCAGGGAGGGAGCCTGGCTTGGCTGGGGAGGAATCTGAGGACAGCAAATATGCATGAAGTGCTTATTCTGCTTATCATCTGAAGGAATGGCTGGTAACACTGGGTGTCCTCAGGCAGTGCTGCCTCTCTGCACCAGCCCTGGTACACAGAGATATATGGTCAGCAGCATTGACTATTTCTGGACCATCCCTAGGGCAGAATGCTTACACCCCAACTTTAACTGAACTGCCCAATGCATCTGGTATCTGCAGCCTTTCCCACCTTCAGCACAAGAGAATGCTCTTTGGCCTATTTGTGGCCTGAGGTAACAAATAGGGGTTGGAGAGACCAGGGTTCAAATCCCAGCTCTTGGCTCTATAATTTACAGGCTATATAACCCTGGATAGGTGTCAAGTTTCTTTATTTGAAAAATAAATTCAATTATAAGATCCCCTCAGGAGTTTATAAAGATTGGATGTGATATATATATATATATATATATATATATATATATATGTATATATATATCACCTAGCACAATGCCTGTAAAAACTAATGAATGTTTAGTAGATGTCACTTCACACACACACACACACACACACACACACACACGTGTTTGGAATGTCTACATCAGTGAGGTGTGCCACCTGGCCCAGGTCAGTAGGGCTGTTACAAGGTGGTTGGGTTGGCCCAAGCTTCTACCTGTGGGCATACGGAGACCCATTCTCTTTGTTTGGTCTCGGGTCTCTTTTCTCCCCTCTGGTTCCTCCCTTATATCCATGGGCTTATGGACAGGGTTGCCTCTGCTGACCATGGCAGGGTCTTAGAGCTTCAACACTACATTTGTATGGTATTTGTGAAGAAATATGATGTTTGGTACATTGTAATGAGGTAGTGTGCTGTGGGGACGGGAGGTCCGCTGTGAGGAGCTGGAGGACACTGGTACACTGAGGCCCGCTGTGGCGATGGGAAATGCTCTGTGAGGAACTGTGTTGCCCTCTACTTCATAGTCCTGTCTTGCCTTCCCACTTTTGTTTCTCTGCTCAAATTAGAGTTTTCATGGACAGGGTCCCTTCCCTAACAGACCTAAAAATAGACTTCCAACAGACACTACCTTGAGAGCAGCCCTGCGACGACCTCCCACCTGGGCTCCTTCCTGCCAGCACCCCTTGCTGCAGGGCAATTGTCACTTCACCCAGAGCCCAATTACCATGTGGCAGAGCCCACTTAGTGTGTCCTGCCCTGGGAACCCAACATGACCTGATGCATGGATGAGAGCATTGAGGAGGAGATGAGGAGCACACAGGGCCAATTCTGCAGACTTCCTACGCCCTCCAGGTGTCATGTACTGTGGTGGTTTGGGGATTCAGACCTGAATAAAAACTGGTGGGTTTTGAAGAAGGAGGAGGAGGAGAGAAGCAAAGACCAGGCATTCCACGTTCAGTCTCAGTGGTTCCAGAAGGTTCTGACTGTTGGGGGATGTGTCCTATGGAGGTTCTCCAGGGACCTTACAGTGGTATCCTGGTTTTCTGAAACCCATGGGGACCTTCACAGGATGATAAGGTCTGTGATGGGGCTACTTAACAGGGAGGAGGAGGAGCATGGTCAGAGAAAGGGGCTGCACCCATCTCTCCCAGTCAAGGAAGGAGGGAGGCATGGAGGGCGAGGGAGGAGCTGGGTGGGCTGGCTGGACCTGCCTGGCACTGAAGGGGACTGGCCGCTGGGCCGGAGGATGCTGTTTATTTGACTATGATGTATATTTAAAGGGCTCAGTTACAATGGGCCCCGGGCGCTCTTTAACAAGCTGCAGCTGTCTGGTCGCTCATTAGCTCTCCTGACATCTTCTCCCGGCTGGGCCTGGGGGAGCAGTCCCTGAGCCCCTCTCTGTGGGCCAGTGCCTTGGAAGCTGACTTCTTGCCCCGAGCCCCGGAGCCACCATGATGAATGACGCTGCTGCCCCATGCAGACAAACGCCTTCCTGGAACAAGCCCTGTTAGTTTAAGACAAACAATCCCCAGCGACTCTGGCAAAAGCCCTTGTATGGAAGCTTCCAGCCTCACCTGCCACCACCTGCCCCTCTCTGGGCACTGGGAAAAGACACATGAGGGGCCAGGCAGCTCCAGGCACTGTCCTCAGGATGGGGACAGAGCGGGGTCTCCAAGCAGGGCCTGGACGTCTATGAGGTGAGTTGACAGAGAGAACTAACCTCCATAGGGAAGTGGAGAAGCAGGCCGGCCTGTGAAGCAGGGGCTTGGGCAGCTCGACATCTGCTCTCCGCCGCTCTCACATGTGTCCCTGCTCAGGTTATACCTTCTTGGCCCCAGACCCCTCAAATGTAAAATAGGCCAGTTTGTGAGATCAATGGTTCCCAACACTGGCTGCGTATTGGGGTCACTGGAGGAGCGCTTAAGAAATACTAAAGCCTAGACCCCATTCCCAGAGTTCGATCTATTGGGTTTCAGAGACTGCCACTCTCCTCTTCCCCAAAGCCCTCCAGTGATTCTAACGTGCAGACAGGGTTGAGAGCCATTGGTTTGGGTGGTTCCTAAGGTCTCTCTGAGCCTGGCTTGTTAGGTCTTCCTGGACAATTCCTGGTTCCTTAGCAGATACCCCCAGGAAGCCATCAAAGTGCAAAATGTGGGCCCTAGAGATTCCTCTACCAGCAGCTCCTCCTGCACAAACCCCCTGGACTGGAGCAGGAAGGGACCTCAGAACTCAGCGGGTCCAAATCGGTTTTAGAGATGGCAAAACGGAGGCCTTCTCCCCTGGGTGAGAAGAACCCCAGGCCACACGCTGAGTGCTTTGTAGGTGTAAACATCGGCAATGTGGGAAATTATCCTTATTACAATGGGATGGTTGAAGATGGAGAGCAAGATAGGAGTGCTGGAATTATAACTGCTCTCTGTCTTCCCAACTAGATTGCCAGCCCCTTAAGAGCAGATGCCAGGTCTCCTTTTTTAATTTTTTTCATCTTCCTCTTGACTTAGCAATACGTGACTGTGTAGATGGATGGATGGATGGGATGAATGGTGGGGTCGTCCTTGCTCTGGGCATCCATCACTAGGTTCAGTTGTGGGTCACCTAGGCTGCCATCACCGTCACTGCTATGAACAAAGGAGGGGCAGGGGCTGAGGGAGGCACTGATAGCCTGTGAGCCTTGGGACTCGGGGGAGGGCCCTGAAGCTGGTCTTGACAGACTTGCTGTGAATGATAAAGCCAGATTACACACCCGGTTACCCCCCCCCCCCCCCCCC
>NW_005871062.1:10208151-10259367 GCF_000147115.1 Myotis lucifugus | reverse complement strand
TTTTGGCCCAAAAGGCCATTTTCCGCCAATGGATGAATGTGGTCCTGCAGGTATCAGGTGGGTGAGGACGGGGTGGATGCTCTGAGTCTGACACTCTCACAAACTTTTAGTTTCTCAAAATACCACCCACCCGACACTCAAACAGCCAACCTTTATTGAGCTCTCCCTTGGGCAGACACTCTGAAGCTCGTGGGGGTTCCTCAGGGTGGGTCCCAGGAATCTGAAATCTTTTAAAATATATATATATATTTCTTTACTGATTTCAGAGAGAAAGGGAGGAGAGAGAGATAGAAACATCAATGATGAGAGAGAATCATTGATCGGCTGACTTCTGCTTGCCCCCCACTGGGGATCGAGCCCACAACCCAGGCATGTATGTGCCCTTGGCAGGAATCGAACCCGGGACCCTTCCGTCCACAGGTTGACGCTTTATCCACTGAGCCAAGACGGCTAGGGCGGAATCTGAAATCTTTTAAGAACGCTCCAGGGATTCTGTTGTGCAGGCAGGTTTAGGAATCTTTTGACTAGCGGATGGTGGGGAAGGCATTGTAGGTGGAGGGAATCGAACTGCCAAGGAAGGGGGTTGGTCCCAGGCCAACAGTCAAATGTGTCTGGAAGCCAGCTTATTTGGGGAAAAGAAGGAGATGTGATTAGGGTGGGAGGATGGGCTCAAAATGCCTTTTTGCTAGAATCCTTTAAAAGAATTTCCCCCGGGAAGTGGCCATCCATTTCAGGGCTCCTCACGCAGGCTGACGTGCCCAGGTTGCGGGCGATCTGGTGCCGATTACCAGGTTGCGGTGCATTAAGTAATGCAACAATAAAATTTGGGTCATTGCAGCACAAAGTCCCCTTTATTTTGACAAGTGTAGTTCTTACTCTGAAGTGTTATCATAAATAATTAAATTAAACCAGTAAATGGCGTGTAGTGTGCTTTGCTGAAGTAACCAAGTCTCTGTAACCCCAGACACTGAGCCACTCCTTTGGGGATTCTTGGCTCAGAAACATTCGGGAATTTTTCAGAGCACAACAGTATTTGAGCTGGTTGAGGGAGAGGGTGGAGTGGAAGGTTCATCCCAGTCCCTTGCTGCCCCCTCCCATCAGTGTGTCCCATTCTGCTGTGCCCCATCCTGGCATTTGACCTGTGGTCTTTTTAAAATTTATTTAATATTTTTTTTATTGTTTCAGAGAGGAAGGAAAAGGGAGAGAGAGATAGAAACATCAATGATGAGAGAGAATCATTGATTGGCTGCCTCCTGCATGCCCCGCACTGGGGACTGAGCCTGCAACGCAGGCAAGTGCTCAGACTGGGAATTGAACCTTTGACCTCCTGGTTCATAGGTTGACACTCAATCACTGAGCCATGCCGACTGGGCTGACCTGTGGTCATTTGAATTCAGAAGAGGGATTGCTGCCAGCCCTGGGCTGGCCCTGGGGTCGAGGGGTCAGGGCCTAGCGTACATACTGTGCAGTCTATTTTTCATAAGGCCTGCCCAGGCACCAGGACGTACACCAGCCAGTGCTTCAGATCTCAGGGAGGCAGAGCTTGCTGGGACTCGCAAGACGATTTGACTCCCTGTCCTACCTGCAGCTCCCATCATTTTATAAACAGGGAAACGGAGGCCCAGGTGGCTTGCCCTAGTGCTTCTTGGCCAATGGATAGGGATGAGCAGCATCCGGAGTGTGAGTGAAGAAGACTCTGAAACCCAAAAGGGGGACGTGCTGGAGGGACAGGGGCTGCAGGGCAGGGAAAGGAGAGTGGGAAGGGTGGAAGGATAGGCAAAACAAAGAAGGAAACAGGAATGAGATTTCTTGGACGGTGGGGAGCTTTGGACCAGGCTCTCAGGTGCCATTCAGGAGGAGACCCTGAAGGATAACCATCAGAGTCCTCAAGCATCTAGGCCTTTGCCCACCACGTCGAGGCAGTTCTTAAACTATGCAAGAAAAAAACGAGATCTTTCCAGGGGGGAGGAAAAATCCCCAGAGGTAGACAAGGTGGTCAAAAGCAGGCAGGAGTGTTCAGACCCTCCACAAGGCGAGTGGACCACCTTTCTCTTCTCCCATTCACTCCATCCCCCCACCCATCTTCTCCTGTCATCCTGCCTGCTGGACATCCAAGCATCAGCCTCCCTCATCCTCCTTGGGGCCCTCAGATAAGGTGGCAGCTGGTAGCTGGGTTAGAGAGGGGAGCCTTCCAGCACCTCCCCTTTTGGTGGTATTCCAGGCCTGTAGAACTCCATGCAGGAACAGCTCCTTTCTTAGGGCCAGAACTCCCAGGGAGAGTTCCAGAACCTGGGCTCGCTCAGAGTCCCAGCCACTTCCAGGAACTCCCAGGGCCTTGGGGCCGAGCCAGCCCTGCGTGTCACAAACAGGGATCCTGGATGGAGGAGCCCCTCAGAATGAGGTGCCTGACAGCACACATGGTCCTCCCACCTGCCCCCTCCGACGGGGTGTTTTTCATAGCACCTGCAGTGGGAGGGAAGCATGTTGTTCTAACTCCACGGAACACTGAGCTATGTCAACAATAGACAGGGAGCTTGGAACAAAAATCACCTGTGGGGCAGCACAGCCGCACCAGCAATCCCACAGAGGAGGCAGCCGAGCCCTGAGCGTCCCAAGGTGGCAGGCGGTTAACTGTGCACGCACTCAGGTGTTGGGAGGTGTCTGGTGGCGTGGGCTTTGCCTTGGGGCTGTTGGTCTTCCTTTGGAGTGTTAGAGAGGGCTGGTGGCCTGAGTGGCAGCCCCTTCTCTTCCCCCCTCCCCCACATCCAATGCATCCCTCACGGGGAGTGTGGGCAGGGGAGGGGAAGTGAGCTCCGCTGACTTAGAGAACCCTGACCCCATGAGGCCTGTGCCAGCTGGGAAGCAGGTAGGCACTGCTGGCTCTCTGATCCTCTCCACCTCCCACACACCTGTGGGTCCCAGGCCACCTCTTAGGCCGAGGTGACAGGGCAGGGGTGGAGAGAGAAAGGTGATTCGCATACCAGGTGGAATCTGAAATCCACTGTCACTACACTGGGTCCTCAGGGAGCTCCCTCTGAATGACCTCCCCTCCCTGCTGGCCTCTTCCTCCTCCTCTGAGGCACCATCTCCTCCAGGAAGTTCTCTGAGACCCAAGGCGGAGCCAGGCATTCCCCTCTGTGCCTGGTTGTACCCTGTCACCTTCAAACCTTATCCTCTTGAGTTTATCTTCCTAAGGCAGGTCTGAATCCTAGTTGTCTCTGTGCCCACTTCCATATACAGTAGGTGCTCAATCAATGCTTGTTGTGTAAAACAGGGCGTCTCTGGAAAAAGCCTGATACTTAGGACTGAAGGCTTTAGTGGGAGGCCCCATTCTCTGGCCACGGCTGCACTTGGTCTGGAGGTACCAGTTGGGGGAGAGGCTAGGAGGAGAGTTGTGCGCTCGGCCCTCCACCCAGCCACCGTCAGCTCCCTGTCACAGCGGGAGCCTCTCTCCTCTTCACCAGGCAGGGCTGGGGCTACTGCATTCCCTCCCTGTCAGGCACTGTGGGGATGTGTGTGTGGCCAGGTGGGGGGAGGGGACTTTAAACAAACAGCCCATGGCCCCAGTGAGTGCCAAGGCTCAGCCCAGGCTCACCGTACTCCCGCCCTAGGCAGAGGCCATTCCCTGGACCGTGGGACAAGGAGCCAGCAGAATTCATTTAGCAAAAAAGGGTTGGTGCTCTGCCTCCTACTACTCCCCAGCCGGGCCAGATAGCGCCTGGGTGCCCCTCCTGCTCTCCCTCCCCCTTGGGCCTTTCACCCCCTAATCCACTGAGTGGGGAGCAGTCACGTGGGCCCCCAGCTCTCGACAGGAAGCTGTCGGCACCACTGGCTCCAAGGGCCTGCTCCCTCACCGCCAGGGAAGGCGGGCTACCTTCCCCCAGCCCTGCTCGCTGAAACCCAACCCCTCTTTCCAGCTGCAGCAAGAAAGAGCCCCAGGCCCAGCCTTCCCCCGGGACCCTGCAGCCTGCAGATCTCACGGTCAGGGAATTTTCTCTGCACAGTGTTCCAAGCCAGCGGAGCCCCCAGAACAAAGGCCAGGGAGAGACAGCGACCATCTTCCCCCCTCATCGAACCCTCAGTCCAGGCAGGGAGACCCAGTGGACAGCAGCCCTTGGCGGAACCGGGTCCAAATCAATTGGGAGCAGTCTCCCTTCTTCCAGCTCTTCCCCCCGCAGGGAGGAAACACGGATGCTGGCCCTGACCTGAGTCAGAGTCAGGCCTGCTCAGAAAGGCCTCCTGGACTCCTCAGAAAAGGCAACTGCGGCTGGGTTGGGGGGGGGGGTGCGGGGGGTGGCACAGGTTCCAGAACTAACTTGTACCTGGGGAAAAGGCTACTTACAAAAGAAAAATTGGGCTTTTTGTAGTTGTTCCTAAGAACAGACTATTCCTCAGCTAATAAACTGTTGTCAGGCAGCAGTCCTGATAACAGAAACATAGAGTGGAAGGATCCTAGAGATCGAGGAATGGTTCAGAACCCTGTTTCCCCAGCTGCTAACCCTGAGGCTGGCCCAGCTGTAGCGACACCCCAAGATGCGTTACTTCAACTCTGAGACAGACTCATTTTCTCACCTGGAATATGGGACTAACACTATTTGCCATGCCTACCTCCATTCATTTAGCAACGATTAAGTACCTACTATGTGCTAGGCCTTAAGTCAGTTGCTGGAGACTGAAAAGTAACAGGATATCCACCCAGGGGTCATGTCAGATAACATGAAGGTGCTTGGGAAACTGAAATGTTGAACAGATAAGGACCAGCTGTAATGATCTCATTAACTTTCTGTGAATGGGGCTGCTAAAGCGATTTTTAAAGTTCTTTAGAATGGTTTTAAGTAAGCCAGGCCTGTCTCCGTAATCTGTCCTGCACTATTTATTTGCTTAGCAAACCGTTTCTTCATAGATAGTGCAAAGGAAGGACTTCAGACCAGCCTCAGGCAGAATTTATCCCAAATCCAGAGTGAGTGGGGTCTGAATTAATTAGGTCTTTCTGTAGCTTAATGTATAAACCTGGGCTCAGGAAATTTGGCCTTTAAAGCAGGTGCCCTTTCAAATGAGGTGGGTTTCATGTGACTATTTTAACTTCGGCTCCATTACCCTTTATGGGCTACAGGGGTGGTGGGGGAGCGGGTGGGGAGAGATCTGGTACAAGTCTGCTTCCGTGAGTGGGGAACCAAAGGAACTGTAAAACAGCCCTCTCCCAACCGGGTAAGTCACACTTGTGGCCCGGCTGGGGTCTCCTCCAGCTGGGGTGAGGGCAGGTGCCAAGACTCCCAGTCCTACTTATGGGGCTGATACTCTGCTGGGGTTTCTTTCCTCCAACTCTTACTAGCCCCTCCTTGTCTTTGGACTTTTTCTCCCCCCAGCTTTATTGAGGTATAATGGACAAAAAATATTGTGTATATTTCAAATGTACATATAATGTGATGATTTTATATCTATAATAGTAAAAGCATAATATGCTAATTAGACTGGACATCCTTCCAGACGACCTTCCAGACGAAGCCGGGGCTTCGAGGGAAGCCCGGGTCCCAGGTGCCAGAGGGAAGCTGGTGCCAGCAGCCAGGGGAAGAAAAGCCTACTCTTGCACGAATTTTGTGCATCGGGCCTCTAGTACATGTATATTGTGAAATGATTACAAGCTAATGAACACTTCTATCAGCTTACATAATTACCCTTTTTTGGTGCAAATATATAATATCTATTTTTTTTTAGCAAATTTCAAGTGTACAATACAGTGTTATTAACTACAGTCATCAAGCTGTACATTAGTCCTCAACTTACTCATCTTATAACTGAAAGTTTGTACCCTTTGTCCATCTCCCTGTTTTCCTTACCTCTCAGCCCCTGGCAACCACCATTCTACTCTGTTACTGAGTTCAACTTTTATTTTTTAGATTCCACCTATAAGTGATATCATACAGTATTTGTCTTTCTCTGTATGACTTATTTCTCTTAGCATAGCGCTCTCCAGATTCATTCATGTTGTTGCAAATGACGAGGTTTCCTTCTTTTGTATGGCTGAATAATATTTAATTGTAAGTTTATATACATGTATAGGTATGTGTGTGTGTATCACATTTTCTTTATCCATTCATCTGTTGACAGACACTTAGGTTGTTTCTATATCTTGGCTATTGTGAATAATGCTGCAATAAACATGGGAGTATAGATATTTCTTCAACATGGTCATTTCATTTCCTATGGATATGTACCCAGAAGTGGGATTGTCATGTCAAATGGTAGTTCTATTTTTAATTTTTTGAGAAACATTCATACTATTTTCCATAATGGCTGGACCAATTTACATTCCCACAAACAGTGTACAAGAGTTCCCTTTTCTCCACATCCTCACCGACACCTGTTATGTCTCATATTTTTGATAATAGCCATCCTAACAAGTGTGAGGTGATAGCTCATTGTGGTTTTGATTTTCATCTCCTTGATGATTAATGATGGTGAGCACCTTTTCATGTACCTGTTGGCCATTTGTATATCAGGTCCTTTGCCCATTTTTAAAATCAGGTTATTTAGTTGTTTTGTTTTTGCTATTGAATTGTAAGAGTTCCTTATATATTTTGGATATGAACTCGTTATTGGATATAAGGTTTGCAAATATTTTTTCTATCCCATAAATTGCCTTTTCATTTCGTTCATTGTTTCTTTGGCTATGCAGAAGCTTTTTAGTTTGATGTAGTCTCATTTGTTTACTTTTGCTTTTGTTGCCTTTTACATGTGCTTTGTGCTACTTTAATTATAACCAACATTTCTGAAAGCTTTTGTTGTCAGATCCAAAAAATAATTGCCAAGACCAATGTCAAGGAGCTTTTCCTCTTTGTTTTTCCTACTAGGATTTTATGTATTCAGGTCTTACATTTAAGTCTTTAATACATTTTGAGCTGATTTTTGTTTATGGTGTAAGATATGGGTCCAATTTCATTCTTTTGCATGTGGCTCTCCAATGGGACTGCTTGTTCTGGTTTCTGGGTGGCCTCCAAACTCTCCAGCCATCAGAGTGCCATCTTGGGCACCAGGTCATAGGACACTCTCTCACTTAAGAATCTCTTGGCTAATCCTAAAACTCCTCACCCCCCGCCCATGGATCTTTCCCACCTTCTCTTATTATCTGCCCAGCAGGATTCCAGGTCAACTGTACTTTAGCCAGTCCAATACCACAGCTACCAGCCACATGTGGCTGTTGAGCACTTGTGGCCAGTCTGATTGAGATGTTCTTTAACTATAAAATACACACCAGATTTTAAAGCCTCGGTATGGAACAAGTAATGTAAAAGATCTCATTAATAATTTTTATATTGATCGCATGTTGAAATGATAATATTGTGGGTCTATTGGGTTAAATAAAAATATGTTTAAACAATTAATTTCACCTGTTTCTTTTAAAATTTTTAATGTGGCTACTAGACCATTTGAAATTACGCCTATGACTCCCATTTGTGGCTCACATTATGTTTCTATTGGACAGCGCTGCCCTTGAGCACCAAGCAGTAAACTAGTGTCTGGGCTGGGTGGTGGGCAGATTTCAGTGACCTTTCTAAATCTCTGCTTCCTTTGGTCTCAAATAGGATTAAAATCATCTTCAGATGACTGTTGGAGAACTTAGACGAGCTAACAGTTGTGAAAGGACTTCGCATATACAAGGTAACGCAATACATGTTGGGTCCTTTTCCAAATCACAGTTCAGACATCTCCTACAGCAGTGGTTCTCGATTTGGGATGCACCTGGATTTACCTGGGCCACTTTTAAAAAGTATGGCCCCATTCCAGGGTAATTGGTCTGAGTGGGGCCTGGGCATGAGCAGAATTTCAAAGCTCCCAGATGATTCTAATGCCTCGCCAGGGTGGAGAATCCCTGCTCTAGAAGAATTGTTCAACCCTTCACCCCGCAAAGCTCTGGCCCCCTTGCTTTACGTGGTGTCCTTTTAGCATTTTACATGTGTTTTATGCTACTTTAATTATAACCAACATCTCTGAAAGCCTACCAAATGTCTGACGCTTTACATACATGGCCTTTAATCCTCACCACAACTCTGCAAGGCGAATTTGATTAACACCGTCCTGCAGATGAGGCAGCTGGGGCTTAGGAAGGTTAAAGTAACTTACATGTTCAATAAGTGGAGGGAGACAGGGGGAAGCACTCAGCCCAGCTCAGGCAGACTCCAGAGTGCGAGCCATTGGCCACTAGGCCACACTGCCCTCATTTAAAATTCCTCAGTCACTAGACTGTAAGTTCCAGGGGGCAGGGATGACTTCTTCCTGTTTGCGACAGGACGCAGACGCTGCATTCAGTAGTCCCCCTTGATAAATCCCTTTTCAAAATAAATGGCTTATTAAAGGCGTGACTAAATGTGATTCACGTGATTTTCTACTTTTGCAAGACTTTGAATACAAACATTCTTAAATCAAGGGGTGAACACCCACAGGAGGGACTCACCTGCAGCCGTATGAAAGGACAGGGGAACTGCACAGTGACATGGAAAGGCGATTATGGTGGCATGAGAAGTGGTGGGAAAATCCAGATCCACAGTCTGGAAATGGTAGAATTAAAATTATTTAAAAACATTTTTTTTTTTTAAGAGAAAAAGAGGTGGGAGAGCTGGGAGGGAAGGACTTGATAATGTTACCAGTGGCTGTGTTGTGGCGGTGAGATCACAGATCCTTCTTTTTCTTCTATTTGCCAAATCTTCTGTAATGTGTCTCTATGAGCTTCAGACCAAATGGAAAGAAAAAATCCTCCGGGTGATTCATCCCAACAAAAACCATAAGATTTGGTCTGCGCTCCTTCATCCTCTGCCTCATTCCAGGCCACCTCGCCCCACCCCTTTGAGGAGAACAGGAAGGGGAAGCAGCAGGGTGCCTTGGAGGCCCCCTCAGGTGAGGACTCCGGCATTTCTCCCACAGCCAGTCTGGGAGTGGAAGAGGGAAGGGCTGCGTCCTTCTCTCTAGGGGCAGGGTCCTTAGGCCTCCATAACCAGGACTCTGCTCTTCTGCAGGGAGCGGGAAGGAACTCGGGAGCCCTCTTCCTGGGCCTCCCAGTGCCTTTCCCAGGTTTGGAGCCAAGCACTGGAGCAGGCCGCCCTAGCCAGGCACAGCAGCCCGTGGTCTTCGTCTGCTGCATGAGGGCTGGTGGGTGTCCAGAAGTGCAGTTTCTGAGAGGAAACGACTTTCCTGTTCCTCTTGGGCTCTCTCCTCTCCCTGGTGTGGCAGGGCCCCCACCCGGAAGCCAGCCTAGCCCACCCTGCCATTGGGCCAGCCCACCGACAAGCAGTCTGTGAGAGAGTGGTTCTGAGCTTGGACCCGAACAGATCTAGTTCAAATTTTGTCCAGTTTTGCCACTAAGTGAGCAGCCTCAGGAAAATGACATGCCATCAGGGCCTCATCTGAAAAATGGCAGAATAGCCCCCGTTTGGCAGGACGGTGTTGAGGGTCAAATGCGAAATTATGGGCAGAAAGCACCCAGCACAGGCCCAGCAAACAACAGCTGGTATTGGTGCTTCTGTCTCCCCGGCCCCTTCTTAGCCAGGCTCTGGGGCTGGGTGAGGACCTGGATTTGACCTTAGGGATCAGCCCCTTTTAGTGCTTTGCTCTTCTCACCCTGCCTCTGAGGCGGTCTCTGGGAAAGTCCCGTGACTTTTCAGGCTGGCCACCTTGCCATCCCTTCTTCTCCCTTTCTTGATGTCTGCTTGGCTCTGGGAGGGAACCTAACTCTGGAGGGGTAGAATCACTGTCCTCTTGCCGGAGGTTGGACGGTGATGGTGAGAGGGCTGACCTCATCCTGGCCCTCCCCACTGCAGGGCCCTTCAGGAGACAGAGGCCCAGTCTCGATGGTTCTGCTGGTATTCCCCGGAAAACACACACAGGCGTGGGGTGCATTTCTGAGGGACAGGGCTGTTTCCTAGTACTTGCAGCACTGTATTATTATTGTTGTTGTTGTTATTTAACACTCTCCAGTTTGCAAAGCACCTTTTCATACCTCATCGTATTTACTCCTCTCGGTAGACAACTTTGTGGGGTGATATTATTATCTCCATTTCACAAGTGAGGCCAGCGAGGCTCAGAAGCATCCATGATGGCCACAGGACGTGACAAAGTGGTGTCTCCTGCCCGCACATCCTGGAGAGTGAATGTGGGCTCAGGGGCAAGTTTCCTGGGGGGGGGGGGAGGGGCTGGGGGGTGTCTTCTTTGTTTTGAGCCCTTGCACACACCCAAAGGAGGCCCTTTCTCTTCTTCCTTCAGTAGAGAAAGTGGGAATCTGATGCAAATGAAGGTGGGGAAAACAGATTGGCAGGGGAGGTCCTTTCCGCCAGGGGCTGGGTGTGAAATGAACAAGATGAGGAGACAGATGCCTCGGTGCCATGGGTGGTGTTTCAAGTGTAGGAGGGTTCTCTGGCTCCACACCTGGGGCCTTTTAGGTGGCCCCCACCAGGATACGACCCAGTCCTTCCCACAGTGCAGCCACAACTTTGGGGAAAAGAACTAGCTTCTCCTTTCTGGAGCGCCTCTGGCAACGGGGGAAGAGAAAACTCTGGAAAGGCTTTCCAGAGAGCAAGACCCCCTACAGCGCTCAGAGGGGCAGGAAAGGAAGCGCCTCTCCCACGTGTCCTGTGTCTGGATCAAGTGCCCTGTCACCTACCTGCTAGACTGGGAGGGACGAGGACAGGCTTGCTGAGACCAGGAGAGAGCAGCTGGCAGCCCGCCCAGTCTCCATTTCCCGTCTGTCTGCAGAGAGAGTGTGGTGGCCCGGGATCCCACCACCTGTGAGGCCCAAACCAGTGACAAAAACTTGTTTCAAGAACCTTTGACTTACAAGTTGCTGTGGGGTGCTATGGGGGAAGAGGGAGGAAGGGAAGTCCCGGACTAAGTGTCTTGAAGCCAGCCGTCAGTTTAGTTTGGCCATTGCCTGTCCCTCTGCCTTTGTGGCCAGCTGTGTGGTGGTACTATTTTCAGCAGCAGGAGCACGAATGTCCTTGTGTGCCGCCAGCCAGCTTCCCAAAGTGAAACCCTAGCCTGGAGGTCCCAGGGCCCTCCCCGGGCGGGCGGGCAGGCAGACAGGGCCTCAAACTAGTTCCTGGAAACTTTATGGCCCCTCTCTCTTCTCTGCTCAGCGCCTCTCTCGGGGATTGCTCAAATAATAAAATGAGGCACGAAAATAACAGTGACCATTTATTGATCACTACCATAAGCCAGGCACTGTGCGAGGCATTTCATTTCTATTACTTCATTAGTTAGCAGCTTGTCCTGCTTCTTCTATATCCTGCTTTACAGAGAGGAATGCTATGTAGAGAACATGTATATGGTTTCTAGTTCATAAATTTGTTGCTGATAGATGAGTCTCCCCCCAAACATCGTTTTTTTATGGGAGAAAATAAGACTTCATTTATATTGCTTTGCTTTGCAGAAAAACCTCCAGAAACCTCAGTCTGAGCCAGGCCCCAGCCATTGGTGTCCACAGTGGGCACGACCTCTGCAGACAGGTCCTCTGTCATTCACAGCATGTTCTGGTCCCAGCTGTTCTTGGATCAGAGGCTGTATGTAGATGTCTTTGTCTCTCTTGCTCAATAACTAAGGTCTTTCCTGTCAGAACTGGAGGGACAGAGTTCTGGGTTCAGCTACAACTGGTGGGCATCGGGGAGGCTTGGCAAACCCCCGTCCCAGCCGCTGGGCCCTGGGAGGCTGGCCCTGCAGGAGCCGCCAGCAGAGTGGAGGTTTTGTGGGGAGGGCTGGTGGTGGAGGGTGGAAAAGGGGAACATTCCTCCAGCTGGTGGCAGGAGCTGGCTAGCCAGGGGCCTTTTTCACGGCCCAATGCAGTGCGGCTCTTGTGTTTATGAGCTTTGTGAGATTTAGATTGCACTGTATTAGCCACAGGTTTTTTTGGGTCACATCAAAGGTTAGAAAGCTGTGGAAAGAGTTCTTTCCCCATGAATCACACTTCCCAAAAATCTAATTCTCTGAGAGGAGCCGGCTTGCTTTATAGAGCTGGCAGGAGAAAGGGAACAAATGCAGGGCTCCTGGGGCGTTCTCCTGGAGAAACCTCTGCGAGGCTGGACAAAGGATTCTGAAACAGAAGAGCCAGGGCAGGAGAACGACCCACGGGGGCCAGGTTGATGCACTAGGGTTTGGGGATTGTGGTGGGGCTTCGGGTGCTGCCGGCCTGGAAGGATCGGGCCCCTGCAGCATACAGCTCCAGGGAGTGCCCTGGCTTGTGCAGTGCACGGCATACTTAGCCACACATGGCAGCCCTATCTTTCTTTGCTCCCTCCTGGATGGACTGGGTATCTCTTTAATGGACTTCCATGAATCCTCTAGATCAGCGGTTCTCAACCTGTGGGTCGCGACCCTTTGGGGGTCGAACGGCCCTTTCACAGGGGTCGCCTAAGACCTTCAGAAAACACATATAGAATTACATATTGTTTTTGTGATTAATCACTATGCTTTAATTATGTTCAATTTGTAACAATGAAATTGGGGGTCACCACAACATGAGGAACTGTATTAAAGGGTCGCGGCATTAGGAAGGTTGAGAACCACTGTTCTAGATGGTCATAGATTATAATTATCTATACTAATAAAAGAGTAATATGTTAATTAGACCAGGAGACCTTCCGGGAGACCTTCCGGACGTCCTTTCGGACAAAGCCATGGTGGCAGGGCTGAGACAGAGGTGGTTAGGGGTGATCAGGCCGGCAGGAGAGGGCAGTTGGACGTGATCAGGCCAGCAGAGGGGGTCAGGTGGGGGCGAGCAGGCTGGCAGAGGGGGGGGAGTTGGGGGTGAGCAGGTTGGCAGGGAGGGCAGTTGGGGGTGATCAAGCCAGCAGGGGGGAAGTTGGGGGTGAGCAGGTTGGCGGGGGGGGGCAGTTGGGGGTGATCAAGCCAGCAGGGGGGTAGTTGGGGGCTATCAGGCTAAAAGGGGGCAGTTGGAGGTAATCAGGCAGGCAGGCAGAGTGGTTAGGGGCAATCAGGCAGGCAGGCAGGTGAATGGTTAGGAGCCAGCAGTCCCAGATTGCAAGAGGAATGTCTGACTGCTGGTTTAGGCCCAGTCCCACAGTGATTGGCAATCAGACATCCCCGAGGGGTCCCAGATTGGAGAGAGTGCAGGCTGGGCTGAGGGACACCCTCCACCCCACCCCCACCCCCAGTGCACCAATTTCATGCACGGGGCCTCTAGTCTATATATATATATGCCACCGAACAACCGAACGACTGAATGACTAGTTGCTATGATGCGCACTGACCACCAGGGGATAGACGCTCAATGCATAGGATCAGGCTCACTCCTGTCTGGATCAGGCCTGCGGGAATCGGGCTGAAACTGGCTATCTGACATCCCCCGAGGGGTCTCGGATTGCAAGAGGGCACAGGCCAGGCCGAGGGACCCCACTGGTGCATGAATCTGTGCACCGGGCCTCTAGTCTATTAAAATTATCTGCACCCTATTCCTGGCCACTTCTCTGTTACAACTCTGAGAATAGGAGCCAGCTATATCTTCTTAGCTTTTACTTTCTAGCCAGCCACATACTAAATGCTTAGTAAATGCTTGTAGAATGAATGAATAAACATTGTCGAAAGAGTTCTTCTAGCATTTGGGGACTAACTTAAGTATTAGGAGCCAAGAAGGGCTTTGATTTCTTTGAAGGAAAAGTACTATCCAAATATACCAACTCCTTTAAGACTCACATTGACCACTACCTGCTTTAGGAAGCCCCCTGATGAATTTTTTGTTCACTTAGTCCCTCCTTCATTTCTCAAACACTTACCAGCCTCTCTCGGGCACCATGACAGGGTGCCCTTGAGAAGCCCACAGTCCTGATAGGGTGACCGACGTACATGCTGGTCATTACATGGAGTGATCAGAACTGTCAGCAAGGCGCGTGCGAGGCAGATGCAAGGAGCCACAGGGTGCTAGGAAGGAGTGGCTTGCTCACTGCTGGAATGGAGCTTGGAGGCAGCGGCTGGAGAGCAGACATGGAAGGAGACCACTTTTGTTGTGTTCTTTTACCGGCTTTGGCTCTCTTGAGCACAGAGAGGTCAAGTGTCTACTCCAAGGTCACATGGCCAATAAGTAGGTCTCAAACCCGATTCTGCAATTCTATATCCTGTGACATACCATTGCTTTCTATGCTCCAACTCAGACTTTGATAACCTGTCCATCCAGAAGCCCCTGTGGCCTCACAGAGCGTTTGATGTAAAGGGAGGCCTCGACAATGGCTATGGAGTTTATTTCTGAGCCATCAGGTGACCTTCTGGGCCTCCTTTGATCTGTGGTTGCCTTGTTAACGATCGAGCTTGTTCCAGCTCCTCACTTATCTCACTCAACAGTTTGATGCTCTGCTGACCTACTTGGCAGCAATCATACTCGTTACGCCCTGCATGGCTATCTCCCTCATGGTGGATTATAGCGCCTTTGCACCCTTGGGCACTTGGGCTCCTGGTTGTCCTGGGGCTCTGAGGGCTTCAGTTCCTCCATGTATGGGCACACCTCATGCCACCAAGCCTCCTGCACTGGCTGAGCCCAGAGTCCCTGCCCCCTGCTGCCGGATAGACCTAGCCAGTCTCCTCTGCCAGGACTTCCTCTCTTCCCTCAGCTCACACTGCCCGTCCCTGCCCACTGGGTTGCAATAGGAGAGAGGGCATAGGCCCAATAGTCAGACAGGGCATAATTCTGGCTCTTTCCATGGTCCCAAGCAGACCCTTTCGGCGGAGAAGGGTGAGAAGGACCCTCCAGGTAGGTCTTAGAGCTTCTGGGAGCTGAAGAACACAGTGCCTGGAGCCCTGGGAAGGAGGGTGCTGCTGGTTGCGATCCTCTCCTCATGTCCCTGAGGCAGCCCAGACTCTGCTCTTCCTGCACCCCAGCCTCTGGCCAGAGCAGCCCTGTGGCCAGTTGGCGGCTGCTGCCCAGCCCCCAGCCCCAGGCTGCCAAGGTTGGCAGCCTCTCGGCCACGCTGCACAACTACGCGCCTCTCCTCCTCAGTTTATTCCTTCCAGATACACAGTTGCTGCTTTTTATTTGGATCACTTTTCTGTGTTATGCTATTTCAGTTGTTTTTCCAATCCCCCCCTCCGCCCCCCTGCCTTTCCCCGTGGCAGAATTCCTAAGAAGAGGAGATTTTGAAGAGACTGTAAGCACATCTGCTCTCTGGCTGCAGCATTCCAGGAGGGCCCTGTCAGGGGCTCAGGTCCCAGGGAGGACACGCTGGGCAGTGGAGGCTGGTGGGCAGAGTGCAGGCCCCTGGCAGTTGAGGCCTTGGTGGGCACACTCACTGCAGCAGGCAGGGCTGAGCCTCGGGGCTCGTGGGTGCTGCCAAAGTCCTGGAGCCGCAGCTCGCCAACTCCCTGGCCCTGCTGGCTGTGGCTGCTGGCTCTCGGCTCAGACGTGTGTATGCCAGGCTTGGGGTGAGAGAAACAAGGAGCCTTCAAAAACACCCTGGCCGTCCTTCTAGTCCTATTTTGTCAGTGGTTCTGAGCGGGTGGGAGTCAGTGTGGGAGTACACTCGTGTGTGCTAGAGAGGGTGCGCTGGTTGCATGAAGGCTCAGAAGTCACAGGGCCTGGGTTCAATTTCTGACTTTACCACCAATGGCGTGTGAACTCGGGCAAGTTACTGTGCAGTGGGGATGGTAACATGTCTCCAGCACAGCACTGTTGACAGGGTGAACTGAGTTAATACATGAAGATACCTCCTGGAACATAGTAGGTACTCAATAAGCCTTTCATCTATTATTATTATGTATGCTTGGGGGTATATATGAGCTTTAGTAGATTTGGGTGGGGTGTTGCTTCTCAGACTTTGGAGTTTGAGAGTTGCCTGGGAAAGTTGTTAAAAGTGCTAGTTTCTGGGCCTTACCCACAGATTCTGATTCAGCAGGTCTTGGGTGGGCTCAGGAGTTTACTTTAATCCGGAGGCCTTGCTAATGCTGACACTGGTCCAAGGCTGATCTGGAGTCATTCAAGGTGTCTGGGTGAATAGATCCTTGAAGTCCTGGACTCGGGTACATCAATCAGAACTGCCTTACAAACGTAGCCAGAGACCAGATGAAGGGGTGGAGTGGGACGAGGCTAAGAGGTGGGCAGAAGCCACTTCAGTCTGAGCCTTGAGGCTCTAAAACAGAATTAAAGTTATAGGGCTTTAAGCAAGGGGTTGACACAGTCCTATTGAGGGATTTGGGTTGGACCAGCTTGGTGTACAAGTTCAGGGCAGAGCAGATGGCAAGGAGGGTGTGAAAGTGAGGTTAGCTCAAGACCCGAGTGGGCAGAGAGGTCTGTGCCCTGAAAGCAGAAGCAGCAGTATCTGGAGGAAGAGAGAATCCCCCAGACTGAGTATCTGTGCTAACCCCCTTATCCCTCAGACTGGGCAACTGAGCTGCTGGTGGAGCCTCCAGGCAGGGCCTGGACTCTGTGAGCTGGTCCCTGCACAGTGAGCCAGGCTGCGGCCAGACACCAGGGCGTGGCTGAGGCTAGGAATCCAGCTCTGTCAACTCATCCCTTTAAGAGCTTATAGTTTCTGGATTTTATTTTTCTCTGCTTTTTCTTTTAGGAAAGATCTTTTAGAACAATCCTTTGTTTTGACTGAGCCAAAGACACAGAGAGGTGGGCTGTTCTGAGGCTGGGGAAAGGGCTCGTTGCCTGCTCTGGGGAAGAGACTGCGAACCAGCAGTGGGGTCCATGATGCGGAGGTCACCTCTCCGGGAGCAGGCTGGTGGGGCAGCTCTGAGAGCTGGGTCCTCCTCACCTGTGACCTCCTCTGAGGTGGTGAATTTGATGCATCTATGAATGTGTGTGAAGGTGAGTGAGTGACTCAGTGAATGAGTGTGTGTGTGTGTGTGTGTGTGTATGTGTGTGTGTGCGCATAGGTGAGGGCTGTATGCGTGTGTATTCATTCAATTCATTTAACAACCACCACAAAATATCTATTGAATGTGTACAATGCACCAGACACTGTCCTAGAAGCCTGGGATACATCAGTGGACAAAATGAAGATCCCTGCCCTTGAGAACCTTACATTTGATGGGGATTTTGTGTGTCTAGCAGGGATGGACATGTGGTTGTGTGTATAAGTCTGTTGTGCACACATATGTGAAGAATGAAGAATAATAGTACACAGGCAGACCTGGGTCAGGAACCATCTTCCATTTTCCAGGCATGAATCTGAGCAAAATACTTAACTTTTCTGAGTCTCAGTTTTCTATAAAATGAAAAAATAATCTCGTTCTCTCAAATAATAAATTTCTCTCACGACTATTGTGAGACTGAATGTGAAAATACTAGAAAAACTCCAAGTAAAGTACCTGGTATATAATAGTTTCCAAATGATATTATTTCTTCAAGTCTTCTGTATAGTTGGAGGATATATTTCTACATGTATGTACCAAGCTTGTGTTTGTGTCTGGGCGAGGTGCCCCTTGGTTGGCGAGGTGTCCCATGTGTCCAAGGTCTGAATGGGTTCTCCCTGAATGAGAACCTTCCTTCCTCAGGATAAAAGTCTGGAATCCCATGAGTTGGCCCATGTAAGTCCTGGTTAGGTCTGTCACGAGTCCATTCAGTGCAGTGCGACTCTGTTGTTTGCAGTTCTGGTTTTAGTGAACATAAAGCTTCTTGGTCACCCTTTAGTTGATACCCACCTACAATGACGTGCAGCTTCTCTTTTCTCGGTTTCTTGAGCCCCTGGCCATGCTGCTTCCCCTGAGATCTCCTTCTTATCCCCCAGATCATTTGTAGAAGTAAATCTAGAAGATGGACACAGACCAACCACCAAAGGCAACTATGGGAGCAGGGCTGCATTTCTGGGTAATCTGCTTGGAACTTCCAAGATTCTTGCTTTCTCCCACACAGCAAGAAGAGCGACGAGCCCTGGCCAGGTGGCTCAGTTGGTTGGCCATCATCCTGTGCACTGAAAGGTTGAGGGTTCGATTCCTAGTCAGGGCACATGCCTGGGTTTCAGGCTCGATTCCCAGTAGGGGGTGTACAGGAGGCAGCCAATCAATATTTCTCTCTCACAATGATGCCTCTCTCTCTTCCCCCCTCCCCCCTCCTTTCCTTTCTCTCTCAAAAAAAATTAAAAAATATTTTTAGAAAAAAGAGAGATGGGTCAAATTTCCTCTAAACGCTCCAAGGAGACAGCCCATAGTTTTGGCTATGTTTTCTAAGAGGATGACTCAGAGTGTCTGCCTTCAGCCTCAGCATGCCTCCACTGCTCTATCTCTAAAAGTCCATCGGATGTCCAACTGAGCAACTGAGACTCAATGTGCCTGAAGTCCTATCCATCTTCTTGATCTCAAACCAGCTCCCCCTGGGCATCCAGCTGTCCTGATAAACGACTCCAGCATTCTGCCAGTCACTCCAGCTTGAAATTGCAGAGTCATCCCTTACATGTCCCTCTGTTTCATTTCCCACAGCTAATCAGTTTATCTAATCACTTCAACTAATTCCCCCAACCAGTCCTTTCCCACTCCAATTCCTGCTGCCACCGCTCCCCCGGTAGAGCTGTCCTTGACTCCTACTTGTACTATCGCCAAAGTCTCCTACTTGGCCTTCCTGCCTCCAGCTTCCCCCTTCACAACCAGCCGGTCCACCTCCTAAAGCAGTGGTCGCCAACCGGTGGTCCGTGGACTACTGGTGGTCCGTGAGGTCCAAAAGGTTGGCGACCGCTGTCCTAAAGCACCGCCATGCACTCATGGCTCCCTCAACCTCTAGCCCCAGCTACTTTTCCCACCCACAGCACCCTCTCCTTGCTTCTCCCCCACACACTCTCTGCCCCAACCTAACTGATCCCCTTGTGGTCCCCAGCACACTGCTACCTGCTACCCTATCTATGCTGGACTTGTTGCCCTTACCCACCTGGACTCCTTTCTCCCATTTCAACTTTTTACCTAAATTCTAGCCACTGTAGATAACACCATAACATTTTGAAAACATGACGAGGAGAGGTGGGGAAAGTAGGGGAAAGGGTGCCATAGTTGCAAGCAGTTTGCTGGCGGTAGAGACTTTAGTTCGCCTTGGGGCAGACTTCTGCTTTGTTCTGGGAAAACCAACAGAAACCTAAAACTGTACAGTCACTGTCAGCTGAATGTAATGTTCACTGTTCTGGTTCAGCAGTGTAAATAGCCATAATTTGGGAGATGGAGACTGCCCGTTCCTTCCTTTTTTATCTAAGGTTTGTGGAGGGGAATTGTGAAGGAAGAGAGCCTGGACCGGTCCTTGTGAAGGTGACTATTTTCAGCTGAAGTTTGGTGAGTTGCTTGCAAGAGATTACAACCTTCCTGAGGATGTTGGAGAGGGCTTGGAACTCTTGCTTTGGGAGCCAGGTGACATATCTTGGCACATAGCTGGGAAGAAGGACACCGTCAACCTCTGCACAGTATCCCTCCAGAATCCTGGGGGCACAGAGGAGGCAGCAGCCATGGATGCTGGGGGACCCCATAAGGAGCATCTCCAGCAGTGGCCTCCATGAGCCCCACATGGTGACTGCTGTGAAGAGATGAATTTGTGACATCATTCGAGATGACCCATTGGGAGCTCCCAGAAATATTTGAAGGAGTATTGCATAGAGTGAGGCTCTGTCATTACAATTCATTGTTAAAGTAGCAACAAATCACTTATACCCTAGGCAGGCGAAAACTAAATACGCACTGCACTATTAACCACGGTTGCCTCTGGGTGCCAGTATTCTAGACAGTCCATTTTCTTCTTTATATTTCTATGAAACTTTTCAAATTTTCCACCATAAGCATTTGTAATTAGAAAAACAAGAGCTATGAATAAGAAGATCTTTTCCTTTTCCTTCTCCTTCTGGGCCCAGTGGAAGCCACTGCACGGCCCAAGGCTGCTGTGTCTTCCCCTGCTGAACTCCTACAGTAACTCCTGGGTGCAGATCCGTGTTTATTCCTTGTTTTAGGTACTTGTGCCAGCTCTGCAAGCTCGTTCAGGATAAGGGGCTCATCTCCTACTTGAGCCCTCCCCCTCTACTCATTCTGCTTTCAGAAGCTATTTCTCAGAACCTGACTGGCCTGCTCCCACCGTGGGCTGTCAGACTTGCTGTTTCATCTGCCAATGCCCTCTCCCCCATCACCCAGACAGCTTGTGGGTCCCTGCACATCACCTTCAGTTTTGACTCAAATGCCACTTCTCAGGGAGGCCTTCCCTGACCAGGCTGTTTCTTGTTGCATACCCTCCCAGCACTCTTTCCCCTTTCCTGCTTCATTTCTCCCTATGACATAGACAGCTCTCCATCCAACATGCTATGTACGTATTATACTTCCTCATTATCTATATCCTTACACTTGTATGTAAGTTCTAGGAAGGCAAGGATTCTTGTCTATTTTGTCCTTTGCTGTAATCATACTACCTAGTATGTATGCCTAGTATGTATAGAAGATGCTAAAAAAATTGTTAAATGAGCACCTTATATAATAATAGTTACCATGTACTGGACACAGAGTAGGTGCTTAGTAATTCCCTCATTCAGTCTTCACAGTGTTTTGAGATAGATAGCATTATCGCTGTCTAAAGATGAAATCAAAGCTCAGAGAGGTTGGGTAACTCAGCTGAAGCCACAAGCTCTTGCATAGCAGAGAGTAGAATGTTTGCTTCAGGGGCCAAGAGCTTCCTTATCAGGAGGTCCTCTCTGTCTTGTGCTTGGGGAAATGAGGCTGTCTCTCATTGGGCTCAATGCCCAGCAGACCTCCTGAACTAGCTCAGGCTGGGGCTGCTGCTTCCCTGTGCTGATTCCCCCACTGCAGGGACCACAGAGCTACTGCTCACAGGTATCATTCCTCAGAAATGGATTCTTCTTCCAATTCAGGTCCCTTCTGTGATAAAAGGCCCATGACCCTACAACCAGAGAAGCCAACTTGCCTCTCCCCTTCTCATGGCCTCTACTCTCTAGCCTGGGGGCTCTAGGCTAAGGTATAAATGAGCACAACAACTTCTCTTTTCCTTCTCTCTCATCCATTTTCCCAAAGGAAGATTGGTTGTTCCCTAAGAACCTCTGAAGACCAACAGGGTGGGACACCAGCAAGAACGCAGAAGACTTAGGTTGAAGTTCTGGATCTGCTGCTCACTAGCTATGTCATGGGCTTGGACAAGTCATTTAACTTATATATCAACAGAACAGAATTTTCCTTCCCTGTAGTTTCCCTAAAGTAAGTATTGTAATGCTGGCAAATGTAGAACGTGCCTCATGGGAATGTTGTGCAGATGCATAAGACAATGTGGTTTTCTTACTTAGCATCATGCCTGACACACAAGACTTAATAAATGTTGGCTGCTATTGTGATCGGTCATCACTGGCTCGGTAACTGGGCAGCAGGGTCTGCAATCAGCTGGTAGGATGGGGTGTGGGCTGTGGATTGTAGCTGACCACCATTCCAATCACCCACTAAACTTTCCTAGAACTTCAGTTCTCAGTTTGTATTCCTTCTTCAGTTCACAGTCATGACTTTTAAAAGACCTTGATTAGGACACTTTTCAGAATATGTAACCTCTTACTCAGTACATTATGTTTCTGCTGGGAGGTAATTGTTGCCATCTCTGCTGGGCTGCACAATTTGAGGAATAATTTGCACAAGCACCAATTGCCACCCTGACCAACACATGAAGCATAATTATCTCTAGTGGAAACTGTGATTGAGCCTGTGAATCGAAGCCTGATTTGCAGGGCTGTAAATGAGCTGCCACCTCTGGAGCACTATGTGCCTGCTAGATGTTAGGGCTATAATCAACCTCAGCCTGTTTCCAAATACTCGTTCTCCAAGTTCCAGTAGGTCAAAAGTCCTCATTCTGGTGTCAAGTTCTGTAGTCTGTGGCTGCACTGAGACCTTCCTAATGTCCAAGACATGACTCATAGTTTTCAAGGGAATTTCCTTTACTGTTTTTGCTTTCTAGTCATAATATAGTAAGTATGATTTGGAGCAATCCATCTGCTACCACTCCCATTTTCCCAAAGGAAGATTGGTTGCTCCCTAAGAACCTCTGAAGACCAACAGGGTGGGACACCATCAAGAACCCTGCTCTCCTCACTCAGTGTTTGGCCCAGGAAGATTTAGTTTTATTTGTGGCTAAAGGGGAAGGAAATGGGGGATTCATTTGAATGACCATACACAATAGAATTCATCTCTTGTCCTCACCATGGCCAATATCTGCTCTACACATGGGCCTAGAGGCCAGATTTTGAGTACTTCTGAGATGAGAAGCTGATGGCACCTGTGACATGGGAGGTCTTTCACTCTGAGAAAAGGGTATGTATTCTGCCAGCTGAAAACATGCTGAGAATCATCTTTGCAGGTCCACAAATGTTATCTGATTGTTCCATGGCATGAAAAACTTAATTTGAGGCTTAATTTGAGGCTAAGTGGCAAGAGCATACTAAAGGCTGAGGCAACATGGCCTAAAAGGGCAAAACATGCTGAGTTTGAGCAAAAATACACATTCTACATGTAGTCAGCACTTCGAAAACACTGGAGAGAAAGTAGGCAGAGCTGGGATCAATATTCACAGATAATTCTCCAACTTTATTTTAGCCTCCTTTTTACCTCCTACAGGCCAGTGTGTGTCATAATTACTTTGGCTACACAATCTTTGTTTGTATCTCCAGAGAGACAGCAGTCTTTGAAGAAAGAACACAAGTCCGGAGACAGAAGACCAGAGTCTGGAAGGACTCTGTGCCAAGATGAAGGAAATGTAAAATAGTGGAAAATGCAGGCTTTTTACTCAGACTTCCTTGTTTTGTTATACACTATCTGTGGACCTTTATAGCTTATCAAAGTCTGTTTGCTTAGTGCAAAATGGAACAGATATATATCCTGTAAGATTGTTATAAAGATCATTAAAACATATGTAAAGCATAAAAAAGCTGGCTCATCTTAGGTATTGAAGAAATGGCAAGTATTAGCATGATTAACATCTGTAAAATGGAGGTATTTAGTAATACCTACTTTGCAATATGGTTGTGAAAAGTAGGAAGAGCTCTGGCTGAGTCGCTCAGTTGGTTGGAGCATTGTCCTGTGCACCAAAAGGTTGCAGATTCAATTCCCGGTCTGGGCACATACCAAGGTTGCAAGTTCGATCCCAGGTGGTGGTGTGTATAGGAGGTAACCAATTGATGTTTCTCTTTCACTTCTCTCTCTCTCTCTCTCTTCCTCTCTAAAAGTCAAGAAAAATATATCCTTGAGGGAAGATTAAAAAAAAATTAGAAAGAAAAATGCCTTTGGCCTGTAGATGTTTAATAAATGGTTACTGTTGTTAGTTCTGTCTTTGCCACGTACTACGCCTTTGACCTTCAACAAAGTCACCTCTGCCACTGGTGAAATGAGGAGTATTTTTACTCTACCCCACTCCCATAAGGCCTGCAGGTGCAGCTGGAGGTAATTACACACGCCTTGCTTGTGTTTTGGAGTTGTGATAACTAAAATCACACAGAACATATTGGAAGGCAGGAATGGGGACAGTGTGCTAGAATGAAACACACTGAATTGGGGGGCAAGAGGGTTGGGTTGTACTTTTGGTGCTTGTTTGCTGACCATCGGCAAATCACCAAGTAATCTGGTCTTTAGGTGCACGCACTGCTGACCTCTCAGCAGCCATGAGAAATACAAATGTGAGAAATTATCATCCTTATCAATCCTTGAGGGTAAGGCCAATCTTCCCCTTTTCATCTTTAGAACCTAGCAAAGTCCTTGGCATACAGTGGGCACTCTATATTTTTGTTTGTTTAATGAGTTATAAACTGCCCAGAAGTCCTATTTTTAAACATTAATTAACTTTTTTGCCCATATACTTATAGCTTTTGGTATCAGTCTGATTTTTTGGATAACCGGGTCTGTGTCTCTAAGTGTTTTTATTCCATGCTAACCTTAACATACTCGGAAATGTTATTTGGACATAACTACAAGCAGAAAAAAATTGGCATTAAAGAGAGTAGAGCCCGGCCAGTGTGGCTCAGCTCAGTGGTTGAGCATCGACCTATGAACCAAGAGGTCACGGTTCAATTCCCAGTCAGGGCATATGCCTGGGTTGCGGGCTCCATCTTTAGTGTGGGGCGTGCAGGAGGCAGCCAATCAATGATTCTCTTTCATCATTGATATTTCTAACTCTCTCTCCCTCTCCCTTCCTCTCTGAAATCAATAAAAAAATATATTTTAAAAAAGAGAGTAAAAAGCGGCTCTTCTGTATATGGTAGCTGTAGCACATTTTCATAACTCAACACCTATCTCTGGTTTGGTTACCCTTCTTCTAGGTTCCCTTTTATTCTATGTACCCATTCTATAGGATTTATCTGGAGTGACGATGGTAGGCATTGCAGAAGCCCCACTTTGAAGATGGCCCTTCATGAGTAGTTAAGAATGTGAG
The DNA here is from genome assembly GCF_000147115.1 of Myotis lucifugus. Classification (NCBI taxonomy): domain Eukaryota; kingdom Metazoa; phylum Chordata; class Mammalia; order Chiroptera; family Vespertilionidae; genus Myotis; species Myotis lucifugus. The sequence goes on along the minus strand of NW_005871062.1, from coordinate 10,235,012 downwards.
GGGCAGGATGGGATGATTACAAAGTCTCCTCCAAATTGGAAGTGGCAGATGCAAAGTGACAGGTAGAAACATGGATCAGGGCACTGGGCCGATGCCCAACCAACTGAGCCACACCAGCCAGGGCCCTCGGTCATTTTTAATGCTATTTCCCACCCCAAAGTATTTTTCCTCTTTACCTTCCTCTCTTCTGACCACCCCATTTCACCTCTTCCCAAAGCTTGACCAAAGCCTCAGCCAATTACTCCTGCTGAGTTAGGTGTCCCCCTGTAGCCTTCAACTCACTGCACGTAATTTCTGGTTTATTTATTTACTGTCAAGTTCTGAAAAGTAGGCCCTTTATCTTGTTCAACATTCTATCCCCAAAGGCCCCAAATAGTGCACCACAGTAAAGATAATGCTCAGCAAATGTTTAATTTATTTCGTATACCAGAGCATACTTCTAATTTATTACATTTTAATTTTTCTCTAGATACTATAATAGCTAAGCAAATAGAGGTACATATCAATCTTTTTTCTTTATACAATAGACAAAAAGTGTTGGGAAGCTGTTGACCAATCAGCTATATTTTTCCTGGTACCAGATCATCACATTGCAGAGCTCCCTGGAACCATTAAAGTACAGTCTTACTCTGCTGCATAATTTTAGATCATGGGATGTAGGGAGCGGCTGTAGGGTTAAGCCTCGGACTGACCTGTGACAGGGCCACAAACAACTCCCAGCTTGGAGGGCAGAGCCCTCCTAGCATAATTAAGCTTGACCTTATAGTCCTCCCTTGCTCCTTCCTAGGTAGTTAATGGGCTGTAGGAGGTGCAGCAAGTGCTGCCAAAACAAGGTGAAACTCACAAGAACATTGTAAACATGTTGACCACTTATCTTGTTTTGCTTTGTGTGCTCTGACTATAAAATAAAGCTTTGGCTTGCAGACTGGGTCACTGTTTCCTCATCCAGGTACAGTGATCCGACCTAGCCCCAGCTGTATCCTCTTTTCTGTCTTCTTTAACCCTTTTTGGTCCAACCTCAAGGCTGACTCGAGAGACCAGGAGCTAGGAGCAGGTCCAACGTCGAGCAATAAGAACATTAAAAAGTTCAACCTTCAATCCCGTCAATTAATTTGGACCAGACTGTTTGAATTCCAAAAATAACATTGGACAGCAAAGGGTTAATCCTTCACCACCCCTCCTCAGGCTCACTGAACCTGGCCATGCTGGCGCGGCACAATGGGATAAAATACAAAGTTTTTCAAACGATTTTACAAAACCATCAAAACTCTATTCACAAAATCCTACAAGAAAAAGTACCCCAATCTCATAAACACCAATTTGAGTATATTAAATGTAACAAAACATGGCAAGATACAAAACTTAAATTTGAGTTACACAAGATGTACTTGATCAACAAACTAAAGCCTCCTGAGGCTTGAGAAGTAATAACCCTGCCCTCACCTACAACACTTCAGACTCAATCATTAGCTTCCATAAGGACTGCTCCCCCTCGCTGACCACTTTTCTCCAGCCCTCACAGGGGTGGGTGCCAGCCCTAGCACTGGCTCTGGCCCTAACCCTAACCCTCCTACTGGCCTCGCTCTGACCCTGTTGACTTGCCCTGCCAGGGCCTCATGGTACTGCACTTGCCAGTGCTGGGGTTCCTTTTCATGGAGCTTGGCCACAAAACCCAAGATTTCCAATTTGCTGGTTTCCAGGTTTCTTAGGGGACCCAAGAGAATGAACAACCTAGTAGTGGATTGGTGCGAGGCGCCTGCCTGTAACTGAGGTATTGCTGCTGCATGAACTCTTCCATAATAATCCTCTTCGGGTGCCCCAAGAGGCAGAGATGTTATCGGCATCCCTGGAGGGCCACACCCGCCACCGACGCAGCATCTCCCAGACCTGTGCCTCCCTGGCGCTATTACCTTGATTCATGTGGATAAAGCCCAAGACCATCATTAAGGGACCCAATCTGGGGCCACCTCCTCCCAGGTCCTCCTCCTCCTCAGGAGGCTTTAGTTTGTTGATCAAGATCTGTGTGGTGCTTGAGGCCCAGCTGTTTTCAGCTCAAACTCAAAGGCATACCGCAGATGTCCTGCAGCCTAGCGCTGATCTCAGGGAAAAGATCCTCTAAGTCTCGGATGACATATTTCCCCATCTCGGAGCGAGGGGTGGGACTCTTCCTCTTGTCCTTCACCAGCAGGAACCGCACCAACTCCGCCACCACGGGTCCCTGGGCCAAAGCTTGGGCTGCTGAGACCCTCGCGCCTTTTCCGGTGAGGCCGGGCTCCGGGGCCCCGCCCACTCGGGGCGCCCAGGTTCTCCTGGGGGCTCTCCTGCAGGTGGGGGCTCTCCTGCAGGTGGGGGCTCTCCTGCAGGTGGGGCCCCGGGGTCTCCTCCTGCGAGGCGGTCAGGGCTCACCGTCTCAGCCTGGAGGATGGGGAGACCCCCCTCTCGGGTTTCTGCAGCGTATTTTCGGGCAGCCAGGAGCAAACCCCAGTGGAGGGGCTGGGCAGCGGCTGGGGCGGCGGGAGGAGGACTAGGAAGACGACAGAAGGGGCTTTGTGGCCGCTGGGCAGCGCTTTAGGACGCGGGACGGTGACCGCCACGCGGCCAGCGCCCAAGACTGGCGGGGCGCCACTGCGCAGCCTCAGTCCGCGCCCGCGCGCGGCTCGCCGGGCTCCTTCCGGCCAACTGAGGCAAGATGCGGGCCCGGGACGCGCGAAGCCCCGCCCCTTCCGGCCCCTCTGGTGGAGGGGTACACGCCTGCTTCTCTGGGTGCCGGATCGATGGGGACGTGTCCCGTCTGAGCGGCTATTTAGGCTGCAGAGCCGGAGGGGCGGTTTTCACATCCAGGACAGCGGAGTGGGGGCGGTTTGAACGTCCCAGGAGGAACTGGGGTGGAGTCCTAGCCATGTCTCTCAGCAGGTGCTTATTTATAAGGGTGTGTATTGGGGACTTTGAGGGATGTACTCCGACCCCAGTGCAGAGCGCGCGGGGTGAGAGCTGTAGGGTAAGGCTGTGCTGGCCAGTCAGTGAAGCGCCCGGATCAGGATGCTTGGGCTATTATTGCAACTCACTCTGAATACGCTGGGAAAGTGCTGCAGCGGGACTGAGGCCAGGGGGCGCCTGGACCAGTCTGTGTTTCCCGCCTCCCTCGCCCTGTGGGGGATGGATTGGAGTAGGGCCGACCGAAAGCTGGGAATCCAATTTGGAGTATTACTATAGTGCAGAGCAGGAACTGGGTTTTGGCCTGTCTTATTCGTTGGTGTATCCTTAGCTCCTAGAGCAGTGTCTGCTACGCTGAGGCACTCCATAAATATTGTAAAATAGATGATGAAGGGGTCAGGATAGCAGATTCTACAGGGGTGAAAGAAATGATGAGATATTTTGAGGTACAGCTGGCAGAAATAGTGACTGTTGCAGTGGTTCTCAACCTGTGGGTCGCGACCCCATTGGCGGTCGAACGACCCTTTCACAGGGGTCGCCTAAGACCATCCTGCATATCAGATATTTACATTACAATTCATAACAGTAGCAACATTACAGTTATGAAGTAGCAACAAAAATAATTGTATGGTTGGGTCACTACATGAGGAACTGTATTTAAAGGGCCAGAAGGTTGAGAACCACTGGAAAAGGGAGCTTTTTTAACCTAATCAAATTTAACTACACCCGTATTTTCTTTTTGCATACTCTACTCTGAGCTTTCTTCTACTTCCTGCCCCTCTTTTTTTCCTCCTCCTCCTCCTCCTTCTTTCTTTCTTCTTCCTCCTCCCTCCCTCCCTCCCTCCCTCCCTCCAGGATTTAGCTTGAGTGTCACCATTCCAAAGCCTCCTTAGTCTCCATCATGGAAGTTGTTTATTGCCATCTCTGAATCACCATAGCAATTTGTATTTATTTAACATCCACTCATATAGACCTTATTATGTGCTAGGCCCTGTTGTAAACACTTTTCAAATATTAATTTAAATCTCATTAAGGTAAGTACTATTATCATCATCCCTATTTTATCGATATGTCTTTCTTATGGCATTTGTTTTTTTACTAGCTATATAATCTTGTTACCTAAACTCCCTGCTTCTCAGTTACCTTTTCAGTAAAATGGGTATAATATTAGAAACAACATTGTAGAGATTATGTGAAATTATGCAGGTAAAGCAATTAACACAGTGCTTGGCAAATATTGAATGTTTGATAATGTTAACTGTTGTTTATTACATTTTTTTAATGTGCTGGTACTGTACTAAGTATTTACATGTATTAACTCATCTACTCATAAAAGCCCTTCGAGGTTAAGTGGTGTTATTCCCATTTTATAATTGAAGTAACATACAAAAATGTTAAGTAACTTGCCCAACATCATATGATTGGCATTTGAACTGTATAGTATAACTCCAGAGATCATGCTTTTAATCACTACATTAACAGGTGTTAATTATTATTATTATTATTGACCATACTTTGTATTTTAATTATTTTTGTGCTGATCTTTTTACCCTCCAAAACAAAACATTCTAAAAACTAGGGCTGCCGTAACCGGTTTGGCTCAGTGGATAGAGCATCGGCCTGCGGACTGAAAGGTCCCAGAGTAACTGATGGAAGACTTTACTTTTTTACATAGGAAATAAAATTCATTTTAAGTAAATATGGGACAATTAGGTTTTTCCAGATATAATTACAAACTTCATTTTAAAAACTTCTGAAAATATATACCCATTTATACTGTATGACTTACAAATTCTGAGAGTGTGTGACGCAGGAAAATGTTTATTATAATCAAGCTTGAGGCTATTATTAGCCTCCATTGTGTCAAACATTTTATGTACAGTATAATTTAGTCCTCACAAATCCCTAGTAGGAAGGTATTATTATCCTTATTTTACAAATGGGAGAACAGTCACAGAGAGGTTAAATCACCTGTCCCAAACCACCCACCTGTTACGTGCTAGACCGGAAATGAGAACCTAGATCTGTCTATTTTGAAGACTGTACTCATGACTGCCATACTGGGTTGCCTGGTTATCAGTTTCTCCTGAAGGTAGAGAGAACCACTCCCACCTAAAAGGTAGCGCTAGAGATAAAATAGTCCACTTAACGTATCTTTTTCATATAAAGCATTGCCAAAGAGATATGCAGAAGATATATGCAAAAGCTATATTGAATGGAAAAAATTTTGACAAATTAACAGTAATAACTGAATGAATAATGTACCACTACTCATCAAAACAAGAAACAAACTACTGATAAAACATGGATGAGTCTGGCAGACATTATGTTGAGCAAAGAAAAAAGATACAAAAGGTTACATACAATATGACTTAATCTGATGTTCAAGATAGGTTAAGCTAATCTGTGGTGATAGACATTGGAACAGGAGAGTGGGGTTGCCTGGAAAGGGATATACATTAAACTTTCTGGGGGTGATGAAAATATTCTGTATCTTGATTTGGGGGTAGGTATACATCAAACTGTGCCCTTAATATATATGCATCTTACAGTATATAAATATACTTTAAAAATTATAAAAACAAAAGTTTTTTATTGAGGTGTAATTGACATATTAGTTTTTGGTATATAACATAATGATTCTGTATCTGTATATATTGCAAAGTGATCACAGTAGTCTAGTTTAACATTTGCTACCATACATAGTTAAAAATTTATTTTGTTTTATGATGAGAACTATGAGGTGTGTATTTTTATTCTTATTTTATAGAAGAGGAACCTGAGGCTCAGGGAAATTAACTTGCCTAAAGTTACCCAATTAATAAATGGAAATGTCAAACCCAGTCTAGATATTTTTAACTGTAAATCTCATAATACTTTCAAGACCATTGGAGTGGCTTTCAGGTTGTAATTGTCACTGAAATTCATAAGACAAAATAGGTTTACCAGGCATGAGGTTTATGTGGCCTTAAGGGATCCTTTATAATAAAGAGGTAATATGCAAATTGACCATCATGCCCTCACACAGGATGCCCCCCCCCCCGCCCCGTGTGGGCACAAGATGGCTTCCACAAGATGGCTGGCAGGGGAGGACAGTTGTAGGTGATCAGGCCAGCAGGAGAGGGCAGTTGGGAGGGGGGGCCAGGCCTGCAGGGGAGGGCAGTTGGGGGTGATCAGGCTGGCAGGGGAGGGCAGTTAAGGGTAACCAGGCTGGCAGGGGAGGGCAGTTGGGGGCAATCAGGCCAGCAGGGGAGCAGTTACATGTCAATCAGGCTGGCAGGGAAGTGGTTAGGGGGTGATCAGGCTGGCAGGCAGAAGTGGTTAGGGGCAATCAGGCAGGCAGGCAGGCGAGCTGTTGGGAGCCAGCAGTCCCAGATTGTGAGAGGGATGTCCGACTGCCAGTTTAGGCCCGATTCCACAAGGATCGGGTCTAACTGGCAGTTGGTCATCCCCCGAGGGGTCCCAGATTGGAGAGGATGCAGGCTGGGCTGAGGGACAACCCCCCCCCCCCAAGTGCATGAATTTCGTGCACTGGGCCTCTAGTACGGAATAAGGAGCAGAATAGCATGTTAAACAACAGTGTCATGAAGGCCTTGGACATCCAGAGCCAACAATCACCATTATGTTCTTTTTTTTTTTTAACTTAAGGAAAACTTTATTTAGTGTTTTTTTAAAAAATATGTTTTTATTGCTTTTAGAGAGAGAGGAAGGGAGAGAGAAATATTGATGAGAGAGAGAAACATCAGTCGACTGCCTCTTGCACGTTCCTCACTGGGGATCAAGCCCAGTGGGGATCAAAACTGGGCATGTGCCCTGACTGGAAATCAAACCAATGACCTCTCTCTCTACATGGGAGGATGCCCAACCAACTGAGCCACACCCACCAGGGCTAGTCTTTTTAAAGCAATCCAGTTTTAAAATAACTTGAGGTTAGGAGGGATATGAAAGAGCATGAAATCTTCTAACAGAGTCAGGCAGATAAGCGGGAGGATGGTCACTGGACAGGGCGTCCACGTCAGATCCTTGTCCTGGACATGAGGTCACAGATTCTGGTCAGTTTATTGTTTTCTTTAGTTTCTTACTCAACTGTCTTCTCCAGCAAGTGGATGTGCATCTGCTCCCTTCTCAGGCTCACCGGGAAGGCCGCGGCTTGCACTTGGGCCTTGCTGGGGTCTAGGTGATCTCCTTGTTTGCCTACTTGAGTTGCTCTTCTGTGTGGGTCTTCAGCACACGGTATCTCTGGCCTTCTTTCTCAGTTCTTAGTATGTAATCCTCAACGCACTTCAGCGATTCTTCATTCTCGCGGTAGCCTTCAATTACCTCCTCCTGCTTCTCAAACTGCTTGAATCAGAGAAAGACTTTTTTTCATGGGATTCAGGTCTGCAGTAAAGTTGATCTTTTTCTTTCAGAACCTTCTGGTTGTGGCTTTGGCCAGTTCCTTCTTTTTCAGAGCCTCCCCCATTGCTTGGGACACAATCTCCTCAAATCCATCCATGATTTTATCTGTCCGCAGGTTCTCCATGCGGAGCTCTCCACACCTGCTCTTCAGCAGCAGGGCCCCCTTTTGTGTCACTTCCACTGCCCTTCCCAGGCCCTCCTGGCTATACTGCAGCACGTCCTCGATGGGAGCCCCGTGCTAAGGACACACAGGGTTGGCCCAGCACAGGAACACTCAGAGCTCCTCAGAAGTCACGTTCTACCAGCACCGCCTCAGGGGGACTCCGTGCCTGCAGAGCACACCTGCGCATGCCTGCCGCTCCAGGTAATCTCCCTCGGTGGTGCTAGATCCTCAGCTGGCTCTCAGCAGGGCCCCTCACTCAGGTCCAAGGGGTGCCTGACCCTGCTGAGGGGGGACGGGGCGGGGAGGGGGGTGCGTGTGGTCAGCTGGCCAGGCTGTGAAGGGTGAGGCTGGGGGCTTATGCTGAAGAATTTGTGGCTCCCTCCTCACCTGCTGCTCAGTGGTCCCCCCATGGTCTGTACCGGAGGAGTGTCACCACTGAGGCGAAATGAGGTAAAAATTCAGTGACTAGGCCTTTAGCTAGGAGGTGCGAAGGGTATGAAAGGGGAATGGACTGTTTTGTCACTTGCCTCTCCCTGGATGCTACAGAGTTGCAATGGGAGGGACCTAGACGATCATTTTTTCGGTTTTGGTTGTGTCTATGTTGTACTGGACAGGCAGACTGTTAAAACACTCCTGAGGGTTGAAGGGGGTCAAATATATGGTAAAGGAAGGAAACTAGACTTTGGGTGGTGAGTAATCAGTAGAATATACAGATGTCAAATGATAAGATACACCTGAAAATTATGTTATTAACCAGTGCCACCCCAATAACTTTAATTTTGTAAGAAAACAGTCCTTACCTAAGCTATTAAAAGGGAGAAACTGTGTATCTCTTTGGCAAGGGGAAGGCAGAGAAACAAACGCTTTGGTGACCATTAGACTGAAACCTTGAGGGAGGATCCTTGTAGCCTAGACTAGAGTCTTTGAAAGCCCACAGTGCTCAGCACAGTTTAGAATGTGGAGAGGGAAGAGGGAGTTACACTGAAAGGGCAGAAGTACCGGATGAATTATCCTGGAAATGCCCGGCGCTGTGGGGATAGAAAAGGTGTGTCTTAGAACAAAGCACTGAACTAGGTCAGAAGACCTGAGTTCCTCTTCACACTGTGCAGGACTCACCTCTCTGGGCCACTGTATCCTCAACTTTAAGGCCTGACAACCCTTGCTTTGCCCATCCCCACAGAGTTATGTTGAAGTTCAAGTAAGATTATAAATGCAAACATACTTTTGCAGTGCTTAACCATTACGTTTAAGAAACAAATATAAAATGTTACAGATTTTTTTTTTTTTTCTAAAGAGAAGTGGTAGAAAAAATCTCAGTAATGAGTGTGACTGGCCTCTCACGCAGACATTTTGGAATGAGCTTACACATTCCTGGTTGGGGAAAAAAAAAGTCTGGCCAAAAAAGATTAAATAAAGAAATGTCAAGTCCTGACACTCCATCTAAGGCCAGTGAATGCTTTGGTGGGGAGCCAGTTATCTTGTTGGATTCCTTCTAAACTTGGCAATAGAGCCCTTGAACTCTTGAGTGCCTTCTCCACACGGATGCTGAGTAACGACTCACCCCAGGTCTGAGTGAGCCCCACACTGCACAGTGCTTGTGTCTTTCCTGTTTCTCCTGACAGTCTTGACAGCCGTGCAGCTGATCTGGCTCAAAGAAGGGATCAGAGCAAGAGCTTTGTCCCCAATCCCTGGGCAAAATGGAGCCCAGTTCTGTCACAGCAGAATGAGCAGAGGCCACGGGTCCTGTATGGGCGGCTGGTATTGAGGCGGGATAGCTAGGCAGATGATTTGATCTGACTTGGGTAATGAAAATTGTCTGTTACCGTTTGAAGAGCAATTGTGTAAGCAACAGTACTTCTGTGTTGTGCTGCCTGTGACCCACCAGTGTCTGTAACATAACACCCAACCCAGAGGAGGAGCAGAGCTGGCCAGCGGGGAGGGGAGAGATGCAGGGGCACAGGGCCTCCTTTTCCCTCCTCCATTGCCCCCCCTCGCCCCCCCCCCCCAAAAAACCTCGAAGGAGAGTTGGCGAGAAGGCATTTGCCACCTGGACACAATGAGGCCCAGTGCAAGGGCAGGCATGGGGCTGGCCTGCCGCCAGGGCCCTGGTCTGAATGGCTGTCACCAAGGGACTGCCAACAGCCCATCTCTATCCCCGTGAGGCTGGGCCAGGGCCGGGGTGGGGGGCCCACCATCCTCATCTCGGAGGCCCAACTCACACCATTCGGTGGCCGTGATCAGAATGCCAGGGACACAGGGGCTTTGAGCAGCTGAACAGAGCCGTTTCCCCTCTGCGGCCGCCAGTTCATTTGGATTAGAGCAGGCTCTCCGGAGTCCCTTTGTTGGCTGCTTGTTATTCTGTACGCACTGAGCACTGTGCATTCATCTTTATTAGTTCTAATTGCTTCCCTATTCTAATGGGATCTTGATATTCCCATACAATTGAAAGGAAATGTATTCATTAAAATAATTCTTCTCCTAACTGCTGCTTCAAGCTGCTCCTCTAAGTGACATTGTCTCTCTAGCCACAGCCTGCTGAGGCCTCTTATTAAGACCCTCGTCAAAAGCCAACTTTGGGCAGCAAACTTTCCTCGCAGGAGTTTCCAGACACTGAAGAGAGGGCGCTTTTTAATCGGCTCACACACTGAAGTTGGAGGCCAGCTGGTGTAATTGGGGGTGCTGCTCCAGCGGGTTGGGGGAGAAGGGCTTGCCTGCAGCCCTGCCTCCCACAACAATGACCCCTTTCTGCACACCAACGGGCTGATTTAGACAGGGTTTTCCCCCCTGTCCTCAGTGTGAAACTTTTTTGTTTATGCCACAAGCAGTTACTAGGCGTGTTCTAAGTGCAGGGCGCTGAGTAAGGTGCTGTGGGAAGTGTGAAGACGGAGCTGTAGTCTCAAGGTGTTTATGGTCTCCGTGGGTGGCTCCCAACTCCTGGTCCCTAAAGTTAGGCAGCAGAGAAAAGGCTGGGACTGCTCCACTCTCAATATTCCAAATGCTTAATAGGATAGAGAGCTTAGAAAAGCAGGCTGCTATTTCATAAAAGTGTGTGGTTTAATAAACCGAAATCTTTCAAGCCATGAGATCATAGGGGTAATACAAGAAGTATCTTTGGGACATTGGGAACCATTGATCTATTTGGGAAATAAGCCATAATAAAAAAGAATGACTACATAAACATATGGTCTTTACATGTGTGGTATAAAGTGCATCAGGAGTTTGGAGGAATGTAAGGGAGCATGTGCTAGGCGCTATGCTGTCTCTTGAATCTCATTTAATCCCTGTGAGAGAAGCATAAGTATCCCCATTTTACAGATAATAGCTAAGAGAAGTTAGGTAATTCGTTCAGTATCAACAGTTGGAGTCGGGATTTAAACGCCGGCCTTCTGATTCCAAAGCACAGGCTGTTCTCACGGCATCACGCTACCTCTCACGTCGTATCTGTCAGGGGCCATCAGAGGAAGTTTAATGTGGAAGGTGGTGTTTGAATCCCTCGAAGCATTTAGGGACAGTGGGCTGTCAGCAGGTAGACGGTGGGGTCTGGAAGAACCTGGCAGAGTAGGAAATGACAGGATTCCAGGTGGCCCAGCGACCGGAGAGCGTGCAGAGGAGCAGTGGGAGGGAGGCAGAAAGGCTGTGCGGGCCACGTTGTAAAGAGCCTCGCCTGCAGAGTTTCGATGTTGCACTATCGGTACTTCTCCAAGGAGGATATTTGAGCCTCCGGATAAACACAATATTTCTTTCAGGAGCATCAATTTTCCTTAAGGTGAATAATTTTAAACATCTTTATATTAAAAGAAATTCAGATATATTGTGGAATAGAATGCAAAATTCTCATGAATTTTTAAGAGAAAACAGAAGATTTCAAAGAGAGCTTGGGTGTGCCGGCAAGAGCCTCAGGCTTCGCAGTCCCTCGGGGGGACTGAAGGCATTTCTTTTGTCTCTGCTGGTGTATTTCAGCGGGAAAGTTTAAGAAATACTGAATTTGAATAAAAGGTTTTGATCCCAGGTATAAAATGATTAGGTATATTTCAAGAAGCGTGTCAGGGGCTTGGAAAAAGGGTTGGACAGGGCATGGACTAAGGGCAGGAGGCCAGTAAGAGATACAAAGGGCCTAGGGGCTGCCTGGCCTCAGAGCCCACCTCTTTGCCTTGGCCTTTTTGGAGGGGGCCACCTAACAGATGCCCTGTCCTGGAGCTGCTCCTCCCTTTAAGGAAGGACTGGGATGGCCCGGAAGGCCGTAGCAGAAACAGCCAAGGCAGGGCCTGAGCGGGGCCTGGGCCAGGAAGGGTCCTCCCAGAGAACTTGAGTGCCCTGGCCACCTCACCTGCCCTGCTGCCAGCTGCCCACTGCCTGCTGACTACCTTCAAGCCCAGCAGGTTTGTTAGCTTACCTAGCAGAAGGCATGCGGTTGGACCAATGATTCTGTTGAGTTGAGGGGTGGCATGAGGCAGAGAGGCCCTGCCTTGTTGCAGCGTCCTGCCATCTTATGTTGGTAGGCAGGGCTGTTGTGCCTGGCATGGTGGCCAACAGATACCTTGTGGTTGAGAGACTCAAAGGGAGGAAGGAGAGAATAAGGCAACTCAGCTTAGGACCAAGGCTGAGCTTTACTCTTAATCTTCAGAGGATGGAGATAGCCTACCTTAGGTAGCCAGATTCTCCTTTTGGATGGATGTTTTTTGTTTGTTTGTTTGTTTTTAAGATCGTTTAGAATTTGTCTCTTGAAGCATTTTTAAAAGCATCAAAACATTCCATAGCGCTTTATTTTTTTCCTAATTTAGAAGGGACCTTTCGTTGTAGAACACTGAAAAAATTCTGACTATCAAAAAGAAAGAAACAAAAAACATCCTTAACCCTACCACTTAGGAATAATCATAGTTAGTGAATATCTTGATGTGTACCCTCCCTAATTTTTATAAGCACATCCATTGTTACTTTTAATGGAGTCATCTTGTATCTACTGCTTATATGTGCATAATATATTTCTTCACATACTGTGAATCTCCTAAGATACTAATAAATATTTTTCTATAATGTAATTATATGTGGTTGAAAATATTCTACAGACTCCATATCACCTTTAATGCTTATTATTATATACTAGAGGCCTGGTGCATGAATTCGTGCATGGGTGGGGTCCCTTGGCCTGGCTGGCGATTGAGGCCTATGGGGTGGGGGGCAGCCGGCCAGGAGGAGGGACACCAGGAGGATGGCCGGCCGGAAGGAGGGGCCATGGGACGTTGGCTGTGGGAGCGCACTGACCACGAGGGGGCAGCTCCTGCGTTGAGTGTCTGGCCCCTGGTGGTCATTGTGCGTCATAGCGCCTGGTCAACTGGTTGTCCGGTCGTTTGGTTGTAACAGTCACTTAGGCTTTTATATATATAGATTTAGGTTTCAGTTTTTTATTGTTAAATATGGTGTAACTTACTTGTGACTAAGTATTTCACAAGCCAATATTGCAAATAATATTTTATTTTATTTTATATTATACAAATAACAATTTCATTGCAGAAAAATAGAGGTTAAGACAAGAAAAAAATTAAGCACTTGTAGTTCTACCATCCAGAAATCATATCTATTTACTTTTCAGAGCCTATCCTTACAGATTTTGTTCAGTGCACATATATATATGCATATAAATATGTGCACTGAACAAAATTTACATCCATACATAAATATATGCACCAAGTAAAGTCTTTAAGTTTTTTTTAAAATATGTTTTATTGATTTTTTACAGAGAGGAAGGGAGAGGGATAGAGAGTTAGAAACATCGATGAGAGAGAAACATCGATTAGCTGCCTCCTGCACACACCCCACTGGGGATGTGCCCGCAACCAAGGTACATGCCCTTGACCGGAATCGAACCCGGGACCCTTCAGTCCTCAGGCCGACGCTCTATCCACTGAGCCAAACCGGTCAGAGCTAAAGTCTATAAGTTTGGTATCTGTACATTTTTATTAAAATGAGACTTATTACCAACCGCTTTTTCTTTTTAATATATATGACTATTCTTATCATTAAACAGTGTTCAATATTATTTTATTTCTTTCTAATAATACATTGTATAAGTGTACAAACATTTATTGATCCTATTGCTGTCCATTTGAGTTTTTCTTGGAGCCTTCTTCTTTTTGTTATTTTTTTTTGCAAGAGTTCTTTAAATATTAAGGATATTAAATTCTTTGTCATGTTGCAAATCTTTCCTAGGTGATTATTTTTCTTTGAGTCTTGTTTAAGGTAAGTTTTTTTCTTTATTTTGTAATTATAGAAATAAAATGTAATAATTGTACAAAACTTAGAAAGTAGAGATTAAAATAAATAACCTTAAATCCCCCCCCCAATTGGAGATAACCACTATTAATATTTTATTTGTCTTTTAAAAATATTTTTGGTTAATCCTCACCTGAGGATATTTTCCCATTGATTTTTAGAGAGAATGGAGTGGAAAGGAGGGGAAGAGACAGAGGGAGAGAAACATGTTTCTCTCTCACATCAATTGTGTTGCCTCCAGCACGCACCCTGACCAGAGGCAGCCTACAACTGAGGTAGGTGTCCTTGACTGGTATCAAACTTGGGACCCTTTAGTCCTCTGGCCGACCTCTATCCACTGAGCCAAACCAGCTATGGCCACTATTAATATTTTAGAGTATGTCTTTTTAGATTTTCCTATTTCCCAGTATATGTAGGAATATGGCCATATAGATAAGATTCCTAAAAACCAACAAAATTTAGATTATATATTTCTGACCTACTTTATGCCCTAAATCCATTTTGAAAATCTTTCGTGTCAACACAAATGAGTCAGTACCATTATGTACTAGAATAATTTTAAAAATAGACAATATTTTCACATAGTTCAAAAATCAAAACAATATAAAGAAAGTATACATTGAGAATCCTTGCTTTCACCCAGGTTCTCCTTCAACTGGTTTTCTAATTTTTCTTCCCTGAGGTCACTGCTTTTAATAGTTACAGTGCTCCTTTTTGAAAATACAAGCAAATGCAACTATATATGCCCTGTCATTTCTTACATAGAAGTTAGCACACTATATACATTATTAGTTACCTTGCTTTTGTAAAGCAACTTAAAAGTATATAGTGGAGACTTTTTTACATAAGTACATAGATAACTTCCTGGTATTTAATGGTATGGATGGACCTTAATATCTAACCAATTCCATATAATTGGACATTTGGGTTATTTCCAAATTTTCACAGTTATAAGCAGCGCGATAATATATACATATGTCATTTCTATATGTACGCAAATATATTTGCTGGAAAAATTCTGAGGGTGGGGTTGATGAGCCAAGGGGTAACTATGTTAGTAACTTAATGGAAAATGCCAAATTGTCCTTCATTGGGGTATACATTTTGTATTCCTACCAGCAGTGTAGAGGGTACCTATTTCCCTACAACTTCCCCCAATCAAGTGTATTTTGGATATGTGTAAATGTTAGATGACAAATGGGCATATCACTGCAACTATCATTTGCATTCTTCTTATTGTTAATGAAGTTGAAAATTCATATGCTTTGAAGCCGTCTACATTTATTTTTTCTGAAAATTGGTATTTTTCCTCTATTGAGTTATTGGTCTCCTTGACTTATAGAAACAAATTATGTATTAGTGATTGACCCTTTGTAAAATGAGTTGTGATTTTTTTCTTCCAGTTCACCATTTGCTCTTTAAAATTTGTTATTAGTATTTTTTACTTAGCTTATGGTGCTTTTGCCATGCAGGAGTTTCAAGATTTTTATATAGATGTATTTATCAGTCTTCTATTACGCGATTTCTGGACTTTAAATCAATTAGAAAGGTCTTCACTACTCCAAGATTATAAAGGAGTTCTATTATTCTTCTGATAATTTTATGATTTTCTTTTGTACATTTAAATCTTTGATTCAGTTGACGTTTATCCTGGTGTACTCTGTGAAGTATTGGTCCAGCCTCTATATTTTACCAGTTAGTGAACACCATTTATTTAAAAGTCTGTCTTTGCACCCTAGATGGTAGTCCAGTGGTTAGAGCATTGGCCCCGTGCACTGAAGGATCACGAGTGCAATTCCCAGTCAAGGGTACATACCTGGGTTGCGGGTTTGCTTCCTGCCCCTGGTCAGGCCATGTGGGAGGCAACCAGTTGATGTGTCTCACATTGATGTTTCTCTCTTCCCACTCCCACCCCCCTTGCTCCCTTTTACTCTCTCTAAAAAGCAATGGAAAAAATATCCTCAGGTGAGAATTAACAACAACAACAAAAGTCTGTCTTTGCCTCACTGGTTTGATATTTATCATAGTCCATATTCTCATATATATTTGGGTCTGTTTCTGGGCTTTATTCTATTCCATTGGCCTGTTTATCTATACAGCATCATTTCTGGTGGCTGCATAATATTGCTTCTTTTGCATATAGCTTAATTTATTTTTGTTAAACATCTAGGTTGATTCCAACTTTTCAATATTCCAAAGAGTGCCTCAGTGAATAAAATCCTTGCACATATTTTACAGGCACGTGCATGTGTAGTGGATCAATTCTTTCCTTTGGATAAAAAATTTTTATACACAGAATTACTGGGTCAAAAGGTATGTGCCTTCTTAGACTTTTTTTTTCATACATATTGCCAAAATGTCTTCCAGAAAGATTGTACCAATTTTCACTCCGTCCAACAGCAATATGAGTGCTGATTTCCCCTCACCCATGCCAGCTCTCAGTATTATCATTCTTTTTAATCATTGCCAATCTGATCAACAACAAAAAAAGTGGTCTCTCATTGCTGTTTTAATTTGCCTTTCTTTGAATGCTAGTGAGGTTGAATATTTTTTCAATTTATGGTGGTTTTTTGATGTACAGAAGTTTTTAATTTTTTATGTAGTCAAATCTATCAATCTTTTCCTCTATGGTTTCTGCTTTTGTTGACATGTTTAGAAAGTCCTCCCCCATCTTAAGATTATAAAATATTCACTTATATTTTCTTCTAATACCTTTATGGTTTCATTTCCATTTTTATCCATCTGGCATTCATTTTGATGAATGGTGTGAGCGGGAAATAACTTGTATTATTTATTTATTTATTTATCAAATGGATACCTTGTTCTTTCATCACTGTTAAGAAGTGTGTGTGTGTGTGTGTGTGTGTGTGTGTGTTTGTGTGTGTGTGTGTGTGTGACTATTCCTAAAATGAACAACATATATAGCTGGATATCGAGGGGGTAATCCAGCTTTAGACTTTGGGTCATCAATAGAAATATCAGTAACTGTACTAAACAGATAGACACGGCATTTTCCAACATATGTAGACTTTTGGGTCAAATCAACTGACATTTGACATTCAAAACCCAGCATTGCTGCTCAATGCTGTGCAAGTTTGAGTGAGCCCATGATCTTTCTTGAGTCTTGGTTTCTTCTTCTGTAAAATGGGGCAATAATACTTATATCTCTTAGCTCTGTGATGAGAATTAAACAAGGTAATGTTATTAGCAACTATCAATGTATATCTTAGTATCATGGACAGTTAATGCACATCTTGCCCTTCACACTGCAGGCCTCTCACTCCCCACCCCTTCAAGAGATCCCCTCAGGCCCTTTCTATAAATAGCTTATGCTGGAGAGGGGAGGGGTTGAGTGCTGTTTGCTTTTTATAGGTTTTCTATCTTTACACTTGTGATCAGACTCTCATTTGTTATGTCTTGCTGCTTTTAGTGTCTTTTCATTAGTAGCCTTTCTCTCCCTCTTCTAAATATGCTGCTTTTAATGGATACCAGCTAGGAAACCAGACAACTGGATTGTTAGAAGTATATATAAATTAAGAGTAACTGGGACCTAAGTGAGGTCCTGGGGGGCTCTCCTGTTGTATAATGTAGTGGTTCTCAACTCTGGCTGCACAATTAGAATCACCTGGGGAGTTTTTAAAGCCTATCCACTCCTGGGTTCTACCCCAGACCAATTAAATCAGAATCTCTGGTGGTGGGGCCCAGGCCTGGGTGTGTTTAAGCTCTGCAGGTGATTCTAGCATGCACGCCGGGCTGAGAACCATTGATTGAGTGCACTGGCTTTGTGAGATCTGTATTCACACTTAATGGTTGGTCCCCTCTCTGGTTCTCTCTCAAAATGTGCCCTAAGTTGGGGAGGTCACTCTGTGGAGCAGAAGGCCATATGGTAGCAATGTCCGGGATGTTCAAAAGGCTGCTGGGCTTGCTAAAGAGAGCAGCTCCAAGTCTCAGGTCTCTGTTGCTGTGTAGGTCACATTCCTATGGACCTTTAGAAATGTTGTCAGTTTCTCTTCAAAAGACAGAGCTGTCCCAGTCCCCTCCCAGGCATGTCTTCTGCCTCTAGGGGCTCCTGGGACCACCATGGTTTTGGGAAGAGCAAGAGGTGATGAGAAAGAAACCTTGAGAAAATACCTTTACTTTTTATTTCTATTGCGTTTATTCTTTTCTCTTGGCTCCTTTTCTGTCCCCCAAAGTACATGTAGGTGATATGTGATACATGTCAAACCTGCTTGGTTCCCAGCTTTGGTGGATCCATTTTATCCAGGGATGGAGGCACTCCAAAAGGCAGGCTCGCCCTAACCTGTTTGGCTCAGTGGATAGAGCGTCAGCCCTTGGACTGAAGGGTCCCAGGTTCGATTCCAGTCAAGGGGATGTACCTCAATTGCAGGCTCGATCCCTGGCTCTGCAATTGCAGGAGGCAACTAATTGATGTGTCTCTCTCACATCGATGTTTCTCTCTGTGTGTGTCTCTCCCCCTCCCTTCCACTCTCTCTAAAAATCAATAGAAAAATATCCTTGGTTGAGGATTAACAACAACAAAAAAAGGCAGGCTCACTGCCACCAACTATTGGTAGACCCACTTTGTCACCTGGCAAAATAGACACAGGTGTGCTCTATACAACCACAATATGTCTCTCTGCTACAAGATCAACCTTCATCTCACTCTCAAGTTTTGATAACTTGACTGTGGACTGAGTCTCCTTCTAGGTATCTCACCCGATTTATCTAAAACTAGGGCCTCCCTGGTTCCATGAGACCCTGTGGGGAAGAGTTACCATCTTTCCTAATGAATTAAACCAACTCCTCCAAGCTTAGCAAGGAATGGAGAATCTTTGTGGAAAGAGGCGACTGGAATTTTCCCTTGGGATTTCTCATCATTGACATTAGTCAGTGTCCCCACCCTCCAACACACACACACACACACACACACACACACACACACACACACACACAAGCTGAGACTAGATCCTTCAGACCAAACTTCACCACAGTTTGGAGCTAATAAAAAAGGAATAAACAGAGAGAGTAGCATGACTCCATATGATCTTGTTT
Organism: Myotis lucifugus; assembly: GCF_000147115.1. NCBI lineage: Eukaryota > Metazoa > Chordata > Mammalia > Chiroptera > Vespertilionidae > Myotis > Myotis lucifugus. The sequence continues at coordinate 10,216,195 of NW_005871062.1, read as the reverse complement.
ACAGATGTGACTTGATCATGAGGACTCAGGGCCTGCCTTATTCTAGTGTGGAGGCTGCCTTGTGTGGTCAGAATCATCATAGCACCCAGCCTCAGGGCAGAAGCCTAGACAATTACCCTCTTGAAAGTTTAGAAGGATCCCCGGAAAGGATGAAGCTGAGAAGAGATGAAGAGTTCCCCTTCTCTCTGGTGCCACCATCTGAATTCCAGTTTTCTGTCTGAGAAGCTGCCTCTTCCTCATATGATTGAAATAATTGCTCATTTCTGTAGGAAATAGGACCTCAGATTCAAGTAAGGTTTTGTTGATCATTAAGGCTGCACATGGGAATGAAGGAGGTGGGCACACATCAGCTTACCTCAATGCCTTGACTGGTCTTTCTAGAAGTACAGTATGCATCTACAAAAGACAATGGTTTTTCTTTAGCTATGCTCAGTCAACAGGTGTAATGTCATAACATTGTGAAGTACTCTGATGTTGAACCATGATGGAGCCATAGGTGAGCCATTTGAGGGTTATTTATAGAATGCTGAGGATCTACTTTTCAAAGAGGTCCCAATAGTTGTCCAGGAAGAGAAAAATACAAGGGTCTACAGCTTGCTGAAACTTTTTCTCTACCTGGAAGTCTATGTGACATAGCTCTGCCTATTTTGCTGCTGATGTCTTCACCCTCTTCAAGAGAGACCTCACCCCTACATAGCAGGGAATGGCTTTACCCTACAGCTCTAATCATACAAGAAAGTTGTAAAACACAACAAAACATTGGAATTAGAGTGTGATGTGCTGATAGATTTCCCCAATGCTATCTGTCTGGTCTGTGTTCCTGGAGGTTGTTTGGCTATCATCCTGTCTTCCTTATCAGTTGGACAACCTCATAAATTCTGGGCCACTGGTCCTCAATGGAGTCAGTGCTGCCCCTAGAGGCATTTCAGAAATGTATGCTGTGTTTATATTTGTTACATTGATAGCAGGGGCACTACTTGAAGGCAGAGGGGATCAGATTTCTTGCTTTAGGTGGGACAGTTTTGTCCTGCACTTCATGTGACATTGTATGCCCTACCAGACATTCATAGAAAGAGAAAATCTCTTTCTATTGGTCTGAGCCTAGAACTTCATTCCATTTTGTATATAACACAAAACCCTTTTTTCACAGTTCTTTTAAAAAATTGATCTTAGAAAAAGGGAGAGAGAGAGAAAGAGAGAGAGAGAGAGAGAGAGAGAGAGAGAGAGAGAGAGAGAGAAACATCAATTGGTTGCCTCCTGTACCTACCCCAACCAGGGATTGAACCTGCAACCTGGGTATGTACCCTGACCTGGAATTGAACCAGTCACCCTTTGTGTGTAGAATGATGCTCCAACCAATTGAGCCACACCAGCCGGGGCTGCAGTTTTAATATACACGGATATTTTCATGAATTCTATAAATCGAGAGAATACTATGTTTTATCTTTACCAGGAGTTGTTCACCATTTCAGAAAACCACAAAGACAGCAAAATGCTCATAGTATTTCAGTGGCAAAAATAACACACCTCTATTTATCTGCATTTGTACATATCTATATGAATAGATAGTACTTATTTAGTCTTGCTTCAGAATGTCAAATATAAACAAGTACCCATAATGTTCCAGTCAATATTATTTTACTTCTCTTAAATTCTCTTATATCCATTATAAGTAGGTACAGTTGTCTTTTATCTACTAGTGTAGTTATACTCAAACATTTATAAATTAAAATGCATATTATTCTAAATTATTTCCTTTCAGTTCTTTATTCTGGAGTTAGGGCAATACATTGATTCTTTTAAAAAATTATGTGTGTAAGCAAGTTACATTATTCATAATTTTCATTTCAGAATAGTAAAGGTGATCTTACAAAATATTTGCTTTCAAAAGGGAGCATTGGGTCTAAAAGGATTGGGAGCCACTGCTCTAGGCAGCCTCTTGGAGGATATTTTGTTTCATCTAATTTTCACAACAGCTCCATGAGCTAGTTCCTTTTATGACCACTATTTTGCACAGAAGGAAACTGAGTCACAGAACTATGAGAAAACTTTCCTAAGGTCACATATCTCAAAAAGGGGAGAGCCAGGATTCTAGGGTCCTCTCTCTACATTCTGCCTTCCACCCACCATGTCTGCCCCATCTCCCATGATTGTCCAGGTACCTGGGGCCTTTCTACCTGGAAGCCCATTCTCTGACCCTGCCAGGCCTCGTGCAGGGATTAGTGGAGATTCAGAGTAGAAGAAAAATGACTTTTCCCTTTTGAATAGAATTTCAGTTGAGTAAATCAAAAAGTGCTTTGCATGGAGCAGACCCCCAATTAACTTTGTTGGCTGAATGAATGAATGATTGAATGAATGATTTAGTAGTGTCTGCAGGAGAGTGGTGCTGGGTCCTTTGGAACAGCCCCTGGACTTTTAGTAGTTGATTTCGGTAAGCTGATGTGAGTTTCCCAGGGGTTGATACCAGGTTCACAGGACTCCCAGCTCAAGGATGGACACCTCCATTGTCTCCCTGGGGCTGAGGGAGGCTGGCCACTCTTTTTTCCCAGAAAGCACAGCTATTGAAACAGGAACCAGCACATCTCCCTCACTCTTTCCTCATGCTCATTGACATGGGGTACAGGTCCTAGAGGTGGGGGTGTTCCCTAAGTAACAGCCATTCTTTGTGTTCTTTGTTCTGTGAACTGACTCTGTCTCCAGGGACACCAGCTCCTACTGTAGGCAACTGGCAAAGGGTAACACTGTTTCCTGTGGGTCTTTGGCAGGGTTTCACTCTGAGCTACTGCATCTTCTTTCATCAGCAAATATATTTTGAGGTCTTGCTTTGTGCCAGATACTGAGGTGGAGGGATGAGCAACAATATATGGGCCCCACCTTCCAGAGACTCTGATTTAGGACAGAGGACTGGCTTTTGCAGTAAAGTGTAGAAAGACCTGTGACAGGAAAATACAGAGGCTCTGGGAGCCCAAAGGGAGGGGTTGTTGATCCAGATTGGGGAGAAGAAGGAAGCCTTCCTGGAGGAGGTGTTACCTGAGCCTAATCCCAAAGAGAGGTTATGATTTAGCAGTGACAGTGGATGACTATGTTAGTCAGGGTCCCAACAGGGAATAATATGACACACAAGTTAGGATACTTTGAGAAGGGTTAGGCACAAGCAGGTTATTTGCAAAGATGTGGGTAGGGGATGGGGAAACATCACCCATTATCACAGAAACCCAGGACCAGCAGCAGCAGAGCTCTTACCACCCGTGGGCCAGAACAGTGGGAGGGGCTACTGTGGGAAGGAGAGAACATTTAGCCTTGACAGAAAGAGTAACCTTCTGTCTGGGACCAACCAGCCTGATACAACCTACAGGGAGTGAAAAAATACCCTGGCCCCATGTTCTCCTATCCTTCAATCGCTGCCGGTGCTCCCCATTGGCCAAACCCAACCAGAAGCCAGAAGGCCCTGGAATTTGTTTATGTGATCCATGGGGGGCAGTCTCTGGGACACAGAGTAAGGCAGAGAGTGAATCTAGAGGGGCAAGCAGACCTACCCAGCACACTGGGTTAGGGGAGGCATTCTGGAGAAGAGCTGTTTGAAGGCCAGGATGTGTGGGAGATCATGGTAAGCTGGGGAGATGCATTTCTTTATGGCTGGCGCTCAGAGGGAGTAAGGGTTATAGTTGTCCATCATGAAAGGCTTTGCCTGCCTTTCTGAGGAATTTGAAAATGTATCCTAAAGGCAAGGGGAGCACTGAAGGATTCTAGGCAGGGAGTGACATGATCAGACTTGTGTTTTAAAACGGCCACTCTAGCCCTGGGGTGCAGATGGTCTAGCCGCGGTCCTCAAACTATGGCCCGCGGGCCACATGCAAATACAAATATTGTATTTGTTCCCGTTTTGTTTTTTTACTTCAAAATAAGATATGTGCAGTGTGCATAGGAATTTGTTCATAGTTTGTTTTTAAACTATAGTCCGGCCCTCCAACGGTCTGAGGGACAGTGAACTGGCCCCCTGTTTAAAAAGTTTGAGGACCCCTGGAGAGCAGTGATGGCGAACCTATGACACGGGTGTCAGAGGTGACACACGAACTCATTTTTTTGGTTGATTTTTCTTTGTTAAATGGCATTTAAATATATAAAATAAATATCAAAAATATAAGTCTTTGTTTTACTACGGTTGCAAATATCAAAAAATTTCTATATGTGACACGGCACCAGAGTTAAGTTAGGGTTTTTCAAAATGCTGAGACGCCGAGCTCAAAAGGTTCGCCATCACTGGTCTAGAGATATCTTTTTAGACTGGAGATGGTGAGGCCTCAGTCAAGACAGTGGCAGTGGAGAAAGAAAGAAGTGGATGGATTTGAGACATTTTTAGGAATGAGGCTCAAAATGTGATGAGAGATTGGGAGGATGAGGGAGAGGGAGAGGTCAAGGGCCACGCCCTGGTTTTGGCTTGAAGCTGGAACAGGGGAAGGAGTGTGGAGGGAGCAGGCCCAGCTGTCACCTCCCCAGCTTTGCTTTCTGGGTTGAGAAGTCTTAGGTTGTCCCTTATTGGCAGCACCTTAGGGTCAACCAAGGTGGAGAGGCTTCCTAGTCCTGCCGCAGGGTAGCCTCCCCTCAGCTGCTCCAGGAGCACCCCGGACGAGAGCCACTTTTGCTGCCACTCTGGGGACTCCTGAGCTGGGACCTGCTCCCCTCCAACCCCCTACCCCTTCCCATATGGAGAGAGGGTGTGTTTTCTTTTAACGTGCTTCATTGCAGGGGCAAATGAGGCCCAGCTAAGGGGAGGGAGCCAGCAATGACGCAGAGGACGGGCTCTGCAAGCTGGGGCGAGCGCTGGGGTCCTGTCATCCCCAGTTTCCTTCCCTGGCTTTGCTGAAGGCCCCATCTGTCCCCGTGGGCTCATATTTCATCACTAGCAACTCTGACGAACCTGCTATCCAGTAACAGGTCCCATTCCTTGGAGTTCTGTGCCCAGAAACCTGGAATAATTTTCTTTTGTTTTAGAGGGAAATGCTGAGGTAGTTCTTTCATGTTCTAAGAAGTTGGGTAGTCATGGCAACACATAAGGGTGGGGTGGGTGAGGTGGGGGGCTTCTTAGCAGCATTTCATTTCAAATGCCAGATTAAAGGAAAAGCTTCTTTGGAGTTTGCCTCATTAAGACATAGCTGGGTGCAGGCTTGCTGGCTGATTTTCTGGTTCATCATGTTCACATTACATTTTGCCTACATTTTCTCACCTGATGGACAGTCTTCTGGGACTGCTCCCTGAGAATTTTGGCTCAAAGACTTCTCTGAGAATGTCAGCTCTTTCTTGGCAAGAGAGGTGGTGGGAGTGTTTTCTTTGTTCCTAGCCGGGGCCTTGTCCTGTAAGTCCCTTTCTTACAGTGGGACTGCCACTTTAAAAGGGGGGGGGGGGGAAGTAACATGTTTATTGAGGTTTTGTTCCGACTACAGAAGGAAAGATGTTCACCATGAAGCCATTTCATTCCACACTGCACTTGTGATCCAGGATCTTTCTCCCAGAGTTTGACCTGGCCCACGGACCAGGGGAGTCCACAGCTGGCTCTGGCCCTGGGGCTCTGGGGGCTGCCTTCCAACTGCTTTCCAGGGAAATCTAGGAGAAAATAAAGGTGGAAACGTTTAACCCAGAGACTGAACTCAGCACTATTTTCCTAAACTGAACTGTGTATCCTGGCTTGAGGCGACTTCAGAATTCTCCTTCAGCTGGGACTGGCCTCTCCACTGCACCCCAGTCCACACCTTCCTTCCCAGCAGGGAATTCCAACTCTGGCCCATGGAGGATAATCACATTGCTGATGCCCAGGTGTTAGCGAAAACATTTCCCACACTCAGTCACCAAGTCTGTCCCTTATTCCTTCCAAGTATCTCCTAGCTTCACCTTATTATTAATGTTCATTTATTGAACACTTACTGAGAGGCAAAATGTCTATGTATCACCTAATTTAATAGTCATTCAGAACCCTGTGAGGCAGGTACTACTATTCTCATCTCATAGAGAAGGGAACTAAAGCCCCAAAAAGTTAATTTTTCCAGAGCGAAATCAAGAGGTAAGAGGTAGAGCTGGGTCTGTCTGATGCACACCTGTGCTCTTTCCACCACGACATGGCCTGTATCCTTGGCCACCACCCAGCTTTCACCCCCGCTTACTGGTCACAGCAAGCACTCCTGCTTCATTCCAGCCACTGAAGGCTCTTCCTAACGCTCCCCCTTCATTGCTCAGTTTTGGGGTTGCAGAGACCATGCTATGCTGTCTTGCTCACCATGGTGTCTATAGGACTTAGCCCTATTTACGTAATGGATCAATGAAAAATATCTTCTTTCTTAAAAAATACATTTTATTGATTTTTTTACAGAGAGGAAGGGAGAGGGATAGAGAGTTAGAAACATCAATGAGAGAGAAACATCGATCAGCTGCCTCCTGCACACCTCCTACTGGGGATGTGCCCACAACCAAGGTACATGCCCTTGACCGGAATCGAACCTGGGACCCTTTAGACCACAGGCCGACGCTCTATCCACTGAGCTAAACCGGTTAGGGCAATGAAAAAGACCTTTTCCTCCACCAGCCCTTCCCTCATTCTCATTCTTGGGTCCCTCTCAACTGGAGCCACGGCTGCCCTCCATCATCAGACATGGCTCACCTGGTTCCTGAGTCCAGGCAGGTGGAATCCCATCAGAGCATGTGAGTGTACTCATAGGGTACATCCCTGTGGAGCTCCCGTAGCCCTGGCTGTTTCTGCAGGGAAAAACATTACTGTGCTAGATCCAAGATCTGGGTGCAGAGGTTAGTTCCTGGTCCCCCCAGTGCCGTATTGGATATCATCTCCCTCACCGCTCTCACATATCAGCCTCGCTCATAGAGTAGCCATTTACTAAGCACCTACTGGGTTGGGCACTTCACAAACATTATCTCAGTTAATTGATAAAAACCTCAAAAGCCAGATAGTAGTATCTTAGTTTTTGCTGATGAGGAAACAGCCTTGAAGAGATTAAGTCACTTGCTGAAGGACTCACAGGTAGGCAGAGGTGGAGGAGGGATTTGAGCAGGAGTCCATCTGGGGTTGAAGCCTTTGTGATTTTTCCTTCACAGCCCTTTCCCATAGGGGCTGGGCTTCTGCCATGTTTTACCATCAAACCTCTAAATCTCATTTTCTGGGAACCTGACAATCTCAGAGGCTAATGGCCATGGTAAGAACAGGTACAATTTTGTGAACATCTATATATACCAGAATCTCCACAAAGGACCTCATTTAACCTTCACCCCTATGAAGAGGTGCTGTGATTATCCCCACGTTACAAATAAGGAACCTGAGAGACATTGTCACCTCCAATGTCATACAGTTACTCGGGTGAGGGAGCTGAGATCCCAGCCAGGCTTGTCTGAGTGCGAAGCTCATGCTCTTTACGACTCTTGCAAAAGCCGGCTGATTGGGAGTGGGCCCTGGCAGGCTGCTACTCCTCTCGCTGCACCCCATTCTAGCTGGGGTCCAGCCACCCAGATCCAGGCTGGCACTGCCTTCTGCCCTCTGGACTTCTGCTGCTCTACCCCACCTGCCTGATGAACTAACCTTCCAGGTGGGCTTGACCAGAGTCCTGCTCACCTGCCCCTCTGGTTGCTGAGCTTGGCACTGCTGGCCACCCCGACAGCCAGGAAGTTCCTCCACCTCCCAACCTGCCCTGTCCTGTGTGTGGAGGTCCCTGGGTGATTTTTACCACCCACCCACTCGCCAGCTTGAGGGCTATGATCTGTTCTTGTCCCTGCCTGGCTTTCTAAGGTGGCCCGAGTCTTAGCTCCTCTGCCTGGCTTCCCGGGTCTCATGTAGCTCCCCTGCTTCTGTCCACCAGTGACAATCTCTTCCCTGTGGCCCTAGGACTCCCATGTTCTGAGCCAGTCCCTGTGAGTGGCCGAGCCTGGCTCAGGGATTTCTGGGCACTGTGCTGATGCCACTTGCTGGCTCCTGGCTCCTCCTGACTGCTAATGCCCTGTCTGCGTCTGATAACTGCCCTTGTCTATCTGCATCAACCCCTGCCCCTTG
>NW_005871062.1:10185278-10207738 GCF_000147115.1 Myotis lucifugus | reverse complement strand
ACACAAAGGAAAAGCTAACTGGGGTAAATGGATGGCTGGAAGCCTAGGAAGAGCCAGCCTGGAGGCCGAGACCCCAGGCTCGGCCCAGGAGAGTCTCTGATCACCTAAAGTTTTAAACCATTTTTTTTGAAAAGCTCTCCTCTAGGCCATGGCGATAAAAATAGTGACAGTTCCCATTTGTCCAATGGTTACAATGTGCCAGGCATTTATACATGTCTCTGGTCCTCTAAGGCAGACCATCCTTATCCCCATGTTATTCAGGGACATTCCATAGCTTGCCCAAGGGCTTTGCTTCTCTGAACTTGTAATGTGCTTAAAGTGGGTGCCACCCTATGGCATTCTTTGTTTCCTCCATATGTAACCACCTTACAATGAAACAGGGAGCTCTTGAAGAGCAGAGCTGTTTCTCATTCCTGTCTGCATCCCCATCATGCGGGCACATTGTGGGCGCTTTGCGCTACCTATTCTCCAGGTCCTTCTGGGAAGCCCAAGGTTTCTACTTCGATCCCAAAGGAGTAAACCCACATGTCTTCCCCAAGGAAGTCCAGACCCCTTATCTGGGCAAGGTGTTTGGGAAATGAAGCTGAGCGGCCACCAAGCGATTTGGTGACCGTGGCCTGTGGGAGTAGGGTGTCTCCAGGTCAAAGGCTATAGGTAGGAGTCTCTAACTCTTTGCTCCTCCTCAGTAGGTCATCTTCACATACTTATGTCCCTGGTTATGGTCTTAGGGGGTCTTTCCTACCTCAGGCATTAAGAAATCTCAAGTATCTCTATAAAGATGATCCTATCTTCATACCCAGCTCCTCATGGCAACCCATGGCAGTCCTTGAGAGAGGGAGAAGGGGAGAGGGTCAGCAACTTGAGAAGTGAGTCCTGTTACCACACTCCTGCCTCCATCCTACCTTGTATATGGACAGTGTTAGGTCAATGTGACCCTAGGAATGGCTGAGCTGGTCCAATTTCTCCCTTTATAGGTGGTGAAGCCAAGGCCTGAAGAGAGGAAATGTTTCCTGCAAGGTCACACCAGGCGGAGAGGCAGAATCCACGGGCCTTCCCATCCAGGGCTCTTCCCACCAATTATGTTGCTTCAACATCAACTCGGTTACTGAGGTGTTGTCACCCAGTTCTGGTTTCTGGAGGTCACCTTGGTTGCTTCCTGGTTGGAGAACTTTGTGCCTCACCTATAGGGAGTGGGCATTGGCAGGTAAGACCACTAAAGGGCAAACATTTAAATGTGCCCACGTGGGCCCTTGTTGGCCCCTGCAACACTTGACAAAATAGCAGGCTGGGCCACTTGTGCTCTTGTTGCCCACTCTCTCTCTGCTCCTGGAAGCCTGGTGGGCGGGCAGTTGCCTCTATTTTGAAGACCATAGTTGCTAGGGGTCTATTAGTGCCCGAGAGGTCTGTGCTCTTTGGCCAATCAAAGAGCCTGGCAGGGCCAGTTGGGTTAACTGGGAGCTGCCCTCCTCCTCCTCCCCGTTTCTTCCAGAGGGAAGAAGCGAGCTCTCTGCCATCTACATATTTTCAGCTGAGTTCTATTTTGCATAAAGTAAACTTAGCAAACAGAGAACACAGTGAGAATATATTTGGCTTTGAAGCGTCAGTGTTCTGACAGGCATTTCCTATTAGCTATCTCTGAGCCGACCAGCCCAGCGAGGTTTTGCTTAAGTGGCATAATTCTCCCGCAGTGGAGACAGCTCATTCATTAGTCATTCCAAAAGCCAAATACAAAATATCCTTCTCTAAGCCAACTCCCCCAACCAGCTCCACAGCCCGCAGCCCGGGTGGAACAATGAAACTGTGGGGCTTACTGGGCCTGGCAAAGGTCAGCCCGAGAGCCACCTGTCTGCCGGCTTTGGAGGATGGCTTTGGCTTGAGCCCCCATTCCCTTTGGAACAGGAAGGACACATTTTCCTTTCTTGGCAGAAGCATGGGGAGGTGGGCGCCATCCATTTCACTGCTGAGTCACTTGCAATAACTCGAATTCCTGGTTGAATGCACTTTGTTTTGTTTTGCTTATTTATTTATTTTTTAGGTGCTAGAAGCTAAAGGTAGTCATTCTAAGAGGAAGCAAAGGAATGTGTCCCTTCCTGCTTGGTTCTCTGAGCTGAGTGCAGCCCTTCCTTGATTGGCATCCTGTGCGTTATCTCTTTTAATCCCTGCACAGTGAGGACTGATGTCCCCACTTTACAGATGAGGAAACTGGAGCTCAGAGAACCAAAGTGATTTTCCAAAGGTCACGCAGCCAGGGTTCAAGCCTGTTGGCTCCGAAGTTCATCTTCTGTCTCTCTTCCAGGAAACCTCCTTTGAGATAATTATCTTGAGTTTAAAAATGAAAATATACATGGAGGTGACAGTCTCCTTTATTCCACTTTAGAACAAAGAGTGCCACTGTGTTCCAGGCACCCAGAGCAGGATGGACTGAAAAGCCAGCCAGAGAGAAAGCAGGGGAAGGCATGCTGTTCTAAGAGGAAGGTTGAAAACACCCTGGAGTGGAAGTTGGGGGTGTGGGTGTAGATAGTTCTGATGGGGGCAGAGCATGGTTTGAGGTGGGCCAGGAGCTGGGCCTAGAACAGGGACAGGGAAGGGTTTGTTGTGGTTCCGTAGTCCAGCTGGGGATTCCACAGGTGCCCCACTGAGTGGCCGTCTGGCCAAGCAGAGTGCCACGGGTATGACTCCACTCACACCCCATAATAAGGGAACACCAGAGGAGGACCAAGAACCTTCCTGTGCAGAGACGAAGAGCTGAGGTTGTGGCCACAGCTGACGGTGGGTGTCAGGTTCCCGGGAGCGCCTAATTAGCACTCCAGGTGGACAAACACAGTCACAGGTGCCCAGGCCAATGGGGAGCGCGTGTGTATGTGGGGAGAGCCAGGCCCAATCAGAGGTAGCGTATATGTACATAAGCTAGGAAGGAGAGCTCAGAGCCCTTCCAAAGTAGACATCCAAAGCTAAAACTCTGGAGTGGTGCCCTCCTTAGCCTGGCATTAAGGCCTTCCTCGAGCTTCCGAACCCACCTCGGTAGGGTCATTTCCCACCCTCCCCTTCGCCCGTCCACACTCTGTCCAACTGCTTGTTGTTTCCAAACACACACAGCACTTTTACTCTATAGCTCTTCCATGTGCTCTTTCCTCTGCATGCACTTCATCTCTCCGAGCATCCATAGCCCCACCTGGCAAACTCCTACTCACCCTTTAAAATCCTGCTTAAATATATCTGGGAGCTTCTTTATTTCCCAAGGGGACCCTTTGTCTATAACACTAGTAAATCACTGCTTCCAGGGCGCTGTCAGGCACCCTGTCCTGTTTTATCTTTGGATTCCCAGGACCTAGTGGAGAGCCAGCATATAGAAACACAGCTTGAATAGCTGTTTCATTGTGCCTTATATCTAGAAGAAAATATACATTTTATCTAAATAAACCACCTCTCTGATGCTTGAACCTCTCACCTGTATTCCCAGCCTGATGTAAAGTACAGAAACCACCTAATCTTACTCACTGGCGTATATATAGTAGATGCTCAATGAATGGAGATGATGTGTGTTGTTTTTTTCTCAGGGACTCAAAATGGACCTAGAAGAGTCCATAGGGAGACCACTGAATCTGGACTCAGGGCTGTGGCTCTGCCTCTAAGATCCTCTATGACTTTAGAGAAGTCATTTCAGCCTCTCTAGACCTCAGTTTCCTCATCTAGAGTGAGGGATACAACTAGATGTCCTATAATTGGGTCCCTTTCAGCTCTGAGCAAAACAATGCCAACAGTACCAAAGCAAGCATCACCAGTAGATCTTAGGGATTCCAGCTCCGGTCTTCCTGGTATGACCTCTGATCAGAAATCAGTGAACTAACCTTGACCTATTGGCCCTTCCTGAGGGTGTGTTCTTCTCTCAGGCAGGACCAATCCTTAGGGAGGCAGAGACAACTCCTTGCCAAACTCGAAGCCAGTCACACCCGCATGCCATCCTGGAGAAGGAGGGAGACAGTCTGTCATGGAGCTTGTGGCAAAATCCATCTTCCTCCCCAAACACCAGCTATGATTAGCTGTGTCTTCACCACAAAACTGCAGGGGTGTGTGCGGGTGAGTCACAGATGCTCAGATCACATTTATAGAGTACTTGTAGGCAGGGGGTGCTTGGTGGCAGGGAGGGGGCTGTCAGAAGCACCCCAGTTCCCTTTCCCTACCCCCAACAGTTGTTGAAATGTTAGGACCCAGGTATTTGGGTTACAGAGTTTAAGAACCATCCTCTGATGCCACCCAGCTTCTAGGCAGCTCCTTATGCCAGGTCTGTGACACTCAGAGCAGCTCCCCTCATACCATCACCCCATCCCACCTACCCCACCTAGGAGGGCTGCTCTGGGGACAGACCAAGGCCTGAACCCTCTCTCTCTTAAACCCCTCTCTTCCTGGTCCCTGCCATTCCCAGAGCTAATCCGAAGGAATCAGAATATCTCTCTTGAAGTGGCTGTTCTAAATTTCACAACCTCCAGAGATCCCACCCCCATACCCTAGGCCAGTGGTCGGCAAACTCATTAGTCAACAGAGCCAAATATCAACAGTACAATGATTGAAATTTCTTTTGAGAGACAAATTTTTTAAACTTAAACTATATAGGTAGGTACATTGTTATTAACTTAATTAGGGTACTCCTAAGGCTTAGGAAGAGCCACACTCAAGGGGCCAAAGAGCCGCATGTGGTTCGTGAACCGCAGTTTGCCGACCACGGCCCTAGGCTCACTCTGTGGCTACTGATGTGAGGCAGGGCCGTAACGGCCCAGGAGTCCCAGCCCCTCTGAGCTGGGCATTCTGTTCCCTCATGTCCCTCTCATGCCCCCTCCCCATCCAGCCACAGAGGACCCTGAGCTGCATTTAGGAGCTGGGAAGGAGGTGGAGGCCTCTTATGTGAACGAACTCTGGCAGGCAGGCAAGTCCCAACAGGTGGATCCGGGCTGCAGCGTGCAGACAGTGAGTCACCCGGGTCCCTGTTGCTTACTGGACAGAGTCAGAATAATGACAATAATCATAGAGGGCCAGGGTGCTGTTATTAACGCCCACCTTTCCTCCCAGGATGGTATCTCCATCCATCTGACAACCCTCAGGGGCAGGGAGGAGCTGAAGGCAGAGATTTTTGTGGCCCTGTCTTAAATACAGGGGAAACTGAGGCCAAAATTATTCTCCACTGAAGTGGGCAATCCTGAGAAAAAGACTGCTCCACCTCCAAATATCATCCTGATGTCAGGAAAGTCACACGGACCCACAATTAGTGGTCCTCACTGGCAAAGATCTAGGCTCAGAAGTGGAACGAACTCATATTTTTTTAGTTCTCACAGTCTATCCTCTAATCCAGCAGTCACCAACCTTTCGGACTTCACGGACCACTGGTTGGCAACTGCTGCTTAATCCTTACTTATAATAGCCCTAGGGGGTAGGGAAAAATAAATATGAATAGAGCTGATGTTTCTCTTTTTTTCTCAGGGACTCAAAATGGACCTAGAAAGAGTCCATAGAAAGACCACTGAATCTGGATTCAGGGCGGTGGCTCTGCCTCTAAGACCCTCTATGACTTTAGAGAAGTCATTTCAGCCTCTCTAGACCTCAGTTTCCTCATCTAGAGTGAGGGATACAGCTAGATGTCTTATAATTGGGTCCCTTTCAGACAAGGAGCCTAAAGTTCAGAGAGGTTAAGTAATTTTCTCATGGGCACACAGCAAAGAGTGGCAGAGCCAGGATTTGAACCTGGTTAGTTTGTGCCTTCTCAGCCTCCTGTGCATCCACAGTCAAGAATCCCAAGATCTCAAAGGCTGGCTCCCTAGGCCTTTGGGCCTGGCCTTTTTTTATTGCCTTCTTCTCCTGGACTCACTCTATCTCAAGATTAGGGCTCTTTCCAGGGCGTTCTGGAGGCCAGCTTTCATTTTCATCTTTGAGCAGCCGTGGAAAAGTAAAGACTCCACACTTTAATTTCGGGGTCTTAGTAATTATCTCGTATTCACCACCCACTCAACTCTACTCACTAGTTATTATAATAACAACAATAATAATTTAGAGAAGCAATGATGATGATCATCGCATTCACTGATCCCCCTTTGGAGGGTGGACATGATGGATATAGTGTTGTCATTTTTTAATTTCAAAACGGTCCTGGACTTGGGAGTCAGGAATATTGAATTCAATCTTAGTTCAGGCAAGGATGCCACACATCACATGGCTGAGTGAGCCCCTAAATCCCTCCATGCCTTCATTTTCCCCTCAGTAAAAAGGGATAATAATCTTGCAAGATGATGTGCTTTAAACGTCTTGAGAGAAAGTCATAATCAGACAATTTTTTTCTCTATGCATCACCGCCCCATATCTATAATATTAAAAGTGTAATATGCTAATTAGACCAGACAGCCAAACGACCTTCCGGATGAAGCCAGGGCTGCAAGGGCTGAGCCCCTTGCACGAATTTCGTGCACCGGGCCTCTAGTTTACTAATAAAAACAATCCAGCAGTCTGTTGCTTTAATGATGCATCATCTTCATGCTCCTCTCCCTGTGTTCTCACTGCCAGGCCCTTGGGAAGGGTGCTGGGTCAGGGCTGGGGGCATAGGCTGATCTCTTGGTTGCAGTGGGAGTCTCCCTTCTCCAGCCCTCACCCAACAGCTGCCTCTGCCAAGGCCCTGGAGCTAGAAAAGCGAGGCCATTGCTGAGCTCAATAAATGCTTTTATTAGTCCTTTTATTAATGACGGTGGTATTTGTCGAGAAGCTGGGACAATGGTTATTCCAGTAAGAGGATATTAAGCTCCCGCTGACAGGTCCTGTATATCTAACATGCTCTGCCCTCCCTCCCCCCGAGCTGCTTTATTACAATGCACCATACCCCTGGCCTCCTAGCAACTCCAAGAAGAGAGTGGGGGCGGGGGGGGGGGGGGCGCAGGGATAAGCTGGTGCCATTAAACACACAGGTCTTTTTCAGAGGTTACTGTAAGCCAATACCAGGAAGCTGCCCCCACCCCCCCCCGTCCCCCCCCCTCCCCTGCCAGAGCTTAGGAAGCCTGTGTGATTTTTAAAAAAAATATATTTTATTGATTTTTTTACAGAGAGGAAGGGAGAGGGATAGAGAGTTAGAAACATTGATGAGAGAGAAACATCAATCAGCTGCCTCCTGCACATTCCCTACTGGGGATGTGCCCGCAACCAAGGTACATGCCCTTGACCAGAATCGAACCCGGGACCCTTCAATCCGCAGGCCAACGCTCTATCCACTGAGCCAAACCAGTTAGGGCATGCCTGTGTGATTTTTGTGTCTTTTTTTTTGCCACCTCTGGGCTCATGGCTATTTTACAGCCAGAGCTGCAGGCGATGAGTTGATAAAGGAGGAAGACATCCTTGAACCATTTGTTAACTTTGAAGCCATTCCCATTCTTTATTTTCAGCCATTTTACATTATTTTTTAATTTATCAAACATTTATAATACTTATTATATGCTGGCCGTGTTCTGGATGCTTTTCAAATACTAATTTATTAAATCTTCACAACATCCCTATAAGGTAGATACTATTATTATTACTATTTCATAGATGAGAAAATTAAGGCCCAGAGAGGTCAAATGACTTGCCCAATGCCACACAGCTAATCAGTAACAGAGCCTGGGCAGTGGTCTCCAGAGTTTATGTTCTTTATCTGAAATTTTAAAACTGAGCCTAGAAAGAACTAGAAAATATTTCCAAAATCCAGCAGCTTTATTGCTCCATCAAAGGGAATTAGATCTTTTCATGTAAGGGATACTATAATAAATTACAATAGCAGTTCCCAGAATCAGAGAATCTAGACTCTTAAAGGCCATCTGATCTAATCCTGTGACGAACACAAGAATTCTCTCTGCAGCATCCCTCATATGTGACCCTCTAGCTTGTGCCTGAACACCACTAGTGACAGGGAACTCATTACCTCACCTGGCAGACCATTCTATCTTTGCACAGTTCTCGCTATTAGAAAAGTTCTTACCCAGGCTGGATTGAAATTTAGCTCCCTGTAACTTATTCTCATGGACCTACTTTTGTTCTCTAGAAACCAAAATTTGGGGGTGGGGGGTGGGGAGCTTTATCCTTTTTGTATAGGATAGCCCTTAAAGTACTTGAAAACAGCTTTCATGTCCCCTTAAACCAGTGGTTCTCAACCTTCTGGCCCTTTAAATACAGTTCCTCATGTTGTGACCCAACCATAAAATTATTTTTGTTGCTGCTTCATAACTGTAATGTTGCTACTGTTATGAATCGTAATGTAAATATCTGATATGCAGGATGGTCTTAGGCGACCCCTGTGAAAGGGTCATTTAACCGCCAAAGGGGTCGCGACCCACAGGTTGAGAACCGCTGCAACCTTTTCTCCTCTCTGGGTTTAAACTTCCTTAGTTCTTTCATGATCCTCATTTGTTATAATTTCCAGATTCTCCGTCTTCCTGTTTCCACCCCTCAGGTGCATGATCGTTTGTCAGTGTTCATCCTAGAGTGTTGTCAGGAGACACCACACATCAGGTGTGAGCCAGCAGTGCTGAGAACAGGATCATCACCGTCTTCGCCTCCTTCTTTTGTGCTCTGTTTCCAACGAGGCAGCCTAAACTCACCTTAGGTTTTTTTGGGAGTCGTATTATACCTTTGACTCATATTGAGCTTGCAATCAATGGGTAGCTCTATTAGGTCCATCTTCCAAATTCTGAAATTATACAGCTGTGCTTTTGGTTTTTCTGAGCCCAAGGGTGGACTTGACATTTCCCACCAGTAAATTCCATCTTGTTAAATTCAGTTCCTTGTTACAACCTCTCAAGATTGACTTGGAACCTGACTCTTTTACTGTATTTAGTGATTCCTTAATTGATTTTGTGTCATCTGAAATTTTGATAAATATGCTCTCCGTGTCCCCATTCAGGTTATCATTAATTTCTTTTTCTTGAGCTGGATGGGAAATTTCGGAGGTTGGGTTTGCGGAGGAAGTTGAACCAAAGCTGGAGTGACTGCAGAGGGACGTTGTCTGTTTGGATCAACAGGAATGACTAGTGCCCTGCACGTTCTGGGGTTGTGAGTGGCTGAGTAACTGGGTAAAGACTCGGACAGCATCACTTCTGCGTCAGAGCCTGTGACCCATGACGAGGCAGGAAGGTAAATATTGATCGCTTGGTTCAAACATCTGATAGTTTCCTACATACCCTCTGCTGATAAGTCCTGAGAGTGGAAATGGAGGATGTTATGAAATAGAAGCTCAGCCCATTGTGAGGACACAAACACGACTCCCAGACCAGAAAGAGCCCGGTGATCGCTGTAAGCATTAAGACCTCCAGAAGTAATAAAGGAGACATTCTTGGAACAAAGACACACAGAAAAAGAGCTTTATTTAGCATGCTGCATGGAGTTTGAATACATTTTTCTCAGTTCAAATAACCATTCCCTTCTGTCACACCTTAGAGGTCACACCTAAAAGCCAAAAGAATCAGACTGAGGCTGCATCATTGGGGTTCACAGCAGGGATCTCTGTTTATGCCAAAGGGTGTTAGAAATCAATTAAGTGTCCCAATCTTGCTACCACTAGCCCTTTAAACAATCCAGCCCACTCATGCCAAGCACCACAGGATTATAGTTTTTCACTCTCTTTCAAATATTCACCCAAAATTATTCTCCTCCTTGTCCATTTTGACCCACTCTTTTTATTCTCTAGTTCCCACTACTTCTCCCCCACATACCCCCTCCCCACTGCCACCTAGAGTCTGGTAATTCTCCGTGGCTAAGACCAGAGGATTTCCAAGACAATCATGAAGCATAAATGGAACCAGGTTGGGAATTAAGACCCAGAGAGGTCAAATGACTTGCCCAAAGTCACACAGCTAATAAGCAACAGAGCCAGGTTTGAACCCAGGCTGTTGTTTCCAGAGTTTGTGTTCAGGCAGGAAAAACCAGGAAGGTTGAATGGGAGAAAGCCTGGGGCTAAGTGAAAGCCAATGTCTGGAGCAGAACACAGCAGCGGACAGTGAACTGGTGAGCAGGCAGGGTTTTTCTGTGGCTGCTGTGGCTCAGGCAGAGGTATGCTTCTCAGGGTTAGGGAAGGACATCCCCAGCTCTGACTCGCCACTCCACATTCCAGCCTGACACCCAAGAATACTCCATTTTGTTCCCATAATGTATTGGGACCCTGTCTTAGTCTGTTGAAGCTGCTAAAACAAAAATGCCCTATACTGGGCAGCTTAAGCAACACACATTTATTTCTCCCAGTTCTGGAGGCTGGAAAGTCCAGTTGATTCAGTGTCTGGTGAGGTCTCCCTTACTTGTTCATAGATGGACATCTTCTTACTGTGTTCTCACATGGCGGAAGGGGTGAGGGAGCTCTCTGGGGGTCTCTTTTAAAAGGGCACTAATCCCATTCATGGGAGCTTCACCCTTGTGATCAAATACCTCCCAAAGACTCTACCTCCTGATACCATCACGTTGGGGATTAGATTTCAACATATGAATTTGGGGTGGGGGGCGCGCACACAAATATTCAGTCCATAACAATCTGCTTTGTCAGTTTGGGGAACTTGATGTGCACGGCTACTCTCTTGTGATAGGTACGTCACTTCCACTCAAAGGGCCTGCCACGTGCCTCAACTCATTTCATTGCAGTCCCACTAGGTGGACCACCCACCTGACTTTCCTGCTTGGCTGTGGTGGGGGATGCTGGACACTTATTTGGCATCAGGCACTGTGCCTGGTTAGAACTGAGCTCAGACAGAAGGAGGCCAACCACAAAAGGATGGAAACCACTTATCTGCACAGAGCCAACATTTCTATTAATTTAGTAAATGAAGAGCCTTGTTCAGTGAAGTCATTAAAAAGAAGATAAAAGTAAGTGGAATCTGTTTTTTTTTAGTTATATGCATTAAGAGACTACACAAACCCTCCAGTTTGCCTGGGTTAGTATTTCACTTTACAGTTTATCTTTTGGTCACATCAATCCAGTCTTTAGCAGATCATTGGTCTTATTTTTTATGATTATTATTTTCTGTTATTAGCCAGATTCTTATTTGCCTGTGGTCTGATTCTTTCAGGCCTAGACTTGTGGGCCTGTGTTAATTTGCGGGGTTGAGTTATTTATGTTGTGTTACAATCTAGTCTATCAATTTCCTACGCATTTTCCCCTCAAGATGAGCACTAATTCAAAAAATGCGTTAAAATCCTAAACCCAGGGATGGGAAAAAAGGGTAAGGATGGGATTTGAGAACTGAAGGATTATCTCTCTGTGTTCTGCCCCAGTGTCCCAAAGGTGGAAGAAAGCAGGCATTCCCACTCACAGCTCTCAGCTGGAAAGAGAGGGGAATGGGAAGGAAACACGGTAAAAACACCAACTCCACCCAAATCAGTCAAATGAAGGTGCTTCTCAGTCTTGGTATTTTCCTGCAACTTCGAGGTCTGAACAGAAAACAGAACTGTCCAGCTGCCTGTGCTCGGATGGGAACTTCATAAATCTCCAGAAAGCCTCTGACCCCTCCTCTTTTCTCTTTGGCTCTGTTTCCTTCTTTGCTGAGGGTCGCTATTTGTCAATTCCCTTTGCTGAGGGAATTGCATCAGTTTTGAGTCAGACAAAACAAAAATAAGGGGACAGCCCTCCTTGAAAAAGGAAAAAGTAGTGGTGAGATTTTTTTTTTAACCATCCCTGACTTATTAGGCAGCACGAAAGTATGTTGGAGGAGGATGGCCAGGCTCTCAGATGCAGTTTGAACACTGGGGGTTGGGTAGGAAAGCAAGGGTTTGGATTCAGCCTCATGGTTCTCCCTCTCCCCCTGCAGGTGAGAAGAGACACACGAAGAGACAGAGTAGAGCAGCATAGGGACATGCAGGTACGAATGTGTATGTGCAGAAGTGCCCATGTATGCATGGATAGAAGGGGCAAATAGAGAAAGGAGTCCTGGATAAAAAAAGAAAAGGTGATTGAAATGATAGTAGAAACCATGTGCTATATGCATCCATTCAATATATATGTATTGACTGCTGCTCTGGGCAGGGCACGCTCTAGGCTCTGAGGATACGGCAATAAAGAAACCAACTCCTGCCTTTAAGGAGCTTATGCTAGTGTAATGCATGTCAGGCATTTAACCTACATTACCTCATTTATCTACCCGATGAGGTGGTTCCTATTATCCCATTCCTCAGATGCTAAAACTGAGGCACAAAGAAGCTGTAATAACTTGGCTGAGTCTCACAGTTGAGCCAAGATTTGAACTCAGGTCCATCTGACTCCAGAGCCCCTGCTGCTAACCCCTGGAACGTGACACTCCACCTCCACAAGCGAGTCCTGAAATGAAGGCCACTGGCCCTGACTAAGTTATTAGAACTCCTTAGACAGACCAGTTTTCCTCCGAGAACCTCAGTCTATCCATCTGCAATAAAAGGGGGTGGATTAGTTGATCTCTGGAATTTCTCCCAGCTCTAGCACTCTATTATTCTGGGAAAGAAAGTCTATGTTGGTATTCTCCCCCCTCCCAAGTGTTTCTTGGGAGCAGAGAAACTCAGTAGATGTTTCAAAAGAGATGAACACCCAGAGCCATGTTTCCCACACTGGGTTCCAAGGATTTCTTTCCAGGGATTTGAAACTTTCTATGAGAATTTAATGTTTATGAAACAGATTCCTTGAGGGTCCTGAGCTCCAGAGAGAAGCAGCTCAGGGGTTGCCCTCTGGCCAGCAGAGGAGGGAGGGAAATGGGGTGGGAAGGAGGTGGGGGGGAAAGGAGGGTCTGCTGGGGGTTGTCCAGGCCCAAGGCTCAGAGCCCAGGAGGGCAGGTGTGGTTCAGGCTGCACCTAGGACTCTGTGAGGATCTGGCCAGAATGTTTGATGGGGGAGGGACCTGTTGCCCGTTGGTAACGTGTGTGACTGAGCAAGGTGAGCCGGGTCCCAGCTCTTCAACCTTAACCTTGACTCACCTCACCTGGCCGGTCAACCGCTCCTAATGTGAGCTTTGTCAACTGGAAAAGTGAGGTGGCAGCAGGAGCCCAGCTCGCCCGGTGGCTAAATGCAGCCCGCGCGCCCCTGATAAGCTTAGTCAACTTATTAAATTACACCGGAAAAATGGAGATGGAATATTAATTCCACACGCCTCTCCTCTCTGCCTGGGGAACCTGCCTTCCTGGGTTTCACTTTTCAAAGGCTGAAATAGATATGGAGATTTCACACTTAATTAAAGGAGAAGGGTGCTCACTTCAAGTCTTTTCAAAACCATTTGGGTTCTGAGCTTAGTGGAGCCAGTGGAGACCCAGTCACCATCTGGCATGAAAGGTGTTAACTCGGAGTCTCCCTTCAACTCTAGACATCAGATTCAGAAACAAAGAGAATTAATTTCGGAGGCCCCCTTAGCTGGCCCCTCCCGCTCCAGCCTGTAAGATGAGAGCTCATGTATTGACTTGGTAGGTATTAAAAAGTTAGGTCTGAGAGGTCACGGGCAATGCAGAACGCCAGGTGCCAGAGCTCACCCCACAGGGCAGATTATCTTATCAGGCAGGCTGATAAAACTCAGGAAAGTCTGGCCATAAGGAACAAATATTTATAAGCTAACACCTCTCAGTCCCTAACAGATTAGGCACAGAATGTAAGCAGGAGCACAGGGTGAGTTAGCAATCAGCCTTGCCCACTGGAGCCTGGTTTTTTATCAGAACCATCCTGGGCTCCTCCAGGCTCTTTAAGGAGGATTCATGTAGAATGCTGAACTGTTTAGGAGACACTTTCCCATGTATCGCCTCGCAAGACCCTGTCCACAGCCTGGTGAAGACAGAGCTAATAATACCCATTTCACTGTTGGGGAGACTGAGTGCAGAGAGGTTAAGTGCCCTTTTACACAGCTAGCAAGTGGAACTTGAACTCAGGTCTCCTGATTCCAGAACCTGTGTGCTTTCCACACACCAGCATGGCCTTGATTGGTTCTGCTCGCTCAGCTATCCTTTCAATTAGCAGTTTCCCAGGAGGCCCCCCTGCTTTGCCCTCAGTTCCCTAGTCACAGGCCCTATTCCATTGGCAGATGAGGCCGACCAGCAACGGGAAGAGGTAGAGACAGTGACCTCATGGCGATGGCCGAGGGATGCTCTAAGATAGCCCTTGCCCCAAAATACACCCCTGTGGTCACTACTGGGGCTTGGAATTAATTCTGTTGGGTCCCCAATTCTTTTCTGTTAATTCATTCTTCCTGGGAGAGGTTATTAAACGATTAAATGGAAAAGCATTAGAATGAGAAGCTCTTGGTGCCAGAGGAGGGCTCACTGATTTCTCCTTGTGCTGATGTGGAGAGGGCTGGGTAGAAACTGGAGAAAGTCCCCTCCCCCTGGGGGCCTGGGTTTCTCCTCTGCCTAAGGTGCAGTTGAACTAGATGGCCTTTGACCTTTCAGGCCAAACTTCCTGGGATGAGGAGCCCCTTAAGCCTTCCTCTTTCAATCCTCAGCCATGAGAGTAGGAATGTTCTGGAGAAAGCAACTTCTAAGCTCAGAGGAAAGTGGTGAGTAGCTGGGTCAGGAAGCAGCTGGTGCAGGGGCCTGGAGGTGAACAAGTAGCCCGAAGCTTAGGTTACAAAAGGCTGGGAGATGAGACTCCAGAGATAAGCAGGAGCCAGATCACAAAAAGCCTTATAAAACCAAGTCTTGGAGTTTGGGCTTTATCCTAAGAGCAACTGGGAGTCAGAAAGCATTTAAAGCAAGTAAGTGGCATGACAATATTTGTGTTTTAGAACGTTCCCTCTGGTGCAAAGGTGGAGAGAAAAATGAAGAGATAGGGACAAGAGAAGGTGATGGGAGGAGGAAGGGCAGTGGAAGAAAGACTCCAAGTGGACTTATTTCTGCTTCCCATCCCGCTTCCTCTGACCTAGGCTGGCCTGGTTACGATAGCTGTATTTGCAAAAGTAATAATAATAATAAAGGCTACCACTCATAGATGCTGCCTCTGGGCCAGGCGCTGTGGGGGGTGTTGTGCATGCTTTGTCTCCTTTATGCCTCATAATAACCCTATGAGGTAGGAACTGTTACCACCCATATTTGATAGATGAGAAAATGAGGCTCAGAGAGGGTAGGTGTCTTGTCTTGGGTCACACAGCTGGTCAGTGGTAGCACCTGGACACAGGCAGAGGTGTGGCTCATTCCAAATCACCTGCTGTTAAGCATAGGGTGCCCAGGCTCCTGAGATGTCAGTGTGCACTCTCCAGTGTGGGATGGAGCCCTACCGGCCAGCTTCCTGCAGCAGAGGAAGATGAGAGCCGTCACAGTTGGTACACATTGATTTAAACAAATTGCAGATTGTGTCTGGAGAGGGTGTGAGGTCTTTGGGAGGTTTGGGCGCCATGGCTGGTGCACCTTTGCCTGTAAGAGGGGAAATGGGGTAGGCTCTGGTACTAGTGACCTGCTCTCCACTCCCCACCCCCACATGAAAGGGCTTCTCAGAAGCCTTGGGCTTCAAGAACCATTTCCCAATCCAGAGGGGAGCCTAGAGGTCACTTCCCAGAGGCTGGAGAATACAGGGGAGAATGGCCACTAGGCTCTCACATGCTGCCTTTTTCTAACGGGGGAGCAGGGTCCCAGGGCAGGGGCAGGGAGGGCTGGAGGGAACCCCAGGGTGGTGAGAGCAGGGGCAGTGCTCCCAAAGGGGAGCAGAAGGGCAGATTGTCATCTCCGCTCCCTCAAAGTCACTAGACCCTCAAAAGGAGCAGTGAAGTTCACCTACTGGTAAGGAGTGATAATGAGCACAGAGCTTACTTTGCTGGCAGCCGAAAGTGCAGGCTTCTGATCCGGACTCTACCATAGAGAGCTGGGTCACCTGGGAGAAGTCCCTTCCTACTTCCTGTACCTCAGTTTCCTCTGGATGAGATAAGCCCGAAATCCCCCCCTTTCCCAGCACTGGAGTCTAGTCTCCAGGGCCTGAAAGAGCTGAGATCCAGGCTGGCTGTTCACAGCCCTTTCCAGCCACCAGGGCCACTCTGGAACCAGCCTGCATAGTAGACTGCACCTTGGGCCCTCTCCAGCCTGCGGTGGAAGAGCCAGGCCAGCACCAAGCTCCTGCACCTCTCCACCCCCACCCCAGAAGGACACCAGCCATCTGGGTCTGCTCTGTCAGTTGGAAGAGAGGGCTGGCTTACACCTGCAGCAGGGAACACTGATTAACTTATTTTATATTACCTGGCTCTAGGGCCTCCAGCTTGACATGCAGATTTATGTAAAAGAGACCTGACATGCAAATGAGCCCAGCCTACCACTTGTTTTAGTAACGGGGAGTGTTGCATCACTGGTTCCTCCAGCCCAGCTGCTCTTCCCACGGCCCACTGCTTCTCACTGGCTGGGTGGGTCCATCACCCGCAGTGTCTCTGCTCTGCAGGGAGGGAGCACAGGCCGGGTGAGAAGTCAACCAGACTGTGAGGTCAGAGGGTAGGACGAGGCTAGAAACAATGCTTCCCCAAATAGTTTCTGGCTGAGTTACTTATGAGAAACAAACAATGGAGAGATAGGCGCGCGCACACACACACACACAGAAGAGGGATGGATTCAAGGTGGTCAGGAGACATGGGGCACATAAAACAAGCACAAAAAGGGACAAATAGGCAAAGGGCAGACAGAGACAGCACAGAGTCAGAGAGGGTGAAAAGCAAAGAGAGGCAGAGATAAGACAGAGATGGGGGACACAGGAGGGTGATGCTGATGGAGGGGGCGGAGACCAAGAAAGGAACAGATTTCAGAGCTGCTGTGGAGGAAGAAGTGAAGATATAGCAACAGCCTGGCTGTGGGGAGGAAAAGTGAGGGAGGAGCTGGTGACAATGACAGCTTGATGTTGGGGAGTTGAGAAAAGGCGTGACAGGCAGAAGTGACTGGAGAGACCTGTGAGGAGAGACATGGGCAGGCAGCATCGCCACCACCTCACAAACCCTTGATTATATCCACCTACCTCTATACACATGCATATCTCTAGACACACACATATACATAAACCACACAGGCACACATTGGGTAGAAGAAAGTATTCTAGAACCATCAGGCTCTAGCAAGTGAGCTGGAGGGGTTACCTTGGACAGTGCAGCTGTCCTAGAGGAGAGAGGGTCATCTCTTCCTCTGTGGGCCCAGAGGAAAGTTCACTGCCCACCTCTCTGCTGGCCCCGGCCCCTTTCACAGCCAACACCTCTGGTGCCAGGATGCTCTCCCACACCTGCCCGAGCCAGTCTCCCCAGTCTCTGTCCTTTGAATGCGCCCAATCTGAACATGAAAGCAAGCAAGCAGACAAATCAAAAAAGAAAGGAAACCCCCTCTTGTTCCCACAGCCTCTTTTGTAGGGAAATTGACGTTTGGAAGGAGGGAGCTGAGTGCAGGCCCTGGGTGGGTGGTCTTGGAGTGCAGGGGAGAAGGCTGGGTAAGCTTCCTGTGGCTTTTAGATAATCTCCTCTTCCCCTACACAAGGACTCCAGGGAGGGGACGGACAGGAGGGGGCATTTTTTAAAACCTAATGTGGCAGCATTGAAGGTACCCTCAGAGAACCAACAGCCCAACCTCATCATTTCCCGAGAGAGGGAACTGACCCAGAAAGGTCCAATAGCTTGGTCTGAGCAGAGTTAGGCTAAGGGATGGTTCACCAAGCAACTATCATTTCTTCCAAATTGCTCCCTTCGCATTGACGACCTTTCCCCTCTTTTCCTGTGGTTCCTCTGTTGCCCACATCAGTGCTGGACACACTCAGAGCCCCTTAAAGAGTAGATACTATTTTTACTCCGAGACAGATGAACTTCACACATAATTTGAAAGTTATGAGCACAGACCCTTCTGTGCAGTTTTCACTGATGCCCCAGGAATAGCTAGGGCTCAGCTGGCGTCGCCTTTACCATCTCACCAGCTAGTACCGGCCAGTGCCCCAGCAGATAAAGCTAACAAAGAACTCAGCTAGTGAAGGTGTGTCATGTGAGCCGTAGCATTTCACCTGGCAGAGATCTGCTTTCCAATGGGGTTTCCAGGAATCCAGGTCATTTCTGGGAGATCCTCACTCATCCTACAACACATATCTAGACCTGAGGGTTACCTCTTCCGACCCACATTACTGCCTGACCTTGACCTAGTCTACTTGTTTCAGTCAGAGGTCATCCAGCTCCACTCTGCCCTGGTCCTTTGAGTCACTCGGGACAGCCTCAAGTGTCACCTTCCTGTTAATCTCTAGCCCTGTGGTTTTTAACCTCTTGGGGTGAAGGATCCTTTTGAGAACATGATTAAGACCACAGAGGTTCTCCCTCCAATAATGCCTATAGCCACAAGTTTTTACATATAATGTCTAGAGATTTGTGGACTCTCTGAAGCCCTCAGAACAAGACAGACCACGGAGTCCTCTGGCATTTTCAGGCCTTCAGAAACCAGTGTCCATGTGTGGAGGCCCCAGGACCCCACCCATTTCAGAAGCAAACTGTAGTCCTGACAAGGTGGCATTCCAGGACACTTCCCACAGAATATCTTCTTTCCTATTTCTGTCACAGATATTCCTTTCCAGGCAACTATTTATTCCATGTTGAAAGTCTGATCTAAGCTACCACTTATCCCCCTAACTACACATTAAGGCAAGCTCAAATGTCATGTAACTCATTTCTACTTTCCCTTACATTCCCTCTCTCTCCCTCTTCAAAAGCACCTAACCACTCAGTCTGTGACCTTGACCTGTTTTGCTCTATTTCAAGCCAGGGCTCAGCTGAGCACCAGAACTTGAGGTGGTTCCAGAGACCAGCAGAGTAGATGACACACTCTCAGAGAGTTGAAAGTTAGGAAGTCTTGCCCCCTCATCAGCCAGGGGAGACCATGGAGAAGGGGGAGGGGTGGGGGGAGGAACTAGAGCAAAGATTCTCTCTGCAGATTCCAGACCCTGAGCACTATCCTGCCTTCACCCCACCTCTTCTTTCCCAAGAGCTGGTGATAGAGGAGGCTGTGAACCCTAGGCCTGGGGACACTGAGAGGCCTCTGTGTGAAGGGATGATGATGGGAAGGATGGAATCTCTGCGGAGGCAGGGCAGGGTAGGGGCATGGGAAGTTCCGTGTGGAAGGCCAGGACTCAGGGTGGGCTGGGGCTCAGAAGAGTGAGAGCAGGCCCCTCGCCAGAGAGGGGTCTAGCCAGCCCATGGGGTGGTCCACGCATCTAAAATGCCTTTAGATGGAGAAAGCTGCTTCATCTACCCCTGGATCAGGAAGTTGGGAGCCATACAGCTGATTATGGGGCCAGAGGAGCAATTTCAGAAGAAAGATGAAAAGAATTAAAGTTGGCTCAAGAGGGAGCAGATGAGAGGAAGCTAGGTGTGGGGGGCAGAGGGGGGGGTGTGAGACGGGGGTGTCTGCAAAGGCCCTGAATCCTGTTCCCTGCTAGGAGGGCATCTGAGGGTGGAGGTGGGAGCCTTGCCGAGGTGGAGTCCATGGGTGAGGGTCAGGCCTGTTATCTAAGGGGAATTCTGAGGGGGTGAGGGTCAAAGGTAGAATACCAAGGTCTGAAGATCATTGGAGCTCTAAGAAGGGACAGCAAGAGGCCAGGAATAGAGCCTAAGCCCAGATTTTTATTCCAGGCAAGGCTGTTATAGGGGTGGCTCTGTGGGAGAGGGGGATTGGTCTTCTCAACTATCCCTCCCCTCCAGGCCTAGAAACTCTAGTCTGAAATCTTCTGGCTAAGCAAGAAAGAAAGACAAGAGAGTGTATGGTGGGTGGGTTATTGCTAGTAGAATGTACCATCGAGGCCATCCTGGGGCAGAGGGGCAGGGACAGATGCTATGGTCCCAGGGGACCCTGGGTTGAAGGACAAGGACAGTCCTGTGTAATGGCATTGTCCTGCTTCAGGTCTAGATAGGAGTGTCAAGGCCAGAGGACAGCTGGGGCTCAGGAGAAACGCTGGTGATTCCTCTGCTCTGCTGTCTGCTCTAGTAACACACACACACACACACACACACACTCACATGCACATACATATACACACATGCACCACTCAGCCATGCTTGTTCTCATATTCTCTCTTACACACACACACACACACACTCACACACACACACACACACACAACACTTAAACATGCATTTAAATAACTTGCAGACGTGTATTAGCAAAAACATTCCATCTGGGCTGGGATTTCTCTCATTGCTTTGAATTCCCCTGGGTTTGAACTTGAAAAAAAAATAGGAAGAGGCAAAGATTTGACTAATGTTGGGTTAAGGTTTTTTCTTACCCCTTTCTTTCTTGGTTACTGACTGCCAAGAATTTATGTTTGTAAAAGGAAAAGAATTAACTGTGTTGATTAAGAGGCAAACTCCCTGGAAGTGTTCTCTCTTAACCCTTTGGTACCCTTTTAGTGAGAGATACCAGGGTTCGCCTGAGGCCCAGAACCTTCCAAAGGGGCTGATCCTCCCCAAAGGGAACTTACCAGAACTTGCCCTTCTGGTGTGCAAGTGCGTATGAGTGTGTGTCTGTGAGCAGATGCGTTGGTAAGTCGCGTGGGAGTCTGGTGTGAGCGTGGGTTCTGTGGGAGGAGTGTGTGCACCTGTGTGAGTGTGCTCATGTGGGAGTGAGCTGGGTGACTGTGCACGCATGTCTCTCAGCAGACCTGGGGTGTTCTGGGAGAGTTTGCAGCCTACTGGCTGCATGGCAAAACTCCAGCAAGGTGAGAGGACCTTCATCTTGACCAAACCAGTGGAGACTGATTTGGCAGGAGCCGGGGCCTAAGCTGGGAGGCAGAGGGGCTGGGGGTGGGAAGGCTTCTGCTGAGAAGCAGGTTCCTTCCAGGTATCTAGCAACTGTTACCATAGGCCAACCACAACCAAGGCTAACCCTGGCTACAGGTCAGTGTTCCTGCATGGGGAGTGGGGGGAATGTGTTCCCCCTTCCAGAAATAGATCTGAAGCCCACTCTTGAAAAGGCACTGGGTAGGATTTTCAAAAGGAGCCAGTGCAGATGTAGGCCTTGTTGGGTGCCAAGCACTGTGCTGAGGTCTATGTTAACACAATTAATTCTTTAAAAAAAAAATTTATGTTTCAATTACAGGTTACATTCAATATTATTTTGTATTAGTGTCAGGTGTAGAGCATAGTCATTAGACAATCATATACTTTACGAAGCAGTCCCCCCAATATTTTAAGTACCCACCTGGCACTGTACATAGTTATCATAATATTATTGACTATGTTCTTTATGCTGTCCTTTACATCCCCAGGATTATTTTGTGACTAACAACTTGTAGTTCTTAATCCCTCTACCTTTTCTCATCCATTTCTGGGTATATATGTAAAGAAACCCAAAACACTAATTTGAAAGAATATATGCACCCCTTGTTGAGTGCAGCATTATTTACAATAGCCAAGATATGGAAACAGCCCAAGTGTCCATCAATAGATGACAGGATAAAACAGTTGTGGTACATATGTACAAGGAAACATTACTCGGGCATAAAACAGAATGAAATCTTATCATTTGTGACAGTGTGGTTGGAGGTATTATGCTAAGTGAAATAAGTCAGACAGAGAAAGACAAATGCATGTGGAATCTAAAGGGCTGGGTGAAAAACACATTTAATTCTTACAACAAGGATGTGCAGTGGCCCCTACTATTATCCCCAAATACTGATGGGGAAGTGGAGACCCAGAAAGGTTAGGTAGCTGCCAAGGTCACAGGGTTGATTAATGGCCGTGAGCCCAGACTCTGCTTTCAGTCTGTGTGCATACCCAGGAGGAGTGTGGCTATGGAGGGCCCTTAACGTGGAGGGTCAACGTAAGCCAGACTGGTAGGCTGAGTCTGGGAGTGTGATCCGGGCCTGGCTGGAGGGACAGGAGGGGTCAAGTTAAAGAAAAGGCTTAAACCCAGGCTGGTGAGTTAGGAAATCATTTGAGGCTGGGGAACACTTATAAGTGGTATACAGAGACAGAGTCTCTGATGGTCTAAACCTTCATGCATGTGGAGAATTTGTCTTTGCTTCAGGGACTTTGGGGTTCATCAAGCCTGTACCAGCCCCATGAGGGGAGCCCCAAAGGCTTCTTCCCTGGTGAACTCAAACCTTCTTCCTCTACCCCTCTTACCCTCCCTGTGAGCAGGGGATCCAAGCCAGACTGCAAGTGGCAAGCAGGCCCTGCCCCTGGTTTTGCACTTGTTCCTGCTGGATGCCTGCTGCCCTGGGTGACTGGGCATATCACTGCCTCTATGGTCTCCTCCTGTCTCCATTCAGGGCAGGCCCCCCTGGGAAGGAGACTTGCAGCCTCTTAGTAGCTCAGCTCTGACTTCTCCCTTATTAATGGGAGACTGCCACCTCCCAGCATGCTCCTTTGTGGTCTGGGTGAGTGGGCCCATGCTTCTGTCCAGACAGTCCAAGGACACTTTGGAAGGGCACCACAGTCAAGCTGTGGGCTGATGGTAGAGGGTGACTCCCCTACACTAGTCTCATCTCATAGTTTTAATGTTTTCTTTTGTGTGGTTTTTCTAAAATGGATGCTTTGTATCAGAACACCATG
>NW_005871062.1:10125827-10185178 GCF_000147115.1 Myotis lucifugus | reverse complement strand
GACTGGCCTCCTGGGGTCCCCCTACAACTTTTCTCATAGTTACTTCAGAGCAGCTGCCAGCCATCATCTCCTCACCTCTACCCTGGGCAGGAAATCATCTAGAAACATACCCTTGAAACATCCCCTCAATCTGCCTCTTATCTTGATACAACATCTTATAGTCACCAAGCATTCTTGCCTCCTCAGCCCATGGGATTCTCCTCACATCAGCCCTGTAAGGCAGGCAGCTCAGAGATTATTAAACCCATTTTACAGATGAGGAAAATTAAGTCACATGGTTGGTGAGTCACATTAGCTGCACTGTTAGTTAGATTTCTAGGCAGTGGGACAGAAGGTAGCCCAGGAGTAAGGTGGGGCTTGGAGGGTGGGGAGAGGGGATCTGGGTCCATACAGCCGAAGAGATGGAAGAATTGGTAGGATGGGTGAACACAGTTTCTCTGTGCCCCGAAAGTCCCACCTGAGTCACCTGCCTTTCCCTGACCTAGACACCAGCAATGTCCCCACTGAGCAGTAGTGAATCACTCCCTAGTGTCATGGTGCTCTCGGCCAGGCCTTCCTCCCAGCTTTCGTAGGATCTGACTCAAGGTCTGTTTCAGGTAGGCCCACATCTAAACAAGAGGAGGCATTTGAGAATTATTCAAGAAAAAAGAGCCCCATGAACAGTGTTTGGGCTCTTCAGAGAAAAGAGATAGACAAGGATACAAGGGTGGTGGCAATAGTAATACCCAATTAACCCAATTACATAACAACATTGACAATTACATTGTGCATTTATTTAGCACCCGCTTCCAAAGAGCTTTAAGCACCTTCAGGTTTATTATGCTATTTGATCTCATAAAAGTCCCACAAATGGGTGGTTATAGTTATTACTTCCATTTTATAGATGAGGAAACTGAGGCCCAGAAAGGTGTTAAGTGATTTGCTCAGGGCTTTACAGCAAGGGAGTGGGGAAGTAGGGCTGGGTATGTCCTGTTTCTGTAAGTTTCTCTGGGTGTTTCAAGCAGGGGACTCTCTTTTGGGGCCTACATTCCTATGGGCCAAGGTGTGGCCAGAGGAGGTGACTGGCAGCAGGCTCAGAGATTTTCCTGCACAAGGTCACTCAGAAACAATGAGTCAAGCACCCTTGTATTGAGGTCAGTTTCCTCTTTCACTTCCCCAAACAGCTGTTGGGGAGTGAGCTCACTTGTTGCCTATTCTCAGATCAGGAGCTGAGGGTATTTGCACAGTTGCCCCTGAAGGTTGTAGTCGTAGTGGTGATCTGAAAAAGAGGTCAGTGCTTCTACCCTGGGATTCCTGCCCTTCTGACCCACTCATCCCCCAGCCAGGGGTGGGTCCTCTCTATCCCTGTCTGTTACCATAAACTCTGCACTGGTTTCCTGACCCGTGGTACCATTTCCATTCAATCCTCTCCATGACTGATCTTCCTAAAGCTCTACCCTGTCACAAATCAGTGGATTCCCATGACGTCCAGCCTCAGCTTGGCATTCAAGGCCCCACCCAATCAGGTCCCAAACTCTCTTTCCAGCCTTGGCTCCTCTCTGTCATCCTCCTCTACAAAACCCTGTCTCCAGCCAAGACTGTAGAACTTGACTAGACATGCTTTGTGTTTTCCCAACTGCACAGTTGACTGTCATACCATTCCCCTGGCCGGGAAAGCCACTCCCACCCTCTTTGCCTGCCGGATTTCTATCCATCCTTCAAAACCTATGACAAATGTGGCCTCCTTGATCCTACCACCAGGAAGTGATCTCTCCCTCCTGGGATGTCTCACCTGGTACATAGGTTTCTATACAAGCAATTCTCTGGTTGTGTGTTATAGTGATAGTGTATAGCTTTGGACATCTGCAAAGCTACAGAGATTGCAGAATTCTGCAATAGTGTGTGTGTGTGTGTGTGTGTGTGTGTGTGTGTGTGTGTGTGTTGGTATAAGAGATAAACATGGCTATGTAAATACCTAAACACAAAGAAGGGGTTGAACATTTACTGGGTTTAGAATGTGTCAATCACTTTTGCTCTGCCAATGACCATAGAGCCAGCTGTCTCCCTCAGAGGACAGAGAACACTCACTATCAAGTTTATAAGCACAGTTGCAAGAAGAAGGACTAACTAGGGAGAGGAAGGTATAAAGGAGTGTGTATTGCTTATTGACTCCAGTCCAGGCACTATGTCAGAGAGAGGAAATTTCATGTGAACAATGAGCTCACTTAGCCCTCACAATAGCTCTGACAGGTAGGGATCATTGCCCCCACTTTGCTGAGGGTCAGGTTCCTCAGGAAACAGACTCTGAGAGGAAGACCCATGAGCACAAGGTTAACTGGGGAATGTTCATGGAACAACCACTGTAATAGTCATGGAAGCAGGAGGGAGAGGTTGTGCTATGATGGGGTTGCCATGAGGCCTTGGCTATTCCCATGGGGCATGCTGAAGCTTGGGTGGCCCTTCAAAGGTGTCCCCCCAACCAGGCAAGGGGCTGAATCACTGAACTCCCCTGGGAAAGGGCATAACTTAAGCAAGACAGCTCCCTTCAGCCAAGAGAAGTACTCACTATACATAGAACTTGGGACCTGAAAAGTGTTGCCCAACACGCAGGTGGAAGGCTTAGGGGTTGGCCTCGGGCCTGCCTCTGTCCTGAGACACAGGTGTGGCTTTCAGTTCATTTCAGAAGTCAGCCTGGCCAACCTGTGCCCAAGAGGCATCTTCAGGAAGAGCACACCCAGAAAGTCCCCCATGGAAATCACCCATGAAGAGAATGGTCTCCCCTTTCCTGAAAGATCTCTGTATATTTGGTGTCAAATTATAGCAGTGAGAAGGCAGGTATTGCTGATCTAGTTACTGATGTTTTCTGTTGCTATCTGGTTCTTACTCGCACTTTGGAAACTTTGATGGTGGAATCCAAATGTGACATTCAAAATATTGAACAACCAGAAAACACTCAGGAGTTGGAGTGGGTGCTGGCATTCTGCATCAGGCTGAGCGTGGATTGGAGCTGGTGGGCTCTGGAGGACAAGGCTGCAATCTCCCAGGGCCATGCGCTGGGGAAGGACCTGGAAGGGCTTTCTTCAGGAAACAAGGCTGCGAAAGGCAGGTTTCCTGCCTCAACTGGGCATTTGGTTCAGCATCCGAGGTGGAGGTAGTAGTAATTTATGCTGTAAGCTTCTCCGTCTTACAAGGACTGTGTCTTACTCAGCTCCGTGTTCTTCCATACCTTGCATGGTAAAATTCGTTACATAAAATATGTGTGACTCTGGGCAAGACATCACCCTGCCCTGTGCCTCAGTGTCTTCATTTAAAAGAGGAAAGATTTCCAAACCCTGTTTCTCCTTGAAATGGGAGAATCTGGTGAAGCCCCCTTAGGAGAAGGAGGTGAGGGGGCTGGGCCCAGGGCCTCCAACACCACTTTAACCAAAGCAACTCCCCTTGTATTTGTTTATGCTTCCATTTGGTTTCACTTAAGCCAGCATTCCTCAGCTAAAAACAAAGCCTGGGAACCACCAGGCTGCATATGATACATGAGGTCCCTTACACACAGCTCTCACATGCATGAGTATGAGTGAGCAAATGGACAAACGGACGAATGACTGACTCACTGATTGACTGAATGAATGAACCTTTGGACATCGAGCTAACACAGGCCAGTCCCTGGTCACACCCATTCTTGGAGCAGATGGCCAGCTGTCCTGGTTTAATTTGGAAACTTACATGTGGCTAGATCAGAGCTCTCCCAAAGCCCTATCCATTGCAGAATTCTGTCTGTCTCCACCACAGCCACTGACATGAGGCCTCCTCCCTCCAGGCACCTCAGATGCCACCAGTCTGAACTGCACTTGTCTTCTTCGACTCTCCCAATACGTTGACTCAGCTGAAAGAGATACTGACAACAGCAGCACGAGTCACTGGCAGGTTTGGCAAAGGAATCATTGGGTTTTCTCGGTGTGTGTCTCGGGGTGTGGCACCAGGTCTGGCTTGCTTCGGCTCTCTTCTTGCAGGGAAAGGGTGCCCAGTCTTGGCCCTGCCCTCCCTCCCACCATTCCTCTTTGCCTGCCTCCCTTCCTTTCTTCTTCTCAGGGAGTAGTTCTCAATGCCGACTGCACACGGGAATCACCCAGGGAGATTGAAAAATTACCGATGCCCAGAGATTCTAATTTCTTGGTTTGGGGTGTGGCCTTGGCAACAGGATTTGAAAAGCTCCCCAGGTAATTCTGATATGCAGCCAAGGTCTGAGGACATAGAATAGGGATTCCAACTTCAGCCTAAACCGTTTCTAGCCATGGGACTCAGATGTGTCTGCTGGATCTGGGGGAGCGTGAGGCATGGGCATCTATTGGCAGCCGGAGGAAGGCAAGGGAAGAAGTGGCGGGAAGAGCACTGCACCCCTGTCCACCGCCCCATCGTCTGAGTCCTAGTGACAAAGAGGTCAAAGGGGCTATTTTCATAAGGGATCCTATGAGACTCAGAGAGGTCAGTGTTCCCCTTTCCTCTTTTAAGGCTCAGAGAGGACACCTGTTTGGTGTCCAGGTGATAGGGTGTGACAGAGTGGGGGAGGGCACAGGACACCAGGTGGGCAGTGGGGCCCTTTTGGGGAGCTTCAAGATAACACCCTGGACATGGTCAGCAACATTCTTACAGGATATGCCAGCATCAGAGAGCAAACAGGGAGAGGAGAGGGAAGCTTAG
The DNA here is from genome assembly GCF_000147115.1 of Myotis lucifugus. Classification (NCBI taxonomy): domain Eukaryota; kingdom Metazoa; phylum Chordata; class Mammalia; order Chiroptera; family Vespertilionidae; genus Myotis; species Myotis lucifugus. Next base: position 10,180,504 of record NW_005871062.1, on the reverse strand, counting down.
TTGAGACACAGCACCCACTCTCACCGGTGGTCTTGTTCATGAGTATATGTGGGGCACTTCCAAGGAGCCCCCCAACTCACAGAGTGAGCCTATGGTAGCAGTGAAACCTGGTGATTTCATTGATGGGAACCTACCTGGGTTTATGGGATGGTAAGGTCTGGGGACACTTGGGTCACAGATACAAACCACGATCATGAAACTGCCTGGAGTGGCAGTGGCAGTGGCAGTGGCATGGTGAGGTAGGACAGGGCTTGGCCAGAGAGGCAGACATTTGCCAGCCTTCTCTGAAACTCACCCCGGGTCAGTCAGTCCCTGTGACCAGAGTTCACTCCATGCGTGAGCTCACCATACGAGCAGGGTCCTCTCCACTCAAGGTGTTTCCGTGTCGTGTTCTCAATGAGAACTATTTGCTTTCCTTCCTGCGCAAGTTCTTTCCCTCTCTCTTTCTTTTTCAATCACATTTTCTCCTAAATTAGAAAGCCTTTTTAATTGTTAGCAGGAGCTGGGGTTCTGCTCCTTGCATGGACAATATCATTAAACACTAGAAAATAAACACACTGGAAAAGTTTAAGACATTTTCAAACCCTTTGCTTCCCAGAGGGCGTCTGGGGCCCTGGGCAGGACAAGGTTCTGCTGGCCTGGGTTTATACTGTGTTGATGACTTGACCCCTCCAGCTGTGAGAAGCCAAACTGACAGCAGGGTTGTTTTTACTAAACTTCCCAGGATTGCAAACTTGATTTGGGAGGCATTTGCGCTGATTTGCGCCGAGGTCTCCAGCGACTGCGCCGAGCTTCCTCCTTGGGCAGAGTGCATGATGGGAACGGGCCAGTGGCTCTCTAGCTGACAGCTGCTGTAAACCATCGCTGTCCTCCAGTTATTCCACGGGCGGGGGAGGGGAGAGGGGGGGGAGGCGTGGGAGGGGGCAGCGTGTGAGAACATTGCTTTCCATCTTGCTGAAATGTGAGTCTAATGAAATGATAATGAGGTTGTGGCCTTTAAGCTCCATTGAGCTTCTCGCGCATTGTAATTTTACCCAGAGTGGGGCTAGTTTTTGAAATGATTAAAACTATCGATTCCTAGGTCTGTGTGGCTTGAATCAGAATTCATGAGGGGCCCAGAGGTGAGGGATAAACATGTCTCTCTCGTTCAGCCAGGAAACAGACCCCATCTTGTGTGTGTATGGACCTGCCCACCCACCTCTGCAGGAGACGTGGGTCCAGCATCCAGAGAGCCACAGTAGGAAAGTCCAGCCCATTTTCCTGCCCCCCCTCCCCCCGCATGTCGGAGGACAGAGGCTTTCAGGGTTCAGTCTGGGTCCTATTTTCTTATAGGCATAAGTGAAATGTCTTCTCTGTGAAAAGAAACACACAGAAAAACTCCAGAAGAATCCTGGAGGAGAAACTCCAGCTGCAGGAGTGGCTGACAGCACGCCTGAGCGTGGTCCCCTGAGCACCATCTTTCTTGGGATAGGAAGGGGGCTTTTTCCCTCTGATTTTTGTTGTCACCACTGTGCTGACTCCCAAGAGCATAAGACTGCTCCTTCCAAGTTCTAGTTCAAGTTCCCTAGAGCTGAGACAGGTTGGCATCTTAAAAAATAACCTTATTTTGAAAGCAGTATAGAGGTTCCTCCAAAAGTTAAAAATAGAATTACCATATGATCCAGCAATTCCACTTCTGGGTATTTATCTGAAAGGTAAACAGTAACTCAAAAAGATATATGCACTCCAATGTTTATTGCAGCATCATTTACAACAGCCAAGATGTGGAAACAACCTAATTGTCCATTAATGGATGAATGGATAAAGATGTTGTGGAATATTATTCAGCCATAAGAAGAAGGAAATCTTGCCATTGACAACAACATGGCTGGACCTTGAGGGCATTATGCTAAGTGAAATAAGTCAGACAGAGAAAGACAAATACTGTATGATGTCACTTATATGTGAAATCTAAACACAAACAAAAACCAAAAACTGAACTGGGTGAAAGGGGTCAAAAGGCACAAACTTTCGGTTATAAAATAAATAAGTCATGGGATGTAACGTACATCATGGTGACTGTAGTTAATAATACTGTATTGTATGTTTGAAAGTTGCTAAGAGAGTAGATCTGAAGCAGACTGGGGGTCGTGTAACTGACTTAAGGAGACAGTTTGGATGCTATGCTCCACATGGGGCAAAGCAGTCTGGCAAAAGTCCCCTTTTCACAGCCCCACTGGACAGTTGTGGTCATAAGATGCACACAGCAATAACCATATTCAGACCAGGGCATCAGGTCTGCCTCTAAGGTCACACACACCACGACCATGTTGACATGTTGGAAATGATGTGACATATTCCCAGTTTTCCTGCTCACCTTCCAGGCATCCCCATTCTGAAGCCCTCTCAGTATCAGGCAAGTGGGGCGCCTTCCTTCTGATTTCCAAAGCACCACGGGCATCGAGGGTCCCCCAATACACATTGTATTACTCCTCTCAGCTTTTTCCTTTGTGGGGCCCCCACTAGACCGTGAGCTCCTTGAAGGCAGGGTTGCATTTTATTCCTTTTTGCATCCCATCAGCCAGCACAATGTCTGACCCATAACATACCTGGGCAGATGGTTACTGAGTGAATGAATGAAGAATCCACGATGGATGCCATTTGATTCTCAGAACGACCTTGGGAGTCAAGCAGGGTAGAAACATGAGCTCTGATTTCCAAAAAAGAAAGAAAAAAAAAAGGCAGAAAGAAAAGAAACGGAGCCTCCAGGAGGGTAGGGAACTTGCTTCAGGTCACCTGATCCTGGAGCTGGCGCCAGGGCTGCGGGGCAGTCTCACGGGCCTGAAAGAGCTTGCGTTTTGCTGAGTCTCCTAAGGCCCCTGCACCGTTTGAGAGTCTCTCCAGAGGTGCTTCCTACACAGGTGGTTCCCAAGTGGTTCATATCAAGGTTCCCTTTTATTTTCTCCCCCTGCACCACCCCCAGCCCCTGGGCTTTGAAAGATTTGGCCTAGCAAATGAACTGCAATTATGTAGTAATAATGACTCGTTTTTATTAATAAAAGACATATGGGACAGGCCACTCAGAGCTTTCAGTTGAGAGAAAATGAGTTTCCCCACCAGGTGAATAAGAATCCACCCAGAGGCAGGCAGATGGACAGTTGACAAACCACCTTCTCTGCAGGGGCTGGGGTCACAGCCTGCACTTGACAGCCCTTTCCAGGGACCTCCATCAGGCCTGCAGCCGTCTGCCCCGGGTCTCTGAAGTCGGAGGAGACAGGGGCCATTTCAGCTGCTCCCCGCTTGCCTTCCCATCCCCGCTGGAGTCAGCAGACCCTGACTTCTGGAGACGCGTTACTGCGATGTGTCAGCTGCTCCGGAGAGCCCGGAGTGATGTATTCCAAGAGCTGTCAGGAGAAAGGGTTTACGGTCAGTTAGGAACTGTAAACTCCTTCCCATGGAATTGGCGGAGGAATTTTAATACTCTGTCTCCCTCTGTCTGGGCACTTCCTTCCACTCTTGGCCTGCTCCTTGATGCATATGGAGCAGGGCTCATGTTAGAGGGTCCCAGGGGAGAGCAAACGGCTTCATTTGGTCCAGTGTCACGACTGAAAATAGGAGGTGAGGCTCAGACAGGACGCCAGCCTTCCCACCGCCCCTGGCTTTGTACGGTTCGTTCTCCAGTGCTCTCTTCCCTTTCAAAGCAGGAGTGAGGCCCCGCACAGGTCTGAAGGGAGCAAAAATAAAAATGAAAAAGGAATTCTAGCCTGGCTTCTTCTTCCTTCCTTTATTCAGGCAACAGATACTGAGGGCCTCCGGGCTGAGGGCCCACTGTGTGCTGGTCGGGGAGTGAGGAGCCAGAGAACAAGAGGGTCACTGTCCTTGTACTCATGAAACTCCTCCCTGCTGCTGTTCAATTCAGATCAGCCCACAGGAAAAAACCAAACAGGAAAAAGAGAGGGAAATAAGAAAGAGGAGGTTTCAGAGGAAGAGTTGTAGTCAGGAATGACCTCCAGGGGAAGTGAAAGAGGAAACAGGTTCTATGAGTGATTGGGGAAGCCCCGATCACCCCCTTCCTGCTTAATGGCTCTCTGCCCTCCACTCCTCTCTCCAGGCAACTTCTCTCCCATGTCTACACTGATAACTCCAAAGTCTCTATTTCTTGCCCAGACTTCACTTTTGAGGGTCAGACCCCTATATTCAACAATCTTTACCCAGAAGTCCCAAAGGCAAACCATCCTTGACCAAAGTCTGCCTTCCATCAGCAGAGATTTTAATTATCATCTCCGACTTCCTCCTCCTCTACTATAACAATTTGAGGCTAGTTTCCATGTCTTGGTTATATCTGTGTCTCCGGCGCCCAGTACAGTCCCTGGTTCATGGTGGACATCCAGGAATATTTGTTGAAAATGAACAGTACTACTTCATAGAAGAGGCAGCTTTTATAGGATCAATTTCCCTAGTTTTCCCCTAAAACTCCTCTCATCTGTTTCCTCTCAAGAAAAGGCTATACTATGGCTACAACTCTCAAGACAATTGTTTTCACAGAATCAAAATGGAGTCAGTAAGATTTCTTCATCCCCTTTGACCAACTTGGGGTAGAAGGGCTGTCAGGACTTGCCTTTGTGTCCTAAGTCATCACGCACAGGACTGGATTTGCATATGTTAATATGGAGAACTGTGGCTATTTAATGAGAAGCAGTGGGCCATGTGGGTGAGCAGAATTCCTCAGAGTATTTTTTTCAGATGTCTTAATTCACTCTCTTTGTTGTATTTCTGCAGATCCAGGTGTTTGGATTGAGTTGTTCCTGGTCCCCAATCCCCTCCCCCAAATCTCTGAAACTACAGATCTCTCCAGCCGCCAAACTCAGCCTTATGTCCAGAGAGTGATGGTTGGGAGCATTCTGCCCACCTGGAAACAACCCTGAGGAGGTGGCCTGAGGGAGTCGGCCAAGCCCAAGGGAGGGTGGGGGTGGGGGTTCCTGAGGGGGGTGGGAAGGAGAGGATAGAATTCCAGAGACAAGAGGCCTCTATGGAGACAGCCCGCTGGGCTTCCAGCCCTCCATCTGGGTTCCACTAAAAACACATTTTGTGTGTTTCTGTTGTTCTTAAGTCTGGGTTTATTTCAAGGGGAAAATTATAAAGAAACATCTCAGCCTTTATTTCAACAGCAGCTTGTGCTTGGGTAGATTCTCATTTGTCTGGCCTATTCCGCTTGGGGTGGGGTCCCAGAGGAAGAGGCCCCAAGTGACCAAGGCTTTAGGCTCTACTTGTTGCCGGTATCCCAGACCACTGGGTTTGTCGCCAGTTCTCACCTTCCCAGCTAATAGAAACATCAATGGACAGAGAGAACTTGGTGGTCTGAGGATGAGAGGAGGGCACTGGGGAAAGCACAGGGCAAGGAGAGATCCGTAGAGGCTGCCCCACCTGGGAAATCTTCACAGACAGACAGGCAAGTGACAGCATCCCTGTTGTATTTGAAAGCCTTCATCTCTCAGAGCCCAGGGCAGAATTCAGCAGGTGAGTTTGGGTTTTGCCCTGACAAGAAGTCAGAGAGAGCACAGGCCCATCTTGAGGATGTAGGTTCTAATCCAGTCTGAGAATCTCCAGAGTTTCCCAAAGCCCTTGAACTTGAATGAGCCCACACCTCAGAAATACAAAGAATGCATGTCAGAGCTACAAAGGCCCTTATAGAAAGGCCCACCTTCCCCAATGCTTTCATTTCACAGGTGAGGAAACTGAGGTGCAGGAAACTTGCTCAGGCCACGGGCACTGGGTAGACTAGTCCTATATCCCAGGCCTCAGTGCTGTCTGCCTCTTCTCTGCTACGCTGTTTATAAGGATAGGTGGGTGGCCAGATCTCCATGGATGGGCCAAGAGCTCTAATAAAACATGCCCATTCATGGACTCACACATATGTGTGCACACAACGTGTAATTGATCCTCAGACCCTGTCAGCAGAGGTCATCAATACCTGACACCCAACACAACCTGGTTCTACTCCTCCAGGGTCATCTTGGATACTCAGGCTCCTGGCAGATCCAGGGACTCAAAACACCATGTGGATGTGGTCCTGTTTTTGGACAGAGCTAGTGTCAGACACAAAGAGAGAATCTGCAGCCCAGGCTCCGGGCTCTGGCCTTCACCCAATAGAATAATTCTTACAGAGCTTTCTCCCTTAAAGAAGGGCCTCTACAATGACTCAAGTCGACCTGCTTAGGAAGTGCGTGATTTCCCTCTGGTGGCCAGGTCTGGCATCTTCAGCCCCAGCTCCCAGTGCTTCAGTCCATTCATTCATCAAATTTGTACCCAGCCCCCTGCTGTGGGCCAGGGAAAGGAGTGGTCTGTAGGGGTAAAAGATTGATATGCCAAGTAACAATTACAGCACAGATTGATTTGTGCTGTTGTAGAGGTAAGCTTAGAGTACAACGGAAGCTAAAAATGAAAGGAGTGGAGGGGCTGTCATCCCAGCTTCTAGGCAAGGAGCCTGAGGAAGATTCCTCAAGGGAACTGGGCTGACATGCCTCCCAGGCTATGCATAAGATATCAATAATTAACATTAATTTGTCTGGGTGTTTACAGTTTATCAAAACATTGCACTGGCATTTCTAGTTTATCCTACCAATAGTCCCACAAGTTACGTATAATTATCTCCATTTTGCAGATGAAGACACTGAGGCTCAGAGAGGCTAAGTGATTTGCTCCAAGTAATTGACTCTTATTTGATTACTACAGCTTCCAAAGGATTCCAGCTGGGCCAGACATCCCATGGGGAGGTGGGAACACCAGGCAAGGGTTGCAGGTGGGGGTTAACCACTTCTGCCACAAAAGGGTTGGTAAATTGGTGGTTTGAACAACTAAGCAATTCTCTCCCATCCCTCAGGGAGCAGAGTTCTCTTCTCCCTGAGCTGTACAGGAGTGCCTGGTGGGCCTCAGGGGCAAATGGAAACTGGAGAGGCCTGGGCCTGGTGGCTACGACACAGTGTCATCACAAACCTAGCACCACCACCAGGCATGTGGTTAGATCAGAGCCCTGGAGCATGTGGTTAGATCAGAGCCCTGGAGCACAATATGACAGGGAAAGGCCCTTGCTAGATGGGGTCCTTGGTGTGGAGCCTCATCTTTCACACCCCTGTCCACTGCCAAGCACAAGCTGCAGGTCCCAGTGGACTCCCTGCTAAAGAAGAATGAAAAATCCCGTGGAGCTATTTACTAGTAAAAACAAGTGGAGTAAAGTGACCTGTAGCAGTAGGGCACAGCCCAATCAGTATCTGGACAATCATTCACTAGTCAGCCCTGGAGAGAGACCTTGTGGATCCATCTAGGCTCCTCCTCATCCTTGTGCCCCCAAAACCAGTTCATCAAGGGGTCTTGTTGAACCTTCCCAGAACGTCTCAACAGCCCCACTGCTGGCCCAGGGTCCAAGCCCTGTCACTCTTTGCTTGGAAATCCACTTTGTTTCCCAACTGCTCTTCCTCTTTCTTCTCGCCACAACCTCCCTTGACAGGGCAGGACTTCATTCCACCTGCTGGACTCCCTCAGGATGGGTCTGGACCTCAGGATGACAGACATCTCCTAAGGATTGGGGGTCGGGGGAAGAGGGGTGACTCTGGAAAGGGGCTGGAAAGACTGAGGGGAAAGAGCTGGGATAAAGAGAGCTCCTGCTGTGCTAAATCACTAAGGGGGGCTTGAGTGAGAGGCTGTGTGCAGTGGCCTGGTGGGCCAACAGGGAGGGCCATGTGCTACTGTGCATGTCAACATTTAGGTGAGAGACACGTGAAGACTCTGCTGGGGCTGTGTCCTGTACCTCCCTCGGGAATCTAGGTCTATGTGTTTTTCTAGGGAGCTATAAAATGGAGATCCCAGGAAGACATGCGTTCCAAGGGCAGGGCTCAATGAAGGTCTTTTGGACCAAAAAAATTGGCAAGGAGTGGAGGCTTTAGATTCAGTGAACCTTCACTGACAGTCTATTGTGGACTCAACACTGTGATAAGTACTTTAATATGTAATCCCATTTAATCATCACCATCTATATAAAAGCCTAAGTGACTGAACGACCGAATGACCGGTCCACTGGTCGCTATGATATGCACTGACCACCAGGGGGCAGATGCTCAACGCAGGTGATCAGTGCACTCCCACAGTGGGAGCACCGCTCAGCTGACTGATGGGCACCAGATAGATGCCAGGTGGGAGAGGCTCGGGCAGCTGTGGCGGCCCGAGCCTCTCCCACCTCTGCAGCAGTGCTACTGGCTGCAGCTGCAGGCACAGCGGGGCCAGGATGGGATGAGCAGGAGCTGCACAGCGCCTGGCCAGGGCTCGGGCTCCTCCCCAGCAGCCTGCCGCTTTGCGCACTACCACATCCCTCGAGGGATGTTGGACTGCAGGTTTCGGCCCGATCCCCACAGGCCTGGCCTGCCTGCGGGGATTTGGGGGTTGGGCCGAAACCAGCAGTCCGACATCCCCCGAGGAGTCCCAGATTGGGAAAGGGCGCAGGCCAGGCAGAGGGACTCCACCGGTGCATAAATCCGTGCACCAGGCCTCTAGTATTCCTATAAAATGATAAAACTCAGAAAGGTTAAGTAACTGGCCCAACATCACAAAGCCAGTAAGTGACAGCACTAAGATTCAAACCCAGGCCTCCTGATTCAAATGTGGGTTGTTAAAAGAGCAATTTTTGACTTTACTAATTTCTGGACAGATGTGGAGAGTTCCATGAAAGAGGCAAATATTTGGGAAACCAAACATTTCAAGGGAGGGTGTGCCAGGTATCTTTATGTAAGCAGATTGCCTCTGCTATGGGGTCTGATTGCCTGCCAGCTCTGCCCGATCCCAGGACACAGATTCTCTGCCATGCATTTGGTTTTGTCAGTGCTCTATGGAACTGAATTTTCAAGGACTCCACCACTCCCCAAGCATACAAATGTCTCTCCTTCATTTTTCCTGTTAAGCAGATTTAAAGAATGAACTAAGAATCTTGGTCACCATTAATTTCACTGCCTACAATTATTTGCATCTCTCTCTCTCTTTTTTTTTTTTTTTTGCTTGAGTCATTTAAAAAAGCCCTTATGGTTCCTTTAATCCCCTTTGGTAGAGCGATTTCATTTTCTTCTCTCATAACCTCCTCTCTCCTGAATGTCCCCCGCCCCCAACCACCCTCACCACGGAAAGCTTTAAGTAATGCAGCAAATTCTTGTTTCATTTTCTTTTCTCTGTTTCCAGATGGATTTTTCTCCCCAGAACATCCCTGGGAATCATTCTGTCAGACGCTTCACTGGATGTCCCTTGGTCTTTACACTCATCTATCCCCTTCTACCCTCCCCCGCTCCAACTCCCCTGAAATTGCAATTTGCTGTTTTAATTATAGTTTCTCTTGCCACACTTGAGGGGTTTTTCCCTTTGCAGTCCTCTACCTCGCTTAGATTTTAATCCTTTCTTTCAGTGCAGAGAATTCATTAAGATTTCTAGATTCCTCTGAATTTGCTTTCTTGATGATGAATAATTCTTCCTAGTCTATGTCTGATTCTGAATCTTCAGATGCTGAATTAGGTTGCTGAGCAGTGAGGCCAGGGTGTACACGTGCACCAGGGGCCTCATCCAAGTGCAGACTGAATCGCCTCTTGAAATGGGGTGCCCCTGGGTCTGTCAGTTGCTGAAGCCTGGGGCTGACCATTTCCAAGACCCAACCGTGGTCCCAGGGTAGCCGGCCACACGCCTCTGCCTCCCTGGCCAGCTGGTGATTGCTCCTGGGACCCTCTGTCTTTGGGTTCCATGAGTCGTTCCTTGCAGGCTGGGCCAGCTGGCCTTGACTGCAAACCAGCTGGGTCACCTGTAGCTGTTTCCCAAGTGCCTCCTGGGCCCATGGGTTGAGGCTGCAGCTGGAAATGAGTCTGAGCAGGAAGAGAACAGGGAAGTGACCTGTATGACTAGGAAGCTGATGAGGCCTGCATTCGAGGGGAGGACCGGAAAGCAGGTCTCTGATGCATTCCAGGCATGGAGGCTGAGCTACTCACTGCGGAAGAGGAACTGCTTGAAAGCTGCCACCCATCCTGTTTGGGCTCATAAACCTGTCTCTGTTCTGTCCTTCAGGCAGGTAGGTAGGTCAGTACTAGTGAAGGTCATTGGCTATGAGACTGTAAACTTCAACTTTGAGCCTGGCTCAGCCAGAAACATGGGTGCTCCAAGGTGACCTAAAAGTCCCTGGGAAAGGGTGATACCCTTACAGCTGCGTAACCGGGGGTGGACCACATTATCCCCCAACTGCAAGGCTGATCTGATACAGTGTCCACAAAAGGCCACTAATGGGCAACACTGATATTATTATTATACAGGTGAGAACATGTGAGAGACACCATTCTCTCGCCTCTTGGTCGTTCATTTCCTGCCTTATTCTCAAAGGGATTTGAGGCAAGAGACCCAGCTGGAAAATGAAAAAGGAAAAATGATTTTGAGGTCCCAACGTGTAGGATACGGTCTGGCATTGTCTCCAGTGGGAGTGAAGAGAGTAAACAGGAGGGTGGCCCTGTAAAGCCAGGTGAGTAGGGGGGATCCAGAGGCAGAGGCCCTAGACAGCCTGGTTTCTGACATTGGCAGTTGATGTCTTTTTAATCTTATGTTGAATGCGACGATAAGCCTCTTTAGAATCAGCTGAATTCCCAGCAGAGCTTTGAGACAAGTCCCCTTCCTGTTTCCAACCTGATTGCTGATTCTCAGTCTCTCCCAGGCAGGAAGCCTAGCGTCCCTGCTGCAGGGCACTCTGCAATGTACCAGTGAAGGGCACTCGGCCAGGTGCCAGTGAGGGCCAGCTGAAGGCGGCTGGAGAAGGAGCCGTTCAGATTGGTTGGGGCCCTGAGGGATGAGGTCATGGCACCGTGGGGATTTTGGTCGTGCTGGGTGCAGGGAAGGCAGGGACACACTTCCTCCAGGGAGGAGGGCCTGGTGAAGAGGTGGGGGAGAGTCTGGCTGTTTAGGGAGATGTAGGACTATATCTGTCGGAAGGGAGGGTGCCTGGAAAGGTGAAGTAGGAGGTGATATTGGAGAGAGGGTGGTGCCGGATTTGATTCAAGGAGGTCTTGAGTGCTGGGTGAAGGAGGCTGATCTGTGCCCTAGAACAGGACCCTCCACGGAAGGCTTCTGAGCCCAGGAAAGCTGCAGTGGAAATCAGACTTCAGGGACATTCGTCCAATATACGATAAACTGGAGGGTGGGGCCTGGCCAGGGAGGGTTTGATGCTGAGTCCAGCATGAGAAGCCAGGGCCCGGATTAGCATGTATGGCATTGAAATGAAAGAATAACTAATAAGTGAATGGAAAGGACATGACAATAGGGGGGGGGCGCGCGGGGGGGGGGGGGTAGTAGTCCCAGAGTGGGAGGATCTAAACATTACAAGGAGAAAAATGCGCCAGGAGAAAGCGACGTGGGTACTTTATGTTCCCAGACAAAATCCCGGGAGGGGGCTAGTTGGGTGGGTTACTTACTGCTGTCCAGCCCCTGCTAATCCCGGCACAAGAACAGCCGAAAAGTCTCCCTCAAACCTCCGCCAGGAAACAGCAGACTGAGGTAGGTAGGGGTTAATGTGGTCTGCAAATAAACTGAAGATTAATCCTCAACAGTACTTAATGCAGGGTAAAATGTGATAAATTATTCACATCGCACAGTGTAATAAGCAGGCTGAATCGGCGGCTCTCGGCCTCTTGAGCTGTATGTTACACTTGGGTCTCCTCTTAGTCCTCTTATTTAATCATTTTCAGAACACCTGACTTAAATAGGTGTTTCAGCTCTCATTTTCTCCCTCCCTGCAAAAATAAATTAGATCATGCATTCATTTCATGATATTCTGACATTTACCATATTCCTACATTAAAATAAGCATGATTAGAAAGGAAAGAGCTCGGTAATTAGACACAGGAGAAAGCTGAAGCACACATTTCCTAAGGTTACCCCTTCTGGCCCTCATGGAAGAAGGTCTGTTCTACAAAGAGGCTTCAGAAAGCTTATTTGCATAGGGATATTCCCAATTTATGGTTAACCGGAGGGAATTGAATCTGTTTTCTTTAGAGCTGACAGGGATCATCTCTCCTGTGGAGTGGGATGTCTGGGTAGAGGTTCTCATAGCCCTCTGGGGTGTCTGTAAAATGTACTGTAATGAATGGGGCTTTTGTAGCCAAGAGCCTCCCACTCGTGGGCAACCTTTCAATGGCTCTAGTCCATGGCAGCTAATTGCCCGGAACAATGGTGGTTTTGCTCTACCTTCCTCAGGCAGTCACCCCCAAGGTGCAAACCTCTGTGAGTAGAAGGTTCTTGGGGAGGGACCATTTCTATCACAGCCTCACTGTCTGTGGAACTTAAAGTTGGTGGAGAAGTGCTAAGAAGCCACAGGGGGAAGAAGGCACGACTGGGGCAGGGGAGCGAGCACAGAAAGAAGAGAGGAGCGCCCACCAGGAGATGGTGGATTAAAGAATCAAGCTCAGGAGCCCTGGCCGGCGTGGTTCAGTTGGCTGGAGTATTATCCCATGCACCCAAGGGTCGTGGGTTCCATCCCCAGTCAGGGCACATTTGGGAAGCAACTGATTGATATTTCTCTCTCCCTCCCTCTCCTTTACTCTCTCTCTAGAATCAATATTTTTTTAAAAAAAAAGAATCAAGCAAAGAGAGAAAGGCAAGCCTAGGTAGCTGTGTGTGTGTGTGTGTGTGTGTGTGTGTGTGCGTGCAGGGAACAGCCAGAGCTGTCAATGAAGCTTTGGGAGAGAGAATCAGGGGTTCTCAGAAAGAAAAAGAAGCAGAAATGAGGCACATGGGAGGAGGTCACCAAGAGAAAGAGCACCAGGAATAGCGTGGAAGGCACTCTCCTCCCCCCGCCATTCTGAGGAACCAAGCTAAGGATGATTTAACCGAATTGTCATCCTTTCCAATCCTGAATCTGCTTCTTTCTGTAGGAAGCAGGACGCAGACACCCACCGTACCGATGTATGGTTTCCGATTTCTTCATTGCATTACTCTCTGTAAAGTACTTGGCAAACTCAAATTGCTTGCTGGCTTCTCCACCCAGTGATGTTCTGGGTATGGCCCTCTCCTTCACTCAACAGCCAGGCTGAGCAGGGCATTTGTGATATTTAACTATAAATATAAGACAGATGGAGACTATTAGGGTCTGCAAAATGCTAACAAAGTGGTGGGCTCTTTGTGTCTCAAAAGTGGGGGTTTCAGTGCCCTGAGCAGCCTGTTCAGCAGACCCAGTGATACTTAGCAATGACTGTGGAAATTCCAGATTGGCCGGGGGAGGGCCGCGGTTCACACCCAGCCCACATTTCCCGGTGACTATGAAACGCTGGCCTATCACACTCTGATTTTTATTGCTGAGCCCAAAGGCACCTTTTGTGTATCCGAGGGGTGAGAATGACTGAAGGAAGAGACCCAGCATGTCTTTGGGAGGCTGGCAGGCAAGCCCAGAGCTAAGGAAACACCAAGCCGGGCACATGCTGAAGCTGCTGGGAGCCGGAGGAGGGTGAAGCTGTCTGTGGGCTGCCGCCTGGACCCCCCACGGCCCCGCTTCTGGCGCCCTAAGCAGGTTCATCAGAGCTTTCCCATTAGTGTTGCTCAACGTAGAGAGTGAGCCCGGATGTCAGCACCAGGCTCTGGAATGCTGCCTTTCCTCCGTCAGCTTGGGAGGGAGGCCCCCTGCCCAGACTCCCCTGGGCACCACAGTGCTGGGGACAGCCAGTGGCGTGGTGGTGGGGAGGCCCGAGATGGCACAGCCTCAGGCGCAGGGGCTGCCAGGCCGCCTGGGGACACAACAGTGCGGGAGAGCCGGAGAGCCGGGAGAGCCGTGGATGGGAGAGAGAACTCTTCAGCATTCCCTTTCAGCGCAGCCCTTCCGGCTGTCTCACTGAAGGTTTGTCTTTATTAGATGGGATCACTATTTACCGGGCCCACATTTAAAGCCTGGCCGCCAAGAAACTCCCCGTCCAGTGAGTTCAGTCTGAGGGACAGACACGTGAGCTAGTCATCTGGTATTGAGTTCAATGAGATTTTTGAACAAGGTACAGAAATGACATAGAAGAGGGAGGAACTTTTTTGAGGAATAAATAATAAAAACCCAGCAAACTTTTAGTAGGTGTTTATCCTGCTCCAGACACCGTGCTAGAACCTTCCATCAATCAACTCCCTTCGTTATCAGACAGGCTCAGTGAGGCAGGTTCTGTTGTATTCTCTTTTTACAGAAGAGGAAACTGAGGCTTTAAGGCAGTGGTTCTCAACCTTGACTGCACATTAGAATCACCTGGGAATCTTTTTAAAATCCTGATTTCTGGGCCCCATCCTCCGGAAATTCTGTTTCTTTGTTATTAATGTGGCTCCACCCCATAACAAAGAAACAGAATTTCTGGAGGATGGGGCCCAGAAATCAGGATTTTAACAAGATTCCCAGGTGATTCTAATGTGAAGCCAAGGTTGAGAGCACTGCTTTAAGGGAAGGGACCCAAATATACAAAGCTAAAAAGCTAGAAAGGGGGAAAAGCCGGATCTAATGGCGGTAACGTTCAACTGACTTGCTCAGATACTAAAAAGGGAAAAGGACCCCCCCTGGGAGAAAAAGTTGTAGAAAACCCCTTGCCGGCAGAGGGACGAGCACACGCACACAGAGCTGCGGAGGCAGGGGGCCACACGGCACGTCCTGGGAACCACGCAGTGGAATGTGAGGCAGGAGGAGCAGGCAGGGGCTAGGCCATGTGGGGTCTGAGAGCTCAGATTTCACCCTCTTGTCACCCACTTGAAAGGTCCTTAGAGGGAGAGTCACAGAGTCAGATATACCCCTTTTTTAAAATCCTCACTAGAGGACATGTTTATTGATTTAGAAAGAGAGGAAGGGAAAGAGAGAGAAACATCAATGTGAGATAAACATTGTACGCACCCAGAGCAGGGATCGAACCCACAACCTAGGTATGTGCCCTGACCGGGAATCGAACCCACAGCCTTTTGGTGTACGGGCTGACACTCCAATCAGCTGAGCCACCCGGCCAGAGCCACATATACTTTTAAGAAAGACCACTCTGGCTGTGGGATGATTCGGGTGATGGGAGCAGAAGAACAGTTGAAAGGCTATTGTAATAGTGAACAAATGAGACGATGAGGCACTGGACCAAGGCAGTGAAAGGGGATAGCATTTTGAAAAAGGTTTTAGAAGATTGACTCAACAGGCCTTGGTGCTGACTGAATGTGGGGTTAAAGGAGTGAGAGGTGAGGAGGATGAGCCCTAGCTTTCTCATTTTGAGAGCTGCTTTGGTCACCAGTCAGGTAAAAAGAGCAGGTTTGTGGGAGGGAAGATAGGGAGCCCATGAGTTCAGTTTTGGCCATGCTGCTTTGGGGGTGCCTGAGGGACTCCCAAGTATGTAGGGAGAAGCAGGCAATTAAATACACGGATCTGGATGGCTGCTGGCCACTGTTCCATCTCCTCGGCCCCATCCTGCAGACAGTTCCTCACGGGGAGCACAATGACAAGAAACATTAGACGATGGAATCTGGAGCTGGCAAGGCTGAGCGTGATTAATGCAGAAGACATGAAGTCAGTATTGGATGGCAGCACACCCAGACTCTTAGACACAGCAGAAAGTGATCAAAGAGGACGGGATAAAGGTGGTAATGGATGCTCAGAATAGTCACTCCCCAGACAGTCGGAACTCAAGTGATTTAATGAGCGAAGGGTTCAACAAGGCACTGTCTTTTATTTTTAGTGTCAACTTTTCATTCAATACAATGAAATTTGTTGAACAGCCATTGCATTCATTGATTCAACATTTATTAAACACCTATTGTGTGCCAGGCGCCTTTATAAGAGCTACACATATATCAGCAAAGAAAACAGACAAAAATGCCTGCCTTGTGGAGCTTACTTTCTGGTGAGGGAAGGTGGGGAGACAAATGATAAACCAAAAAAGAAATGAAATATGTAATATTTGAGTATCAACTATCTTATACATCATGTTCATGCAAATTAGGGGAAGGCCAGTCCCCTGGGCTGAGGCAACCCTGTGCCCAGGCTTACTGCTTGGCAAGCAGAGCCTGGGCTCTTGTGCCTGCAGCCAGGCATCCAACCCACACAACGTGGCGTGGCAGCCTTATATAGAATGCTACCTGCATGATGGAGAAGAATACAACAAGGTACGGGAGACAGGTGGTAACGGGGAAGGGGTGCTGCAATTTTTAAAAAGCCCTGACGAGAATGAGTAAGCCAACCACGTGACTCTCTGTGGGAAGAGCATTCCTAGGCAGAGGGAACAGACAGTGCAAAGTGAGACTGGAGCATGCTTGGCATATCCGAGGAGCATCAAGGGGGGCCTGGGGAACTGGGAGAGCAAAGGGGAAAAGAGCAGGAGACTGAATTTGAAAGGCAGCTGGGGGTGGGGGTGGGGGCAGATATCGCCATGTAGGCCTTCGTAAGGACTTCGGCTTTCATTGTGAGTGGCATGGGAAACCTTTGAAGGATTTTGAGTGGGGCCGGGGAGGCGGACATGATTTGACAGTTCTTAATGAGCTCCATCTGGAAGCTGGGTTAAAAATACAGTCCAGGAGAAAAGAGTGGAAGCTGGAGACCACTGAGGAAGCTGCTGCAATGACCAGGTGAGGGGTGATGGCAGCTCAGACTAGCAAGGCAGCAGTGGAGGTGAGAAGTGGTCAGATCCTGAAGAATTTGCTGATGGATTGGCTATGTGGTGTGAGAGAAGAATGACTTCAACGTTTCTGAGCTGAGCAGTAGAAGAATAGCGTTGCCATTTCTTGAGAAAGAGAAGCTGCGGGGAGGGGGGGGGGGCAACATAATCGGGCATAACGTCAATTTTAATTTGAGCGCTGATATCGATGTGCAAAATGGCCCTCTCCTGTAATAGGCCCTGATACCTGCAACAGTCCCAAATTACAGAGGACAAAGCTAGAAGCCAGAATCACTTTTTTGAATCTTGCCAGCAAAGAAGTGACAGAATTAGGATTCAAAGGGGCCCATGTGACTCCAACACCCATGCTCCTTGTCCCAAACCACATTATCTCAGACAATTTCTTACTCGTCAAGGGACCCGACAGAAACCAGATTGTGAGCTGAGGCTGTATCTCTCTCACCTCTGTAACCTCAGCGTCGGGATTTGGTTGAAGGAACCTGTAAATTATACTCCTCTCACCTTGATTTTGGGACCTATTGACAGACATGAGAGTCATGCAGATTTTAAAAACCCAATCCAGCTTTATCTTTGATAAACCTGGGTGGAGGATGACGTTTGAATGCAGTCGCCATGGGCTTCCTGATGTTGGTCCCCCAGCTAAGCTGGCAGAGCGTGGACACTGCAGCCTCTCCTGGAACCTTCACCTTGGCCAGCGACCCAGATGCAGGTGTCCTGCTGGCAGACCTGCTCCAAGACTCACTGTCAGCTAAATCACTTTTCTCACAGGGAGCATGGAAGTGAAGGTGCCCTAGCCCCCTACTCCAGACCTGGCGCACAATCCGTATTCAGCAAGTGTTTGTGACTTTTTTTTTATGGCTAAAATACAAGCAAGCACTTACTATCTTGCAAAGACTCTAGAAGGCACTTAACACACATATTCACTCCACTATAATCCTGTGAGGTAGGTACTGTTTTATTTTCATTTTAGAGTGAGAAGACAGAGGCATTGAAAGGTTAGGTACTTGACCAAGGGTGGAGCCAGGATTTAAACCAGGCGATTTGTCCCAGAGTCAGACCACAGAATCAGCACACGTGCTCCCCTCACGTGCTAGTGAAGGTCCCAGCGATAAGGGCATTAGATCTGCTCTTAGACACTAATATGAGGTGTGTTGGGAACCAAACCAGTTAAATCTGCCTGGAGTTGGGGTGGGGGCGGAGGGAGCATGAATAGTCCCAGAAAGAAGGTGACAGTTGACATGGATCTTAAAAGACAAAAAGGCATTAATCCGAGGGACAAGATTAGGGGGAGATGGAAATAGCCTTGCAGGTGGAGGGAAGAGCTGGGTAAAGGTCCTGAGGCTTGAACAATATATGGTGTGTTTGAGGAATAACGAGTGGATCAGACTGCTCAAGATAGAGATCACAAAATGGCAGCCCACCATCAAGTTCAACCCGAAGACGTGAGTATAATACACATGCACACTATACATATAAGTGAATGTGTGTATAATTAATTATATAGATATAATTTATTTAGTTGTCCCAACAATTAAAAATTGGGTGACTTCACATAAAATTCTGGACTCTTGGCTTTTCCTGAAAAAGCTGAAGATGACCCCAGCTCACCCTCGGCTTAAGTTCCCCTGTGGCCACTTTTGTTCAGAGCTGAGAAGCTGCTTCTCCCCCAGATTGACCTGTGTGCTTCCTGCCACTCCCTCTCACTCCCAGCACCTCCCTGCTTCACCCATGTATTTATCTACCCTACCTGGCTCCTACGGGCCTTTGAGCTTGCAACCCTTGGGAGATGGGCTCAGATAAGTTTTGAAGGGCCCGGTATGCCATGCCAGGACTTTACATGTTATCCTGAAAGCAATCAGGAATCTCTGAAGGTTATTATTAAACAGAGGCTCACAGGATCAGATGTGTACAAAAGGCAGGGTGGATGGGAGAGGGATGGAGGCAATGTTGTAATTATTAGGCACCACGCTACCAATGGATTCTCCCAAGGAATCCCCTTCCGGCTAGAGCAGCAGTTATTCCGGGAGGGTCACTGTCGTGGGCACTGGGCTCAGAGGGCCTGAATTAAAGGGGAAGGTTCTCCTTTGAAATATGGTTACCCCACCTCTCCAGTAAGTTCTGTCTGTTTAAATGAAAAAGAAAATAAGCACAAACCCAGGTCCAAGTCCCTGCTTTGCCATTTGCTCCCTGCATCTTGGCAAGTCACGTACCTTCTCTGAGCCTCAGTTTCCTCGACTGTAAAGCAGCGTTAGATTACCTGATTTTGCAGAGTGGTTCTGAGCATTGAATGCAGCAAGGTGTTTGAATGTGTTTGTATGTGACAGAGGTCCTAGGGAGAGTAGAGGATTTCTGGGGTTGATCTTGTAGGAAGATCCCTTTTCTGGGGATTGACTCTGGGAATGTCAGACATCTGGAGGTGGCACCAATCCCAAAACAAGGGGTTCCTGCCATCCTTGGGCTTTTCCCAATAGCACAGGCCACATTAAGCAGCATGAACAAGAATGTATGCGTAAGGACTTACATCCCCTGCCTTCCCTCACACAGCCCTCTCTCACCCCCACAAGTTGGGTGTATCAGTAAAATCCCAACATGTGGTCTGAGATGTGTTTGGCTTGGGGATTGGGGTGGTCCACAGGGGATCCAAATCTCCTGTGTCCTGCACACAGTATCATGGGGACTTAGGGACGGAGGCTGCACAATCAGTCTGGTTTCAGCCTTTCCTCTCCTCCCTCCCCCTCCCCCTCACTGCCTCCAGCCCTGCAATTCATCACAGCTCTGTGTCCATGCCCTCTGTGACCGTGTCTCTCTGCAGCACTACTTTTGCATTTTGATGTAAAAACAATATTTTACCCATTATATGACAGCGCTTGGAGCCTTTGCAAAGGCCTTTCACATCTGTTATTTCATTTGATCCTTGCCAGGTCGCTGTCAGGTAGACAAGAAAGGTATTATTAGCAGGGGTGATAGTCAAAATATTTAACAACCAATATCTGATGGGCCCACCCAATTGGAGTGGATGCAGTCCACAGGGCTGGGAGAGGGCCCTGGAGGCATCCTTCCTTCATTAGTGGAGGAAGGTCTGGGGGTGGGAGCAGTTCCACAGTAGGGACCAGACAGGTGGGAGCAGAGAGGGGACAGATTTGAAGGACTGGGGGAAGTGGCTTATTACCAAGCAGTCTGGAAGCATTTCTGTGTTTCAAACGTATAACTGTACCTGTGTTACAGTTGACTGTGATTATCAGTCCAATTATGCTGATGTAGGAACTGAGTTCAAAGGAGATAAGTAACTTGCCCGGGGGAAAAGAGGAGCAGAAGTGAGGTCCCCTGCCTCCTGGGGCAGAGGTTTTACTACCAGAGTGCAGGCTAAACGGCAAGACTTTTGTTTGCATCTTATCCTCCCAATGACAGGACAGCGGGCTTCGAACACTGAGGACTAGGGCTCTTGACATCTGATCCCTGACCTCACACTTCTCTTCACACTTCTATCACCAAGTCTTCTTATCTACTCTCTCTCTCTCTCCTCTGTCTCACCTTCAAATGTGTCCTCATCATTCTGCCCCCAAGCTCCCCCACTTGACTGTCTCGCTGATGATCTCCATTGATCCCCTGCTATTATCTGGCTGAAAATTTCCAGAAACGACTGAAGACCCACCTCCGCCTCCTGAGCTGCCCATCGGCTATCTCCCGGCTATCTCCCCCAGGGTCCTCCTCACTATCCCATCTCAGCATGCCCCAAAGTGACCTCAGCTCCTGCTCCTCCCAAACCTGCTCTCACAATGCCTGTAAGTGGCAGCCCCATTCTCCCTGTCCCCTAGACCATACAGGAGTCATTGGGCAGACCACCCAAGGGCAAAGGCCCCAGGATGGTCATCCTTCTGCTGTCACCTGGTGCTCCCAGAAACCCCAATGAGGAACAGTTCTGAAATCAAGATTGAGGCTGGAGTCTGGTCTTTCCTACCTTGAGATCATGACCCCATCTTCCTTTGCTCTGACCTGTTCATGCCTTGGTAAATATATTTTTAATTTTTATTAAACTAATACAATATAATGTTTTAAAAGCTCAGTAGTCCTACTAAGTGTATAATGAAACAAATTGCTCTCTGCTTCATTTCTCCCCACCTCGGAGTCCTACTTCTCAGAGGTAATTGCTTTCATCATTTATTTTATTTTATTTTATTTTATTGCTATTTCTTGTGGTATATACCTCTATTTTTGTAAAGGAGGAAAATGCTTGCGTTATAACTTTAGATTTTTATATTTTAGACATTATCTATTGACTTCTATCTCAGATGCTGTAAATGCCCCACCTGAATCCCTTTCCTTTCTTCACTTCCAATGCCAGGGTCTGCATCTCTACCTGAAGGCTTTGGGGCTCTGCCCTCACACAGCAGCCTGACATTCCAGGAAAAGAATATGCCATATCCCTCAACCCCAGCAGTCCTCAACTAATGACGCGGGAGTTGATGTGTAAATACCTCAGCTGCCTCTCTCTCAGGTGGAATAATTCTGCAGCATGTGTTTTGCCTCATTTTCCAGAGTTTTCCTAGTGGGATGAAGCTCTGATCACCCACAGTGGTGTCTGGGGTAATCCCACAATTCTTACTGGTTGTTTCCCTTTCCTATATCACTCCCCCACTTCTCTATCACTGTACCTAGCACTTCTCAAATAAACTGTACTTGCCAGAAAATCCTTGTCTCAGGGTCTGCCTCCAGGGAAATGCAAACTAAGCAACTTCCATAGGAAGATGAGGATGTATCTCTCTTACAGTCCCTTTCCCAGAACACTCACAGACACACAACACACACACACACACACACACACACACACACACACACACACACACACACACATTCTCTCAACATTGTTGAAGCATGGCTTTAGTTAAATCAACATTCTGCATTTACATTATTATGACTATGCCAATATTGTTCACAGTTGAGTGACATAATAAACTATGATTACATTTCTTTTAAATAACATTTTCCCCATAAGTTAATAATTACTTCTTTATTTTCTTTGCTTAGTTTTCTATACACTTATCACTAATCCCCAAGCTCTCTTGTAGGCTAGAATTCTCTCTCTATAGTTAAATAAATCAGGTTATCTATACTTACGATTTTCTTGGAAATTTCACTCCTGAAGCCTGATGTTTTCCTTCACTGGTCTGGATTGGTTGCTTTCCTGGTTTGCTGCACAACTGTCATCTTGGGGCTTCCTTCAATATCCTTCTGGAATGTTCTTTAGTCTTTCCACTGCATTGGAATCGCCCCCTTTTTTTGGGTCCCTTGTCTTCTTTCTTGGTTTATTCCTTATTACATCTTTTAGTATGTATGAGAATGGGTACATCAGAGACAAATTTTTTGAAACCCAGCATGCCTGCAATAACTTTGTTCATGTTTTATTGACAGTTTAACTGGCTAGAGAATTCCAGATATAAAATGATTTTCTTTCAGAATTTGGAAGAAATTCCTCTCTTATCTCCTAGTTTCCATCAGTATTGCTTTTATTTGTTTTTCTTTACATAGTTACTTATTTGAATGGTATTTTTAATATTTACACATGGATTGTTTTACTAGCTGTTTTATGATATGTTTATACACTTTTGTATTTGAAATGTTTATATAGTATTTTAGGAATTCTTTTTCCAACATTATTGAGGTATTTGAATTTATAAAATTCACCCATTTCAAGTGTACAACTGAATGATTTTTACTAAATTTAGCTAGTTCTATAACCATCATCACAAAACAGTTTTAGAATATTTCATCACCCCAATAAAATCCTTCATGCCCATTCAGCATTGTTTTTGAGAAGTGTGATGCATTTTGAACCCCAATCCTTTGTATATGGCCCAGTTTTTCTTTCTAAAAGCTTTGAGGATCTGCTCTTGATTTCTGATGTCTGAAACAGTGTGCCTTAATAAGACTTTTTAAAAACTATCCTGGAAATTTTAAAAATTATTTCTTTAGCAATTATTCCCCAAACTTTTCTCAGTCTCCTCTTTCTGGAACTCCTGTTGTCCTAGTATTGAGCCTTCTGGAATAATTCTTTAATGTTCTTGTTTTTTTTTTTTCTTTTTTCTGTCTTTTTAAAAAATTCTTTAATGTTTTACTTTTGGGAGATTTCCTCAATTTTTTTCTTTCAAATCTATACACTTCAAAATTTTTAGCTATTTTTGTTTCCAAGAGCCCTTTTCTTACTTCCAAAGATTCTTTTTTCTATAGCACCCTGACCTTGTTTTATGGGTGCAATGGTTTCCTTTCCCTATGAGGATATTACTTATGTTGTTAAAAATACTTCTTTTCTTCTTGAATTGTCTGCTTCTCCTGAGCTCATTGAAATCTCTATGTCTGTCCACAGGGCTGGCTCAGTGGTGGACTTTGTCCGAGGATTATCTAGCAGGAAGCTGATCTTTTACTGGGGACTCCCACAAATGCCAGTATCAGGAAGTCTTTCTCTTGAAGCAGTTGGTTTGCCCAGCAGACACCTCCTCAGCCTCTTCCTCCCAGCATTCTGGGAGCCCAACAGGGGAAGAGGTGGTGATCACATTGTTCAGGACGGAAACTTTCTCTTAATCCCTGTTTTTCGTGTGGTGCCTTACTGCTTCCATCTGCTTTGCCTGGTGTCTTTCCAAAGTCCAGGGTCCCTCTCCTTCAGCCTCTCCAAAGAATACCTCCTGTGTTCTCTGACTTACAAGAAAGTATTAACTGATTTACATTTTAACCACACTGGCTTCTAACACAGTAATTCGGCAAGGTAGAGTATCAGCTTCAGAGTTTAGATGAGGAAGCTGATGCTCGGAATCCTGCTTGCATTTTGCTGAGTGGGAGAGAGAAAGCCATCTGGCTCCAAGGGCTGGGAAAGAGGAACCACACTTTCAGCTCATCCTCATGTTTTCAGCCCAACTCCATTCTATCAGCTTCAGCATTACTTGCTGCCTTTAATTTCTCAGTGTTTCTGGTTTTGTTGTTCCTGTTTTTTGTGTTTTGTTTTTTTTATATCAAACTAGAGGCCCTGTGCACAAAAATTTGTGCCCTGGGGGGGCCCTCAGCCCGGTCTATGCCCTCTTGCAGTCTGGGACCCCTTGGGGGATGACCACCTGCTGGCTTAGGCCCACTCCCTGGGGGATTGGGCCCATGCTGGCAGTCAGACATCCCTCTGGCAGCCCGGCAGCCCTTGGGGGATGTCCACTTGCCAGCAGGGAGCAGGCCTAAGCTGCAGTCAGACATCCTTAGTGCTGCTGAGGAGGCAGGAGAGGCTCCCACCACCATTGCTGTACTGGCAGTCGTCAGCCTGGCTTGTGCTTAGCCCTGCTCGCCTTGTGGGGGCGCACTGACCACGAGGGGGCAGTCTCATCTTTGAAGCGTCTGTCCCCGGCAGGTAGTCACGTGTCATACAGACCAATCATTCCCACTCGTCCTGCATTCAGGAGCCAGTTACAATATTACCCTTTTATTATATAGGATATAAACCTGGTGCATGGGTGGGGGCCGGCTGGTTTGCCCTGAAAGGTGTCCAGGATCAGGGTGGGGGTCCCGCTGGGATGCCTGGCCAACCTGGGTGAGGGGCTGATGGGTGTTTGCAGGCTGGTCACACCCCCTTCAGGGTGGGGGTCCCCACTGGGGTGCCTGGCCAGCCTGGGTGAGGAGCTGATGGTTGTTTGCAGGCTGGTCAAGGCCCCCCCCCAGTGGGGACCCTCACCCCATGGAGGTTTGGCCAGCCTGGGCGAGGAGCTCATGGCTGTTTTCAGGCTGGCCACACCCCCTTTAGGGTGGGGGGTCCACTGGGTTGCCTGGCCAGTCTGGGTGAGGGGCTGAGGGCCGTTTTGAGGCTGGCCAAGCCCCCCGGCGACGGGAGCTCCCAGCCTCTCCTTTTGTTCTTTTTTTTTTTTATTCTGAGATTTATTTACCTTCTATAATTGAAACTTTGTAGCCTTGAGAGGAGCTCAGAGCCAGCCAGAGCAGGTGGGAGGGAAGCCTCCTGCCCGCTCCAGCTCCGCAGCCGGCTGAAAGCAGGTATCTGGGGTTTATTTACCTTCTATAATTGAAACTTTGTTGCTTTGAATGGAGCTCAGAGCCGCTGCGGCAAGTGGGAAGCTTGGCTTCCTCTATCATCGGGGCAACCAAGCCTCCTGCTTGCTCCAGCTCTGTGGCTGCCAGCCGCCATCTTGGTTGGGTTAATTTGCATATAGTTGCTCTGATTGGCAGGTGGGCGTGGCTTAAGGTGTAGGGAAGGTATGGTCAATTTGCATGTTTGTCTTTTATTAGTGTAGATTGGCTTCCTTCTTGAAAGCTTCTCCACCCACTGTGTAGGCAGCTTTTGTTTTCTTTACCAAGTCAGTTAATACTCATCCAACTACTATTCATCTTCCAAAATTTTTTGACGTCTTCCATAAGCTATTGTCTTTTCTCTTGTTACTACAGCCCTTGTGGGTTTACACTTTATTACTTTACTGTCATTGTAGGAACAGAGTCAAGTGCATATGTTTCATGTGCCAAGTCTAACCAGAAATTCCCCTCCTGCTCTGCTGCCATACTCTCAGGCCTGCCTCACATTTCTAGCTAGACAGCTTACTATTCCCCAAACCTTCCTCACCCCCTTACCTTTGCAATAAAGTTAAGGAGCGCTCTTCTCACCTTCTGTGCACCCTTCAAGGCTAATCTTAATTATCATATTCACGGAAACTTCTCCAGTTGTCACTGCTAGAAAAAACCTTGCCCTCCTCTAATGACCACTGCATGTTTCGCCTCTCCTAAGATTCCTCCTTCCGAATGCTGTGAAAGTACATCACCTCCTCTATATAAGTACCTGGAGGGAAGGAACAGTGTCTTTATATCTTAAATCTCTTTCAACCAGCTCATATATTTGTTGAGTAATAAGAATTGTAATAATCACGTATCTGCCCTACTGTGTACGTTTTTAAACTGTGCACTAATTTTTAGATAAGGAGACTGATGCTACAAGATGTTAGACAACTTGCCCAAGGTCCAGCAAGAGGCAGGAACAGAATTAAAATCCTGTTCTCTCTGTCTCTAAAGTCTAAAGCCCAGATGTTATGTCTCAGTTATCTTTTTAAAAATAATTTTTATTAGTTACCATTGTTTTATTAACCTGTGTACCTCACATTTTTCTTCCAACTGTGTGTTCCTCCCAGCACTCTGAATGTGTCGGTGCATTGGGGGTTATATTTGCTCATTCCAAAACCTTGTCCCTCAAGCTGGAATCTTCAGTGTGGCTCCTATGGGATCCATATTTGCCATTTATTGGGCATTTACTCTCTGTCAAACAATTAGTAATAAATATGATTAAGGGTATAGGAGCTACAGACATGTTCAAATCTGAACTCTTCCACCTACTAGTTATGAGTGTGAGCAAGTTATAATTTTTCTATGCTTCAGTTTTCTTCCCTGTGTAAAATGGACTTAATAATAGTAGATATCACATAGGTGATGGTAAGAATTAAATGAATTAAATACATGTAAACTTCTTCAACTGGTTAATGCTATCCATTATTTTCACATACTTCATTTTGTTTAACTTCATATTCAGGTAGAAATTATTATCCTAACTTTACAATGAGGAGCACGCTATACAGTTATAAATTAATGTCTGTCTGACTCAGAAATCATGTTCTTAATGACTATGCTACACAGCCAGAGAGACAGATAATATTTGTGGACATTTTTCAGGCTTTTAATATCTGGTAGATCTATGAACAAGAAGTCAGGACACCTTTGGTCTCCAGTGCAAGTCTAGAGAGAATGTGAGAACATCATTACTGGGTAGGGATCAGAGCCCCCTTAGGCTGTGAGTCAGGAAATGTGGATTCCAGGCCTCACTGCTGAGTGACACCCCCATCCACACCCTCCCTTGGTCTCCTTTCCCTTGTCTGTAGGATGAAGGGTTGCATTGGCCATCTCCAAGAGCCCTTCAGCTCTCTTGCAAAGGTCCCAGAAAAGCCAGGGTGTTATCTGCTGAATGCCAGCACCATCTGGTGGCCATGGGCCATAACCCAAGCCCATTGCCTCCCACTGCCACCTGGTGGCGACTAATGCCACATTAAGTTTGCATGACATTTCAAATTTTAAAAAAATAAAAACATTGAAAAATTAGGACACGTTATCTTTATAGCAACCTGATAAGATAGGCAGGGCAGGTGTTGGTACTGACTTTTGTCGACAAGAAACTAGTGCCCAAAGAGATGAGGTGAATGGCATGGAGTCACAGCGCCAGCTGGTAGGCTGTCAGATCCTGGTTCAAATGTTTCTGGGATGTTAAACTACCTCTAAAACATATTTAGCAGATATTTACTGAGAGCCTACCATGTGCAGGGTGTTTCACATAGGTCATTTCATTTGTCCTACACATACAAATGAGACACAATGAGGTTAAATAATTCATTCAGCATAGGGTGTGGCAGAGGTAGGATTTGACCTTGAATTCTATAACTCTACCCAGCCATATTTCTCCTCCTCCTCCATGCGTGGGGCTGGTTCATAGAACAACAAAGCTATCTACTCTCCAAAATGTTGTTTTCTCTTCAGGATCAAATCCCTAATTTTTAGCTGGGCTAATAGTCACCCAGAATAAAGATATATTTCCCAGCTTCCCTTGCAGCTAGATATGGGCAGGAGTGGTGTTAGACAATATCAGGAAAGAGTCTTGGAAGGGAGTGGACAAGAACCTTCTTTGCTGACAGCTTCTAAAAGAACCACAGTGATCCGACTTTCTAGAAGTCACACTTTTGTGTAATCTTCTCTCCTTGAGTGTGGGCTGGAGCTAGTGCATCGAACAAGTAGAATGTAGCAAAAAATGATCACTTCCAAGATCGGCTTACAAAAGACTGTGACTTCCATCTTGCTCACATTCTTGATGGCTCTTTTTACTTGCCTGCTTGGATGAAGCAAGCTACCATGTTGTGAGCTGCCTTATGGAGAAGCCCACGTGACAAGGAACTGAGGGCACTTCTGGCCAACAACCAGTGAGGAACTGAAACCCTCAGCCCGAAAGCCTGCAGGGAAGCAGATCCTGCCAATAACCACATGAGTGATATTGGAAGCAGATCCTTCCCAGTTGGAGCCTGGAGATGTCTACAGCCTGGGCCAACACATTGGTTGCAGATCTGTAAGAGACCCTGAGCCAAAGGACCCAATTAAACCACACTTGGATTCCTGACCCACAGAAATTATAAGATAATACATGTTTCAGCTTTAAGCCTCTCATTTTTAGAGTAGTTACACAACAATAGATGACTAATATACCTTCTTTCTTCCTCTTTTCTTCCTTGCCAATTGGAAGGTGGATGTGATGGTTGGAGCAGAGTTTTGGACCATTAGATAGACTTGGGGATTGATGCCCTTCATGGAGAACAATATAGAAGGAGTCTGGGTCTTGACACAATGAAACATCATGATTATTTTGAATTTTCTCTCATTCTCAGCTGAGCCCAAGTCGTGTGTGTGTGTGTGTGTGTGTGTGTGTGTGTGTGTGTGTGTGTTAAAGAGGTAGTGTGTGTCCTTTTATGAAAGTAAGGCTATCTCCAGGCAAAATGGTAAAATGGTCCAAATTTGCCTTTGAGGCCCTTGTTGTTTCTGTATCTTCTCTACTCTTTCCTTGCTCTTCCCCTTATCTAATGCCCAATCCTCTTCAGTGTCTGCCTTTCTAGCCCAGGTCCCATCTCTGGACTTTCCACTCCACCCTCTTTTGGCTGTGAAGTTCTGGCAAGGCTCCCATGATGCCAGTCCTCAGTTTAAATGGCTGGTAAATGCTGTGCTTATTTGCTTTCAGGGGTAAAGGAGGGGTTGGTCTGGAAGACAAAATACTCCAGGCAGATTTCAAATGATGTCATTTCTGGAACTGTGAACTTACCAGGAGGAAAATGCGTTTAAATGGTGAGATCTTCCAGGTTTCTTTCAACTAAGTGCACATGGGCTGCTATGTATTCTAAGGCTGAGGGGAAGGGGGATATGGCACGACACTAGAATGAATGGGTAAATGAAAAAGTGAAAGGTAACCTATTGTCAAGAATACAAAATGGTAGAGAATATAGATCTATCTTATTTATTTTATGACTTTGGGAAACAATTTATGATTCCTGAGTCCCCTACTTATACCCTCCTACCCCTGGCTTCTTTTTGTTGTTGCTATTCTGGTAATGTTTGAATATAAAATCAGCTTCTTGCTGATGGTCAGACGATTTGGCCTTTAAAACACACACACACACACACACATTTGTATTGATTTGGTTTTTTTTTTTTGGTGTTATTGTTAGTTTATTATGCTAAAAAACTCTTTTTACTTGGAAGATATTTTTTCTGGATATCTCATGCTCAATCTTCTGGTGTCTGAAAGCATAGAAACTAAAGAAATGGGGAACATCTCATCTTAACCAAAACTCTCAGGAGGGCTTGTACCTGGAAACTGAGTTTGATAAGAGGCAGAGTAGCAGCAGAATAGATCAGAGGAGGAGCTGGACTGCTGGCATCCAACACCCACAGCTATCAACCAAAGGCTTCCCAACTCTGACCAGCAGTGGGATAAAAATCAGATTCAAATCTGAGACAATTTGTTGGGGTCCAACCCCAGCAGGTCCAGGGGGTCCCCAAAGGTGTGGACGGAGTCGGCGATGAAGGAATGACATGGAGACAGCATTCAGTTTGATCAGCAGCCTAGCCAGGATCTCCAGCCCAAGTTCTGTCTAGGATCTCCAGCCAGGTTCTGTTGCCATGTTCTCTCACTAGGTTCTCCAGCCAGGTTCTCCAGGTTCTCCAGCCAGGTTCGGTCGCCAGGTTCTTTAGCCAGGTTCTCCAGCCAGGTTCTATCCAGGTTCTCCTGCCATGTTCTGTCTAGGTTCTCCAGCCAAGTTCTGTAGCCAGGTTCTGTCCAGGATCTTTTGCCATGTTCTCTCGCTAGGTTCTGTCTCTAGGTTCTGTGTCGTTTGTATTGATTTGAAAGAGAGCGGAAAGGAGAGTGAGAGTGAGAAAAACATCAATGGGAACTGGGGAATGAACCCACAACCTGGGCATGTGCCCTGACTGGGAATCGGACCCACAACCTTTGAGTGCATGAGATGATGTTCACCCAACTGAGCCACACTGGCCAGGGCAGATTTGGCCTTTCAAGCTGCCAATAATTTATTTCTATTTTGGATTTCAATAAATACTGCATTTTTTTACTGTTTCTTTCTGGCTAAGGGTCAGAGACCGTTTCTTTTAACTGTGTTTCTGGCACCAAGCATAGTGCCTGGCACATAGTAAGCACTCAGCACATGCTTATGTATGTTGTAAAGTATGTGTGTGGGGGGGTGGTCTTTATTCCTTGGGAAGCATCTCAAGTCAGTGTATGTAATATCCCCTCCACATACAGAATTCATTCATGTATTTAATTAAAAAAATTATGGAGCTCCCACCATATACTACATACTGTTTTAGATGCTGGGGATAAAACCATAAATGAAGCACTGAAAGAGTTGCTAGAGTGTCTGAGGGGAAAATAGGGTGGTTAGGGGGGAACCCAAGGAGGTGACTGAGGAAGAGGCAACACGTGCTCCCAGATATCCAAGCGCTCCCCTACACTTCCTAGCCTCTGTTGCAGTAAAGCAGGACCAGGTGGCTGGTGCTGGCCAATGGATTGTGAGCAGAAGGGGCACATGTAACTTTCAGGCCAAGGCAGTTCAGAGCTAGTGGGCCATTTCCATCTCCCTGCCTTGGAGAACTTGGAGGCCATTGTGTTCAGCTGAGAGTATTACCAGATGGAAAGAACCTGGGTCCCTGATACCTAGATGGACGAGGGTGCCCAATAAATACTCTATCTAGTATTTATTGCCATGGCTAATGCAGTGGCATCTGAGCAAAGCCCCAAGGAAGGCAAAGGAGTGAGCCAGGTGTTTATCACAGAGGGAACCTGACAATGACATTGGGTCTCGTTTGAGTAACTTACAGATAACCAATTTCACTTCTCTCCAACCACTTGGTTACTTTGACTCTATTAAGAACCTGTGGACCAGGTTTCTTTTTAAAAACAGAAAAGAGAAAAGAAAGAAAAAAGAAAGAAAGAGAAAGAAAGAAAAGAGGCTAATTTATTTTGTGATTGTAAGCAAAAAAGAAATGACACAACTATTCATCTCTTGGTCTCTGTCCCTTGTTCCCAGGTATCACACATTTTTTCCTTCAGAATAGATGTGTCTTACCCTGAATGCAATGTCAACAGCAGTGTCTGGACATTTATATATATTAAAATTATATGCATATATAATTTTATATATAATCCTGTCCCGGGAGAGCTGGAGGAGTAGGGTTGGGTATCAGGACATCATCGAACTGCAGCAGCCCTTGGGTGATGCTCCCCTTCTAACTACTGGCCATCAGAGCAGCCAGTCTTCACTGATTCCCATACCGAAAGGCGCCTACATTGCACATGTGACATTTTTCTCATGAGTTTAATTTTTCCTAAATCCACTTCACAGAAGTTTCATTTTAATTGCTTTCTGCTCAACTGTTTTGTCTTACTTTAAAAAGACAAGTTTAATCAATGCAAACATTTTTTTGTCTGGGTCTTACTGATCTGCACAAAGTTAACTTTGACGAATGGTTTATTTTAAGCCAAAACACACTGTCTGAACCCTAAACATAGTTTAGCTTTTGGTGCTCTTTCCAAAGGAAAGAAAATCATAACAATATTCTGTATAGAAAAATTCCAATACTATGTAAGCTGACACCACTCTTACCTTTGTAAAAAAAAACAAACAACTTAATGCCTGCATTTAGATAATTACAAATGAAACTTTAAGAAACCTCCTGTATCAATGTTTCTCAAACTTAAATAATATTAAGGTTCCTTGTAAGGGAAAAAAATTCTCACATATTTCTAGAGTTGGATTAAAATATTTTATAATTTTTCATACATATATATGCATGTGTAAATGTGCAGACACAAACCAAAGGAAAAGACTCCTTTATTAAATACTAGAGGCCTAGTGCACGAAATTCGTGCATGGTTAGAGTCCCTAGCGGCTGCTGCTGGCCAGGGCCTTCCTTCGTTCCGTGCCACCCGCTGGTGGTCAGCGCACATCATAGTGAGCAATTGAACTCCCGGTCCATCGAACTCCCGAGAGGACATTTTGCATATTGGGCTTTTATAATTATAGATTTTATGCATTTGTAAAACCAAAACAAATTTATAAATTAAATACAAACAAAACTACCAAATGAGGAAAGTAAAATTTACAATGTTGATTTAATATAAGTAATGATATTTTGCTGAAACCAAATCGCTCTGCTCAGCATGAATATTTTACTGACTGCAATGGCACAGACCTATTTAACCACATACCTGTGATGACTCAATTCTCTCACTAAACTTTGTTTGTACGGTACACCACAATATAATTTGGCTATAATGTGGTGTGACCACATTATTTATTTTTTAAATCCCTCCCTGCGTTTTTTCCTCATAAGTGTGCAACAGTTCAGTTAGTACTGCTTGCCAATCACAAATGCAAACATAAGCAGTAAAACTGCATTTCCAGAATAACTTTATAAATTTATAAAAATAAATTGATAAAGATATTCCACTCCACTAGTAATCCAATACAAATTAAAATGAGAGGCAATTTCCTCTATCAAACTGGCAAAGCTTTTTTAAAAGATAAAATAAATGTGGGTGGGTATGTGTGATGGGCACCCTCGAGCACTTCTGGTGAGAACGGAAACTGGCCTGACCTTTCTGGAAAGCTATTTGGCAGGTATTCACAGACTTAAACGTTTTCAAAGCCTTTGAATAAGTAATTTCACTTACAGGTTTCTATCCTAAGGAAATAATTTTAAAACGTGGGCAAAAATTTTAGTATAAGAATATTCATGGCAATATTCTTGTTAACAGTGAAGAAATACGAAATACCTTATATGTCCAAAAAAATAAAAGAAACATTATCAAAAATTATGTAGCCATTACAAATGATACTTGTGAACAATTTTAATAACTGCGAATAGTGTTCAAAATATAACATTGAACAAAAAGAAAAAAATTAGGATATAGGACTCTATTCTATATAGCTCTATTGTGTCAAAAATGTAAATATGCAAAGTAAAAGACACAAAGGCAAAACCATGAGTGTTTTTTTCTGGAATGTGAGTCATTTCTGTTTTACTCTTTATATTTACTGATTTTGCCAAGTTTTCTATAATAAGCATACAATATTTTTAATTAATGTAAACATCTCTATAAAGCGTAGCATATCAGCTGAGACCACCCTCTAACATTCCTGATTGTGAGTTGGAATCACTTCCCAACAACATCCATCCACAGGTCTCAGATTTACTTTGTACAGTTATTATGGGTATAGTCATGCCACTCCTCTGCTTAAGAACCTCCAAAGTCTCTTACCAGGCAAGTGGGACCCCCTGCCCCCAGCTTGGCATTCAATGTTCTCCTGGACTAGACTCAGCCTTTCCAGCCATAGATGCCAATGTACCTCTACTTCACTCCGCACCAGTGTTTTCAAACTATGGGTTGCTATGCATTAGTGAGTCATGAAATCAATTTAGTAACCAGCATAAGAATAACCAGAATTGGAGGGGGGGGGGCGGGGCGCGCACGGAAGAGGCCAATAAAGTAACACCTCTACACCCTGCAGGAATGGTAGTGTCTTCACCAGGGCTATTTCTAGGCAAACAAGATTCCTATTCCTTGGAGCTCAGCTAGTCCTTCAGGAATCTCAGTCCCAACCTTTGCTTAGTCTCAGCCATTGAACTCAAGTCAAATTTAAGCAAAATATAGCCCAAAATATTTTCATAGTAATATTAAGGGATTATCTCCTTTTTTTCACCATCGTTCTGTCATGAGCATGCAGAATTTTCCAGACTACGTGATATGATACTGTGACAATGAGAATCTTCTATCAAGCCTCACGTTTAAGAGATTCGCAAATATGTAGAATGATGTCACTCATTAAAATGTGTTTTGATTTGAAAAAAAAAAAGAATAACCAGAATAGAAAATACCAAGTTACATTGCACATATGTACTAAAAACAATTACTGTCTCAGATATACACACATACACACACAATATGTGTATAGCCACCTAACCTAACAAAATGTATTTGCTACTGTGAGTGATGATCAAAGAAGTTTGAGAGCCACTGTCCATGCCACAGCCACACAGGCCAGCAGGTAGTCCCTAATCTTGCTTTGTAGAGTAGTCTCCCCTTATCTGCAGTTTCAGTTACCTGAGGGCAACCATGGTCCAAAAATATTAAATGAAAAATTTCAGAAATAAACAATTCATAAATTTTAAATTGCATACTATTCTGGGTAGGATGATAAAATTGCTCTCTGTCCAGCTCCCCCCGGGAAGTGAATCATTCTTTTTTCCAGCGTATCCACACTGTATACACGACTGCCTGTTAGTCGCTTAGTAGCCATCTGGGTTATCAGATTGACTGTCTTGGTATTACAGAGTGTGTGTTCTTAACCCTTATTTTACTTAATTATAGCCCCAAAATGTAAAAATAATGATGCTGGCAATTTGAACATGCCAAATAGAAGCCTTAAACTGCTTCCTTTAAGTGAAAAGGTGAACACAGCACAATAAGGTATTTAGAGAGAGAGAGACCACATTCACATAACTTTCATTACAGTATACTTTATAATTGTTTTCTTGTATTTCTAGTTACTGTTGCTAATCTCTTACTGTGACTAATTTATAAATTTTTACCATAAGTATGTATATATAGGAGAAAAACAAAATGCGTACATGTAAGGTTCAGTACTATCTCGGTGTCAGGCTAAGGAGGACTACGGTACTGCCTTGATACCACTGTTCCCCAGCTAGGCATTCTCCCTGCTTTCTGTCTACTGAAATCCTTCAAGGCCCTAATAAGACATCACCTCCTCCCTAAGTGTTCCACCTTTTCCCCTTATCTGTGATCCTAAAATGATGGTGTTATACCTTTCTTATACCACTCAAAACACTCTGCCTTATGTGAATGGCTATTTCTGTACACTGAGTTCATAGACAAAGAGTACCCGGAGGGCAAGGCTGTGTCTCACACACCTTTGGGTCCTTCAAAGGCCCAGAAGTGTCGGGAACCTGGCTGATGCTCAGTAGATGTCTGCCCAATGGAATATTTTCTATATCTCCTTCCAGGAGCACGTTGTGGTGTTCTTCATCCTTCTATTTTCTTGATCTTAGGCTCCATGGGGCCAATGTTATCTTTGGTGGTGTTAACATAAAAACATTCAAACCTGTAAAGAATTTTTGTGAGTTTATTTGAGCCAAACTGCTGACAATTGCCGGGAAGTAGAATCTCAACGGATTGGGATAGTACTCTGGAAAATGGCAGTTTTCCACCTTGTTTTATACATTACAATCAAACGAGGAGGAGATGTAAGTGGGTTACATGAAATCCACTGGTGATAGATTAATTGGTGATAGATTAGGGAGGCAGGAGAAAGCAAAGGGAGGGGGGTCCTTGGGATTGGATAAAAATTAAAATGATAGACACATACTTCTTTTACTTAGGTAGGTATGGGATAGTTAACAGTCAACAATTAACAAGATAACAATAACAATGAAGGAATTTATGGTCTCATCCTGGCGCCCAGGGGCATTTGGTTGTGCCCCCGAGGGGTCCAGAGAAAGGGAAGTTACAAGTTACCCTGACATTCCACAGGTCTGCTATCTTAGATGCAAAAAGACAACAGGCTCAGTTAAGGTAAAGATTGACCTTGGTCAGGGAAGATACTGGCCTAGGACATGACTACCACTTTAACTGTTTTTGGTTAAAGTTTTAATTTCAGACCATCCTTTGCGGTTACTTTAGGCCTTTGAGTTTGTAAGACTGCCATGCAGGCCTTCTCTGAGCTTGTCAGGTTAGCGTGTGGCCTTTTTTAAAATTTTTATTTTTTTAACTTTTCCATCCAGAGTGGAGCCTCTAAAAGAGTTTGTCCTGAAAATTGTCATCTTCAGAAGGAATGAGAGAAATCAATATATATTTTTACCCATTTAAAATATATTTTTTATTTGAGTGTGTGTCTCCTATAATTTTGGTGTTAAGATGTATTTTTTGCCAAGCAATGTTCATAAATTAGAAAATAATAGTTGGTTTTTAGTGTGTATGTGTGTGTTTACTGTCCTTATTTGGAAAAATAAAAAGCCGGCAATTCTATGTTCCTCTTTAAGAATGAAAGAAAAAATTACTGGTTGCAAACTCCCAAAGCCTGGGAATCAATTGCCTTTCTGGCATCGCTGAAGATGGTAGGTTCATTTTCTTAAAGACTAAATTCATTCACATAGGGCTGGAAGAGGGTTCCTCTTAGGTCAGGGGCTGCTATTTATTGGTCTGCACTCCTCTGATACTTCCATCCTCCCGTTCCCAAAGATGTAAATCACCGGGTAACTCCCTGGGCTGAGACGGTGTGTTTCTGGCCCTTTAAATGAGGGCGTGGCTAGAGGAGGGGACCGCCCAGGAGAGACCAGGGTGCGGGAGGAAAGCGGAAGCGTGGCCAGCAGGGATAGGAGGCTCTGCGCCTGCGTGAGGCTAGGGCAGGGGGCGGGGTCTCGTGGCCGGGGGTCCTGGGCTGGAACGGCTACCGGCGCAGGTAAAGTGTGGGCCGGCGGTGCAGGGAGGGGCTGAACCCCGGGCGGGGAGAGAACGCGCGTCGGCTCCCTGAGCTGCCGCCCTTTTCCCCGCGCGACAGCTGCGCGGCCTCGGGGTGGCTGACGGAGCGGCCCCTGACCGGCTCCCTGGCCTGGGGCCCACCGGCCGTGCGGGGTTGACACCGGGGAGGAAGGGTGTGCCCTTCGTTTGGCCTGGGACTGGGTCGGGCAGTTTCCACTTGTTGGTTGCGAAGGAATGGGAGACGGAGAGACAGGTGCACCCGCTCCCCCAGACTGTGCGAGTGGGAGGCCGGTGATTACACGCCTCCCCCGGGACGGAACAGGTGTGCAGCCGCCTGTGGGGCCTGGGGCACAGGCGTGGGCTCCTCCATCCCTCGAGGACTGGATGAGTGTGCTCCCCAGGTGTGAGGCTGGGGCTTGGGTGGGGTGTCCACCTCTTAGGGTTGATACGCACTCCGTGAGGCTGGTTCTGGTTCCAGTCTCTCTGCCTGCAAGGTGTGCCCCAGAGGGAGGGCAGCCAGGGGAGCGGTGGGTCTCTAGCGTTTGAGGCTGCTCCTGCGCCCTGGTTAGTTTTCTCAAGGTGGTACCTGGGGAAGGAGGGAAACAGCGGCCTAAAGTGTTTAGGTGTTTTTCAGAGGAGATTAGGATGGGATGGAGGAAGACCAGTGAGAGAGGCTCCCTGGCATGGGTAATCAAGAGCACCTGGAGCCTTCTCCAAATAGGCCCGCATCCTCCACACCCTCCCAATCCTAGAATGGACAGAAGGCTTGTGTCCCTCTGCATTGCCCACCCTCTACCATACCCTCCTGACACCCTCTCTCCCCCCGCAATGTACCCCTACAAAAACCAAAAACCCAAGCCGAACCAACATGGATGTTAATTTGTGGCATCAGCTCTACTACAGATATCTGTGATGGTCAGAAAATTGCATGTCAGGTGTGTGTGTGTTTGAAGTCTATTTAATACAAATGGGGATGGAGGGTCTATATATGTTTGTGTAAGATATGGGTTTGCTCACGGTTAAATTTAAGCAAAGAATAGATAGTGAAACCTCTGGCGATAGCTGGCTTGTTCCATAGAGTGCAGAATAACGATACGTGTGCGGATGGGGAGGATTGTGGTTGAACTACTGGGCTTGATGTGTTAAAGAGACATAGTTACATGTGCAAAAATTTTTTCCAGAGCTCTAAGAATAATATGTTGATTATCCTTTATATATTCCCTTTGTGCCTGGATGGATGTTTTATGTCTTTCAGAATATTGGGACATCTTGATGATTTTTAGCTGTATCTCACTCTTTTCGTAGACATTTCAACCATTGAGATATCAAATGTCAGTTATATATGTGAATGAAAAGTAAGGCCTTTTGAACTTAATGAAGAATATTTAACTTTTGATCTTTTTATAGTTTTAGAGGTTAGATAGGTTATTTTAACGCACAGCTTCAGGTGTCATATGTGTCTATTTGTAAGATTAAACTGTTCTATTCTTAACTGAACTTTGAATTAATGTTTGAATGATCTCCATTCTGTATAACAGCTCCCGTGTTACATCTTTCCAGTTTCCAAGTACCCAGAGTAAAGAGAAAACTCCTACCTTCAGTATTTACAAAACCACTGCTTGGCCAAATTGGACACAAGAATGTCCTCTGCCTACTCTTCTGGCTAGGCAGATATGGTATTCGATTGGCAGCATCACCAATTACATGGTGGGAGTGAAGGAGGGGCAGTTTTCCAGAGGGAAGGTGGTGCAGGTACTGGGATGTTTTAACCATAATCAAATTGGTCTTTCCCTCTGCAGTTGAGCAAGAAGCCTCCTCTTGCTCTTTTAAAAAATAAAAATAAATCTCGTGTGCTTGTACATCCTCCTTGACACCTTACCAAGACAACCTGAGGTGACAGTTAATTGGTAGTTAAGATAAGCGGGAAGGCCACCATCTACTCAGTCTACAATTGAGTGGAATCCTACCTTCTGTGAATTTAACTTTTCACCCATACCAGTTTAGTGAAGGAAGAAAAAATAATATATTTCAGCCTACAGAAGGTTCATGTGCTTCTTAGGAGGAGTTCTCTGTGGTTGGGGTGAGTCTTTGATTGAGATTATCATAATAGTGGGGGACTTCTTAGAAGCTGGAAAGAAGTGATACTTTTTCTCTTTCATTCATTTTACTTATTACCTCAAACACATTGATATAAAGCTGATGAATAATGTTAGGGTTTATACATAATAGCTATTTGTAGACTTAGTTCTTCTTGTTTTGTATTTGTTACAGGGGATTTAGATTTTAGTTTTCTAGAATGGGGCTATCAAGAGTTGTGTCTGACAGTTTATAGTAGTAATTTAGCACCATACGCAGGCAGGCAGGTCTTAGGCACTCTTTTTTTATTATTTTATTTTTTAAAAATATATTTTATTGATTTTTTACAGAGAGGAGGGGAGAGGAATAGAGAGTTAGAAACATCAATGAGAGAGAAACATCCATCAGCTGCCTCCTGCACACCCCCTACTGGGGATATGCCTGCAACCAAGGTATATGCCCTTGACCGGAATTGAACCTGGGACCCTTGAGTCCGCAGGTCGACGCTCTATCCACTGAGCCAAACCGGTTAGGGCGGCACTCTTTTTTTAAATCCTCACCCAAGGATATGTTTTTCATTGATTCTAGAGCAGTGGTTCTCAACTTTCCTAATGCCATGACCCTTTAATACAGTTCCTCATGTTGTGGTGACCCCCAATTTCATTGTTACAAATTGAACATAATTAAAGCATAGTGATTCATCACAAAAACAATATGTAATTCTATATGTGTTTTCCGATGGTCTTAGGTGACCCCTGTGAAAGGGTCGTTTGACCCCCAAAGGGGTCGAGATCCACAGGTTGAGAACAGCTGTTCTAGAGAGAGGGAAGAGGGGGGTGGAGCGCGCAAGAGAAAACATTGATGTGAGAGAGAAACAGCAAATGGTTGCCTTCCATACACACCCTGACTGGGAATCGAACCCGCAAACTGGCTATGTGCCCTGACCGGAAATCAAATCCAGGACCTTTAGGCGGTTGGGACCAACTGAGCTACATTGGCCCAGGCTCCTTCTTTAAAAATGTCATTTATTTTTTAAATTTATTTGGGTGACATTGGTTAATTACACTGTATAAGTTTCAACTGTGTAGTTTTATAATACATCATCTATATATTGCATTACATCACCACCCAGTCTAGTCTCCCTCCGTCACCATATATTTGACCTCCTTTGCACTCTTCATTCTTCCCCCACCCCCTTTTCCCTCTGGTAACCACCCTCTGTTGTCTGTATTTCTGAGTTTATTTGTTTGTTGTTGCTTTCTGTTTGATATCCCACATATTATTGAAATCATATGGCTCTTGTCTTTTTCCATCTAACTTATTTTGCTTAGCATGATACTCTCAGGATCCATCCATGTTGTCGCAAATGGAAGTAATTCATCCTTATGGCTGAGTAGTATTCTATTATGTATATGTACCACATCTTCTTTATCCAGTCTTTCATTGAACAACACTTAGTTTTTTTCCATATCTTGAATACCATGTATAACGCTGCATTGAACATAGGGGTTCTTATATCTTTATGGATAAACTAGAGGCCTGGTGCACAAATTCGTGCACCAGTGGGGTCCCTCGGCCTGGCCTGTGGGATCGGGCTGAATCCGGCTCTCCGACATCCCCCGAAAGGTCCTGGATTGTGAGAGGCTGCAGGCCTGGCTGAGGGATCCCAGTGGTGCATGTTAGGGAGGGATGCAGGAGGTTGGCCAGCCGGGGAGGGACTGTGGGAGGGCTCCAGGGCATGTCCAGCCCATCTCGCTCAGTCCTGATCCGCCGGACCCCAGCAGCAAGCTAACCTACTGGTCAAAGCGTCTGCCCCCTGGTGGTCAGTGCACGTCATAGCGAGCAGTTGAGCAGCCTTAGCATATCATTAGCATATTACGCTTTGATTGGTTGAACTGACCAGCTGACCAGACACTTAGCATATTAGGTTTTTATTATATAGGATGTTTTCAAAATGTTCAGGTAGATACACAAAAAAGAGATTGCTGGGCCATATGGTAGTTCTATTTTTAATTTTTGGGGGAAATCTTCTTATTGCTTTCCATAGTGGCTGTACTAATTTATAGCAGTGTATGAGAGTTCCTTTTTCTCCACATCCTCTGTAACAGTTGTTATTTCTTGTCTTATTGATAATAGCCATTCTAACATTTGTGAGATAGTATCTCATTGTGGTTTTGATTTGTTTTCCCTTATAGCTAGTGGAGTTGAACATCTTTCCATATATCATTGCCCATTTGTATGTCTTTTTGGGAAAAATGTTCAGGTTCTCTGCTCATATTTTATTTTATTTTTTTAATATATTATTGATTTTTTACAAAGGGGAGAGGGATAGAGAGTTAGAAACATCAATGAGAGAGAAACATCGATCAGCTGCCTCCTGCACACTCCCTATTGGGGATGTGCCCACAACCAAGGTACATGCCCTTGACTGGAATCGAACCTGGGACCCTTCAGTCCACAGGCCGACACTCTGTTCACTGAG
Organism: Myotis lucifugus; assembly: GCF_000147115.1. NCBI lineage: Eukaryota > Metazoa > Chordata > Mammalia > Chiroptera > Vespertilionidae > Myotis > Myotis lucifugus. The sequence continues at coordinate 10,139,685 of NW_005871062.1, read as the reverse complement.
CCAAACTGGTTAGTTGGATTTTTTTTGTGTGTTTTATTTTTATCATTGAGTTGTATGAATTCTTTATATATTTTGGATATTAGCCCCTTACAGGAGGTTTTCCATTTGGTTGGTTGCCTTTTTGTTTTGTTGAAGGGTTCTTTTTGTCTCTAAGCTTTTTAGTCCACCCCCCCCCCCTTTTTTTTTGTCTTTGGAGTCAAGTTTACTAGTGTAAAATCCAAGGTCCATAAGTTTAGTACCTATGTCTTCTTCTATGTATTTTATTGTTTCAGGTCTTATATTTAAGTCTTTAATCCATTTTGAGTTTATTTTTGTGTATGGTGTCAAATAGCAGTTGTTTCATTCTTTTGCATGTGGCTTTCCTATTTTTCCAAAACCAGGGGGTGGAGTGGAACATGGTGGGATGGTGGAGCAGGTGAGGGGGTGGCGCCAGGCCATGGTGGGGTGCCAGGTGAAGCTGTGGGGCTGCGAGGCTGGGGAAGCAAGCTGGGGCCCGATCCCCACACGCCACTCCAAGGAACCTCATCTGTACACAAATTTGTGCACCAGGCCTCTAATGCAGCGGTTCTCAACCTGTGGGTCGTGACCCCTTTGGTGGTCGAACCACCCTTTCATAGGGGTCGCCTAAGACCATCCTGCATATCAGATATTTACATTACGATTCATAACAGTAGCAACATCACAGTTATGAAGTAGCAATGAAAATAATTTTATGGTTGGGTCACAACATGAGGAAGGAACTGTATTTAAAGGGCCAGAAGGTTGAGAACCACTGCTCTAGTGTTATATATTTCTAAGAACTTGTTTATTTCTTCTAAGTTATCAATTTTGGTGGTGGATAGCTTTTAATAGTATTCTTGTGTAGTGTTTTGTATTTTTGTAGTGTCCATTGTAATTTCTCTTTCATTTCTGATGTTGTTTATTTGGTTGTTTTCTCTTTTTTCCTTAGTAAATCTAGCTAGAGATGTCAGTTTTATTTATGTTTTCAAAGAACCAGTCTTTATTGCATTATTTTTTTTCTTTTGCCTTTTTGTTCTCTATTTTGTTTAATTCTGCCCTCATTTTTATTATTTCCCTTCCTTTTGTTGACTTTGGGATTGTTTTGTTCTTTTTCTAGTTCTTTAAGGTGAAATGTTAGGTTGTTTGAGATGTTTCTTGAGGTAGGCCTGTAATGCTGTAAACTTCCCTCTTACCACCACTTTTGCTGCATCCAAAAAATTTTGACATATGGTATTGTCATTCTCATTTATCTCTATGTATCTTTTGATCTCTTCTTTTATTATTTTTTGACCTAGTCATTGGTCAGTAACATGTTGTTTAATCTTCACATATTTGTGGGTTTTCCAGCTTTCTTCTTGCAGTTGATTTCAGATTTCAAAGCGTTGTGGTTGGAGAATATGCTTGGTATGATTTAAATCTTCTTAAATTTGTTTAGGCTAGTTTTGTGTCCCAAACATGAATTCTTTGAGAATGTTCCATGTCAAGTACTCTTCCTTTCCTTCACTTTTCTTTTTAATATTTGTTGTTCTGTATGTACCTCCTAAGTTTTAAATGACCACTCTTCTCATTTAGACATTTACCAAGAGAAGAGAAAAAGAAACAGCCTTCTGGGCATTTTCATAGTGACAGCTCTAAGCACTGTGGGTCGTAGTTACCTACATGTGCCAATTCTTGGAAAGAAACTCAGGGGTCAGGTAAGCAGCTCATCTCAGTATAGAGTAGCATTGCATCTAACACAGGGTCTGCTTCTAAGGTGAAACTGAGTACTCTTGAAAATTGAGTACCTTCAAAGTACCCTGGGAAAGAGTCATGCTGGAGATTGACATAGGATCTCTCAGGAAGTCCAACACAGCCAGTTTTTGCTCCATGTTGGAAGAGCATGCTGTTTGTTATTTTGAGCACAGATGAAATTGATTGCTTGTGCATGCAAAAACTGAGACTGACCAAAGGACAGCAGATAATCCATTTCCTCTCCCAGGCTCACTCTGAAGCACGTAGTTATTGAGTGGAACAGTATACAGAGTCCCTGGCTCTTTGTGAATCTTTTCTTTTTCTCTCTTTCCCTTTGTTAAAGATAACAGATGAGTTCCTGTAAATTGAATGGACATATTATACATTTTCACTGTTTTCATCTTGGCCTATAGGCTGAATTAATGTAAAAGAACATGAAACATCTGAATTTGTGGAGTTTGTGTCATGTTACACATGAGCAAAATGTTCACTAAAAGATAAAATCAGTGTTATGGATTTAAAAAAAAAATCTCACCTAGATATAAAGAATGGAACTTGCAAGGTGGGAGGCTTTTTGGGGTAGAACAACTAACCACATCTTATTTTAAATGACCAGAACTGCTATTTGAAGCTCTGGAAACCAGTAATGAAATGTTGCTTGGCTGTTTACTAGTATGTAGGGAAGGAGGGTGGGGATGACTGGCTGGCTGCATTGGTGGGTTGCTTAGGCATTGGAATTAGGCATTGGAAATGCAATGGTGAAAAAGACAGATCTTTGCTCTCCTGGAACCTGCATTCCAATGGAGGGAAGGGAATGGTGGTTCAGACGCTGAAAAAATGATTGTGACATAATCCTATATAATAAAAGTGTAGTATGCTAATTAGACCAGACATCCTTCTGGACGACCTTCCTGAAGAAGCCAGGGCTGTGAGGAAAGCCCAGGTCCCGAGTGCCTGCTGGCGGCTGCAGGGAAGCCCGGGTCCTGGGTGCCTGCCGGAGAGAAGCTTGGGGAAGCTCAGGTCCCAGGTGCCAGAGGGAAGCTGGTGCCGGCAGCCAGGGGAAGGAAGGCCTACTCTTGCACGATTTTCATGCATCAGGCCTCTAGTTAGTGTAATAAAAGAGAACAATATAAGTACATATTAACAGGGAACCTAGTCTACCTGGTAGTTGAGCAGGACAAAAAAGGTTCTTTTAGGAATCAAAGTTTTAGCTGCTATCTGAAGGATGAATATGATCAGCAGTAGTTGATAAGCCTGAATAAATAAAGGTAGAACTCAGTTATAACTTGGCTTATTAAGGCGTAGATTCCTATAATCTGTGAGACAGTATCCTCTGAAGCTTAGCAGTTACAGGTAATAAAACATGTATTTAATTTGTAAGACAGGTGTTTTCCCATCTTCCAGTTTCTGTGTTAATCAGCAAATATTTATTGAATGTTTACATAGCTATGCAAGTCAGTGAGCCCGGTGATGTGGAGTATACAAAGAAGCATGGTCCCACTTTTATTGTATAGCTGGGGAGAAAAGACATAGTCACATGGTACGTTAACTAATGAATCAATATGAGGAAAGTGGCATGACACTGTTCTAAGGAAGATATGCATTCTGGATTTAGAGGATGCTTGGGGGAAGGAAGTTGTCCAGAAGGAAGGAAGGAAAGAAGGAACTTAGATAAATGGAGAAGAAAAGGAAAGGGAAGGTCAAGTAGAGTGAGTAGACATGGAGAGAAAGTGGAAGCTATTCTTGAAGCACTGAATTCAAATAGCGAGTTTAGTTGTAAGGGAAAGTAGGGCCAGCTCATGTGATGTCTGGAATCATAGGCTTAGAATTAGGAATTTTATCCTGTAGGCATTGGGGAGCTCTTAAAAATGAGTCTAGGCCTCCTGGTCCTTACCACAGGCTATGTTCTTACACTAACTGTACAGAAATAGGAGGCAGAGTAAACTTACCCCATATACACTTCAGCTCAGGCTCTTTGCCTGGTCTGTATTTTGAATGGGGAGACATTGAGAAAAAAAAAAAATGAGTCCATTTACCCAAGAAATATAGTAGAAAACTAACAGAAGTTAATCCTCTATTGTATTTTTCTTTACAAAACAAACCACAAGAAGACAAAGCAAAACAAAGAAGTAAATGGAAGAAAAAAACTTGGATTGGGAAAGCTAGAAACAAAGTTGGCATGTAAACTTGTTTGCATATCATGATTTTGTGATAGCTTTCTGGGATACAGTAAATTAAAAAACAAAACCACACACTTGATTTGATTTCACTGTAATGTGAAAAGTTCTAGGATTCTGGCACTTGAGAACAGTTGGGAATGTTTGCCAAAGTAACAAAACAAGCAAACAACAACAACAACAAAACTGTTGAAAGAGTTCCACATTAACCTGTCCTAATCTAGGTCACATTTTAGAGTTATTATTCAGTTGGCCAATGTCATAAATGGGGTCATTGCTGTTTATATTATTTATATGTATATATATTTTTAATGGTCCTTGAATCTATTATTAATTAGTTGGGAATAACCTTATTAATTAAGAGGGAACAACCTTAGGAACTATCAAGATGTCTGATAATCTTTTATTATTTATTTATTTAAATTCTTTATTTTTGAAAGTATTACATATGTCTCCTTTTTCCCCCATTGACCTCTCCCCACCTGCTCCTGTCCCCCAGCCCAGGCCGCCCCCCCCCCCCAATCTGTGTCCATTGGTTATGCTTATATGCATGCATACAAGTTCTTTGGTTGATCTCTTACCATCCCCCCCTCCCACCCTCACTTGCCTTCTCTCTGAGGTTTGACGGTCTGATCGATGCTTCTATGTCTCCATCTATTTTTGTTCATCAGTTTATGTTGTTCATTATATTCCACAAATGAGTGAGAGCATGTGATATTTATCTTTCTCCGTCGGGCTTATTTCGCTTAGCATAATGCTCTCCAGGTCCATCCTTGCTGTTGCAAATGGTAAGAGTTCTTTCTTTTTTACAGCAGCATAGTATTCCATTGTGTAGATGTACCACTGTTTTTTAATCCACTCATCTGCTGATGGGCACTTAGGCTGTTTCTGAATCTTAGCTATTGTCAATTGTGTTGCTATGAACATAGGGGTATATATATTCTTTCTGATTGGTGTTTCTGATTTCTTGGGATATATTCCTAGAAGTGGGATTACTGGGTCAAATGGGAGTTCCATTTTTAATTTTTTGAGGAAACTCCATACTGTTTTCCATAGTGGCTGCACCAGTCTGCATTCCCACCAGCAGTATATGAGAGTTCCTTTTTCTCCACATCCTTGCCAACACTTGTGGTTTGTTGATTTGTTGATGATAGCCATTCTGACAGGTGTGAGATGGTACCTCATTGTCATTTTGACTTGCATCTCTTGGATGATTAGTGACTTTGAGCATTTTTTCATATGTCTCTTGGCTTTCTGTATGTCCACTTTCGAAAGTGTCTATTTAGGTCCTTTGCCCATTTTTGATTAGATTGTTTATCTTCCTTTTGTTAAGTTGTATGAGCACCCAAGGTGTCAGATAATTTTAAGTCAGAACTATTAAAATATTAGTTTATCAGCACTCAGAAGAGGACAACATACTGGGTGATCATGAGATCATGATTCTGTGACATACATTTCCTGTCATATTAATTTGACTTCATTCTGGGAGAGACTAAGACAATTGAGGTTTCTGTTGTCTGCAGAAACTGTCTGGCATTGCATTGCCTTAAGAATGATAAAAACACTAGATTACCCAATGATTAGGTGAAGAACTAGTTGTAGAATTGTATTTCAAGAGGAAATTATCAGTAGTTTATTGCAAACCTCCATACTGAGATAGCACTTAAGTGTTTTCTGAAGACAGTATCAGCATCAAGTGTGTAATATTAAGTGTCATATATTAAGCATTTCACCATTGTTCTGCATATTGAAATGAAAAGCTTGCTCAATAAATATTTGGGCAACACCAAGTAACAAGGGAGGGGTTAGTATTTCAGAATGTTGAAGATGTTACTAACAAATAATTGAAATTTGTTCCCTATTGTTAATGTGACAAGTTGCCACAAATTTAGTAGCTTAAAACAACATAGATTTATTACTGTCCAGTTCTGTGATTCACAAATCCAGCACCAGTCTTTCTAGGCTATATTCAAGCTCTGGCAGGGCCGCATTCTTCTGGAGGCTCCAGGAGAGAATCCCCTACTTGTCTTTTGTAGCTTCTAAAGACTGAGTGAATTTCTTGTCTTCTGGCACCCTTCCTTCATCTTCAAAGCCTACAATATAGCATCTTCTGTTGTCACATCTCGTCCTCTGACATATTCTTTTGCCTCCCTTTTCCACTGCTAAAGACCCTTGTGATTCCATTGGGCCCACCAGATAATCCAGGAAAATATCCCAACTCAAAATCCGAATTTAATCAAAACTGCTGATCCCTTTTGACACGTAACAGTCAGAGGTTCTGGGGATTAGAAAGGGCATCACTGGGCACTGTTATTCTGCCTATGACAGGTAGGTTCAGGCACACTCAGTTTCTAAAAAGTTTATAGAAGCTGCTCTGGTGCACTCTTTTTTTAAAAAAAATGAGCATTGTGATCTTTTGATTCAGCAGGTCTACTAGTATTTGGGTTGGAAACATTTATTGACTGACATAAAGAAAGGAAAAACTGCTGGTTAGTGACAAAAGAGGACGTTGATGTAAAAAAAGGCATACTTTTAGAATGAGTTAGTAGTATAAGATACTTATCATAATTAAAAGTTTTTTTTTTGTTTTTTTTAAAATATATTTTATTAATTTTTTACAGAGAGGAAGGAAGAGAGATAGAGAGTTAGAAACATCGATGAGAGAGAAACATCGATCAGCTGCCTCCTGCACATCTCCCACTGGGGATGTGCCCGCAACCCAGGTACATGCCCTTGAAAGAGGATGTTGATGTAAAAAAAAGGCATACTTTTAGAATGAGTTAGTAGTATAAGATACTAATCATAATTAAAAGTTTTTATTAAGTGTGCGCGTCACTTTGCTGGAGGCTGTGCTAGTCTTAGGCAAAACCCCACAACTCATCTCATGAATAAACTTCTAATATTATATTAGAAGCATATCCTTCTGATAAGGTATTCTTTTGATAGCTTAGTGTGGGCTTCATCATAACAAAATACTGGCTCTTGTTTCAGGGTCTTTAACTTTAAAAGAATTTGGAGATTTTTGAGGAAATTTTAAATGATAATAGCTAATACTTCTTGAAAACCTATTCTGTGTCCAAGCATTATTTTAAATGTTTTACAGTCACTGTATCATTTATTCTTGCAAAATAGGTAGTTGCATTCCTAGGAGTCAGGACTCTCAATTGTAAGTGACCAAAAAAAGAAAACTGGGAGAATATTTTGGCTTATGTATCCAAACTTCCAGAGCTAACTTCATAGAAAATTGGAAACTTGCGACTTGAATGATATCAGGACACTCTTTCCTCTTCTTTCCTGCTTGTGTTTGTGGGTTGATTTAATTCTTGCTAGAGAATCTGAACCTAGATTGTAAATTATGTCTGTAGAGGTAGATTTCCAGTAACAGATGCATAATAGGTTTTTGGTTGATATGTACTGAATAAATGATCTACTTTTCTGCAGAATAGGGTGAGGCAGGGAGAGGTGCTGCCCAGCCTTATTACTCATTGTTTAAAGCAGCGGTTCTCAACCTGTGGGTCGCGACCCCTTTGGTGGTTGAACGACCCTTTCACAGAGGTCGCCTAAGACCATCCTGCATATCAGATATTTACATTACGATTCATAACAGTAGCAACATTACAGTTATGAAGTAGCAACGAAAATAATTTTATGGTTGAGTCACAACATGAGGAACTGTATTTAAAGGGCCAGAAGGTTGAGAACCACTGGTTTAGAGAACAATGGCAATGGATCTTTCTCACCAGTTCCATTTTAATGAATCCTGGTGAAGGACTCTGGTTACTTTAGGCAATCTCTATTACTAGGGGATTTAAAATTTTTTATTTTATTTTAATTTTTAAAATTAAATCTTTATTGTTGAAAGTATTACAAATGTCCCCCACCCCCCCAACCCCCCATTGATCCTTTCTAGCCTGCCCAGCTCCAGGCCTTCACCTCCTATTGTCTGTGTCCATGGGTTATGCATATATGCATACAAGTTCTTTGGTTAATCTTATCCCATCCACCCACCTACCCTCCCACGCCTTTCCTCTGAGATTTTTGATTGGCAGCTTCCACAAGAACCACATGGTTTGAAGGAGCCCTTTCCAGAACAAGAGGTGCTGCTCTGTGTAAAGAACACAAAGAGCCTCAGTAAAGTTCATCTTACAGATGTAGAAATAGACAGGCTCCAAAAGGATAGACAGATTGACCAAGGTTACCGGTAGGAACTGGTAAAGTCTAGATTCAAGCCTGATTTTAATTGACTCTTTGACTTGTGTTCTTTTCACTTTGCTACCACATCACATCAATCACCGGAGCTCAGTGAGGTGGAGGTTGGAAATGAAGTAGGGTAACATGGCAGGACGATGTTCTTTTATTGGTGTTCAGAGATGCTGACTGAGCAGTTCTGTGAGCCTCTAATTCCAGATAGGAGATATAAAAAGAGCTAGAAAAAAAGTTGTTTTCTTTTCTCCGTTATTTTAGAAAGACAAATGCAAAGAATGAAACATTGTAGGTTATTGATAATTTATATAAAAGCTTTCTTTTTTTCTCTATGGTCTTTTCTACTATTTAAGTGCGTGTTTCTATAATAATAAAAGCGTAATATGCTAATTAGACCAGACAGCTGAATGACCTTCCGATGTCATTCTGGACGTCCTTCCAGATGAAGCTGTGGCGGTGGGGGTTGGGGTCGAGGCAGAGGCGGTTAGGGGTGATCAGGCAGGCAGGCAGAATGGTTAGGGGCGATCAGGGAGGCAAGTGAGCAGTTAGGGGCAATCAGGGAGGCAAGTGAGCAGTTAGGGGCAATCAGTCAGGCAGGCGAGTGGTTGGGGCAATCAGGCAGGTAGGTGAGTGGTTAGAGGTGATCAGGCAGTCAGGCAAGTGGTTAGGGGCGATCAGGCAGGCAGAGTGGTTAGGGGTGATCAGGCAGGCTGGTGAGTGGTTAGGGGCAATCAGGCAAGCAGGCGAGCGGTAGGGGCGATCAGGCAGGCAGTCAGGTGAGCAGTTAGGGGCAATCAGGCAGGCAGGCAGAGTGGTTAGGGGTGATCAGGCAGGCAGGCAGAGGCAGTTAGGGGTGATCAGGCAGGCAGGTGAGTGGTTAGGGGCGATCAAGCAGGCAGGCGAGTGGTTAGGGGCGATCAGGCAGGCAGGCGAGCGATTAAGAGCCAGAGGTCCTGGATTGCGAGAGGGTGCAGGCCGAGCTGAGGGACTCCCATCCCCCCTGTGTACGAATTTTGTGCACTGGGCCTCTAGTATACACATATGAATAAATCTCAGTAACTTTCCTGAGGAATCACTGAATATAAATTTAATTGTGCATGTTTGCAAACATTCTTTGACTAATTGTAATAATTTTTGCTAAGTGGTACAAACAAGAGTGAACTTTAAGAAGTAACTTTTCATGAGCTAGCTCAGTTTTCTTTGAAGAAAGGCATATAATATTGCTAATATTGCTACCATATTTGGTTCATTGCAAAAGAAGCAGTACATTTAGTAACTGAGATTGGAAGGATACTTTCTAATGTTGCCAGATACAGAGTACCCTCAATTATGTCTTTTAGGAATATATTTAATAGCATGTGTTTTATAAAAGCCTTAGAGTCTATCTTCTGTGGCATGTGAAAGAAATTAGTCTGTATTTGATAATATGCCAAATGTACTAGCTAGAAAAAATTGGTTTCAGCCCTTAAAAAAACAGTCTTCATGAGTCATACACATCGTAGATATTAATTTTTTTAGTGTGACAAAACTGAAACACTGAAGGAAGTGAAATTAATTGTAAGTATGGGAACATGGGGAATTAATGGTGATGGAAAAATAAAATAAAGAAAATAAAAAATGAGCCTAATTAAACAAAAAAATGAGCCCAGTTAGATAACATTTTGTATTTTGGGCATGTATGTTATGTATTTAAAAAACAACAACATGCTCTATTCCCTTTAAAAAATTAGCTCTTTCAATGGCTCAGTGGTTGTCAGCTCTTTTTTTTTTTCTTTTGCCTTTACTTCACTAACGTGAAGGCAAGAGTAAGAGTAAGAGGAGTTTGGTGGGGAGAGTTATTTTTATTATCATTATTACTATGGCATTGTTTCTGTTTTCATATTTTTATTTCTTTATTCTAAGCAGGTAGAGCTAAGTGATGGATTTTTAAAAGTTTGGTCAATTGGAGTCTAATTATAACATAAACTAAAAACATTTAAAAGTAAATTTAATCTCTACACCTATAATTACTTTTTCCTGGCTATATTTTTAGTTTTCTAGAAATTTTGCAGATAATTGCGTGCTAGACAATTTTGTGAATAAACAAAATTATCTGTTTCTTTTTAAAAATACATATTTTTATTGATTTTAGAGAGGGAGAGAGAGATAGAAACATCAGTGATGAGCAAGAATCATTGATTGGCTGCCTCCTGCACGCCCCCTACTGGGGATTAAGCCTGCAACCCAGGCATGTGCCCTGTCTGGGAATTGAACCGTGACCTCCTGGTTCATAGGTTGACACTCAACCACTGAGCCACGCCAGCCTGGCCATCTGTTTCTTTTTGATATAGCATTGTATTATTTAGTGCTGTGAAATCTACAAAAAGAAGTGCACACATTTTTTTTTTAAAGTATTTCAGTTTTCCCTGAAAATGTCCATGTTTCTGTATGACTGGCTTTCTTTCTAGAAATCTCTAGTTGGTTGTGGAATTATTTTATTTCAGCAAAATTGTTACCTACCCTGATAGATCTTAACCCTTTGATTTACTAGTATCATATTAAGTGACTAGCTATTCATTTTGGGCTCTTTGTGTCTACCCAAGGCTCCCTGAGGGATCTGTGGCCCTGTATAGATGCCAGTGAAAAACTTGGTCTATATGCTTATCTACAGAGGAATTGGAGATCTACTCTGAGGTTTAAGAATGTGATGAAAAGGTTAATTGTAGCTTTTGGCACCAGTTTGTCCTTATGCTCTTAGGAACATAAATCTAATTAATACCAGGTCTGGTGACTGCATTTATCCCAAGTCTGTCACTATCACCAGACTTATGACTTCAGGTGGTGGGTCCCTTCCTAGACTCCTGAGTTAGATGTTCTTCCTTTATGCTCCCATAGAAACCCAGCTCCATATCATACCTCATATCCCAGTTTTGATTTCCCTTTCCTATAATCAGATGATTAAGTTTCCCAAAAGTCTGACCAAGTAAGTCTTCAGAATGTCCAGTTGAGGAAATCTAAACAACATATTATTTTCTTTTTTGAAGAGATCATCATTCAGGTCATCATGATTTAAGGCCAAAAAAACAAACAAACAATAACTTGCTTGGATTGACTGAATACAATTCTTAAAAGTAAATATGGAAAATGAACCGGACCATGAAAATGTGGAACAGAGCCTCTGTGCCAAGACTACTGAAGAAGAACTGAATAAATCTTTCAATCTAGAAGCTTCACTTTCAAAATTCTCCTACATAGATCTGGACAAGGAACTGGAGTTCAAAAATGATCTGGTAAAATTCGACTTTTGTTAAGTGATGAATTCGACAGGAATGTTCATTAGACTACTTTATAATCAAAGACTTTAAATCTATCATTTTTTGCATGGATTAATAAGAGTGTGTACAGTTTTATGAGATACTATCACTCTTCATTTGTATAGTTCATTTTAGTTTATGAAATACTTTATTACATGTTCTCATTTGAGCTTTACAATACTCTGACAATTCATTTTATAAAAGAAGAAACTGAAGTGCCACTATATTAAATGACTTAAGATCATAGAGCTAGTGGTAGGTTTAGAATTCTTACATAGTAATTCCCCCCCCCCATGAGAATATTTAATGACAAATTGTTTGACCTAATTAATCTCACCATCATTTATGAAATGACTAACAAATGCAATGTCAGACCTTTGTATATATAGCTTATATGACTTATGTCTCAACTTAGAAAATTAGGGATTGTCATAAAACATGCTGTTTTGTCATTATCTAAGAAAGCAGATGCCAAAGTCCTTCAACAGAAGCTTTCTGGAAAGGGCTGTCAGGATGGTGTAGTCAGTGCATATTTGTCTTTATAATCACTGATAGGTGGATGGGAAAGGAAACAATTCTGTAGTCTTTTGACCTGATCCTTATTACCATGGATTTTTATTGAGTTGCTTTCTGTGTGATCAGTTTGGTAGTATGTGTGTCTCTTAATGAATGGTTCAAAATTAATTAAAACACATGTTTGTAAGAGGGAAAGCATCATTGTGTGAGCATTAATTTCTTTTCTCTATTTAGATTGATGACAAGGAGTTTGATATTCCTCAAGTTGATACTCCTCCAACATTGGAAAGCATACTAAATGAGGTAAGTATATATTAGTGATCATTTTATGGTATTGATTATAATACTACTAGATTAGTTATAGTATACTAGTATATATCAATATCTGTACTGTCCAATGTGGGAACCACTAGCCACATGTGGCATTTTAAATTTACATTAATTACAGTTAAAAAAGAATTAAAAATTCAATTCCTCAGTTGTACCAGACACATTTCAAGTGCTCAGTACTCCACATGTAGCTAGTGGCTACTATAGTGAACAGCAGAGATGCAAACTATTTCTATTTTTGCAGAAAGTTCTGTTGGACAGTGCTGATCTAGATTGTGAGCTTTTTAAGGGCAGAAGCCATGTCTTGGTCATCTTTGTGCCCAGTACAATGCCTCCTACTTGGTAGATTTAAAAAAAATGTTTTATTAAGTGAGTTGAAATACTAAACTCATGTCACTTTTGAGATTTGTATTATGTTTTGATAACATCGCTACCAGTGATATTCAAATAGCTCATCCTCTGATACTAAAGAGCATCTGCAGCCTTGCAATGTGCCTCATCATCCTTCTATATAAAGAAAAAACAACCTCCATAATTTATCTTATGAGTACTATCTCTATTAAAAAGTTTCTCAGACTTTTGAAATGATGTTACCCTTTTCTGAATTAGCGATATAAAGACTTTGTAAAGGAACTTTGTGGAAGTACATGTTTGTGAAATATACCCTGCATCTGCTGACAATTCTTCAACTCAGTCTTCTTGATCTTTTACAAACTTGCCTAAGACTTCCCTTGAAGGTTTTAGCTTCTATTTTTTAATGTATAAATCTATTTCAGATCCTTGGTTGTGTTTTCTAAAAGATAATGATGCAAAGTTTCCCCAACAGAAATGCCCACTGATCCCACAGCTCTGAGTGAGTTGGGCCTTGGTCTTTATTACTTCTTTCTGTATACTACTTTTAGGGTAATAGCCAACACTTTATTATAGGACGGGAACTACTTTCTTTGTGAATTGTATCTTTCATTTTTCTCACATGACTTTTATTTTTATTTTTATATTAGTTGATATTGCTGTTACTTTAAAAAAAACCTCTTTATTGTTGAGAGCATTACAAATGTCCCCCCCATTGCACCGCCCCCCCCCCCCCCCATTTAATCACACCACCTAAAATACCCCCCGGAGCCAGGGGTTTAACCACCAAGATAATTTCTTGGGGCGAGGAGGAAATGCTGACTGCAAAAAATGTCAGTAGGACAGCCACCCCCAAGGCGCCCGGTGGCTGCGGTCAGACCAGGAAAAGTTCTTGTATGAGGATCGTTTTGGCAACCTAGAAGGTAATCGCATATGGGCTAAAATGATGAGAACGAGAACTAATTGTGTTGTGTCGAAGCGGGCCCCGAGGCGTGCAGTCAGTCGGCCATTTCATTAGGGCAATCAGCGTCGAAGAACCAGGATATTAGTAGATGGTAGTAGCGACTCATCAGAGAGAAGATACACGTTAGAGACAAATAGATATGTCGCTGTACAGCAACGAGAAAGACGAGTAGAGGGTAGTGAGTAAGAAGTAGACTGAGCTAGCCAGATCCGGAATTGCATGGTGGCGCAAACGGCCACAGCCAGAAATACGAGGGATGCGATTCCGTAAACATGAAACAATCGGGAATGGCC
>NW_005871062.1:10094858-10125727 GCF_000147115.1 Myotis lucifugus | reverse complement strand
CCCCACACACACACACACAATCTTCCCTCTGAGATTTGTCAGTCTGTTCCATGTTTCCAGGTCTCTGGTTCAATTTTATTCACCAGTTTATTTTGTTCATTAGACTCCTTGTTCGTTTATTTTGATTTTTAGATTCAATTGTTGATAGATACGTATTTATTGCCATTTTATTATTCATATTTTTGACCTTCTTCTTAAAGAAGACTCTTTAGCATTTTATGTAATACTGGTTTGGTGGAGATGAGGTCCTTTAACTTTTTCTTGTTTCTGAAACTCTTTATCTGACCTTAAATTCTAAATGATAGCTTTGCTGGGTAGAGTAATCTTGGTTGTAGGTTTTTGCTTTTCATCACTTTGATTATTTCTTATCACTCTCTTCTGGCCTACAATGTTGAGAAATTAGCTGACACTGGTATGAGTGCTCCCTTATAGGTAACTGTTTTTCTCTTGCTGCTTTTAAGATTCTCTCTTTGTCTTTAACCTTTGGCATTTTAATTATGATGTGTCTTGGTGTGGGCCTCTTTGGGTTCATCTTGCTTGGAACTCTCTGTGCTTCCTGGACTTGTATGTCCATTTTTTTTTTCACCAGGTAATGCAAGTTTTCTGTCATTATTTTTTCAAATAGGTTTTGAATTTGTTGCTCCCTCTCTTCTCCATCTGGCACCCCCAGGATGTGAATGTTGGTATGCTTGAAGTTGTCCCAGAGACTCCTTATACTGTCTTTATATTTATTTATTCTTTTTTCTTCTTGCTCTTCTGATTGGGTGTTTTTTGCTTCCTCATATTCCAAATCGATGGTTTGATTCTTGTAATCCTCTACTGTCAAATCCCTGTAAATTATTTTTTAATTCAGTTAGGGTATCCTTTATTTCTAACTGGTCCTTTTTGTTTTTTTAAAATGTATTTTTATTGATTTTTTACAGAGAGGAAGAGAGAGTGATAGAGAGTTAGAAACATTGATGAGAGAGAAACATCAATCAGCTGCTTCCTGCACACCTCCTACTGGGGATGTGCCCGCAACCAAGGTACATGCCCTTGACCAGAATCGAACCTGGGACCTTTCGGTCCACAGGCCGACACTCTATCCACTGAGCCAAACCGGTTAGGCCAGTGATGGCGAACCTATGACACGTGCGTCAGAGGTGACACGCGAACTCATTTTTTTGGTTGATTTTTCTTTGTTAAGTGGCATTTAAATATATAAAATAAATATCAAAAATATAAATCTTTGTTTTACTATGGCTGCAAATATCAAAAAATTTCTATATGTGACATGGCACCAGAGTTAAATTAGGGTTTTTCAAAATGCTGACACGCCAAGCTCAAAAGGTTCGCCATCACTGGGTTAGGGCTAACTCAGGGGTGGGCAAACTTTTTGACTCGAGGGCCACAATGGGTTCTTAAACTGGACCGGAGGGCCGGAACAAAAGCATGGATGGAGTGTTTGTGTGAACTAATATAAATTCAAAGTAAACATCATTACATAAAAGGGTACGGTCTTTTTTTTTTTTTTTAGTTCTATTCATTTCAAATGGGCCGGATCCGGCCCGCGGGCCGTAGTTTGCCCACGGCTGGAACTGGTCCTTTTTGATGTCATTGATGTTCTCACTAAGTTCCTTGAAGTCTTCATTAAGTTCCTTGAGCCTCCTTATAACCATTGTTTTAAAATCTGTCACTGGCAGTTTCTTTGCTTCTATTTAATTTAGTTCTTTTTCTGGAGATTTCTTCTGTTCTTTCATTTTCGACCTGTTTCTTTGTCTTCACATTTTGGCTGCTTCCCTGTGTTCGTTTCTATATATGAGGTAGATATGCTTTGTCTCCTGGAGTTGGTAGAGTGGCCTTGTGTAGTAGGTATCCTCTAGTTCCCAATGGCTCAGCTTCCCCAGTCACCTGAGCTGGACACTGTAGGTTTGCCTGTTTGTGGCTATGTGTACTGTCCTGTTGTAGTTGAGCTTTGATTGCTGTTGGCATCACTGGGAGGGATTACCCCCCCAGACCAATTGGCTGTGAGGACAGCTGCGACTACAGTGAAATAACTGCTGTGCAAGTCCAAGCAAGTCCATGGAGCAGGACTTGCTTCAGTGGGGCTTTGGTGCTCATCCAGTCCAACCCTTGAGTGTGTTGCTCCTGGATATGGTGGGGTTGTAATCTGCTATAGTCTGAAGCTGACCACAGGGTGCACTGTCTCAGAGGCTCCTGGGAGGTGCAAAGTCAACCACTGCCTGTGCTTTGCTTGGGGCCAGTTGGCACAAGCTACAGCGTGACCTACAGATGGCACTACTTGTGTTGGGCTTGGAAGTGCCCATTCCAACCTGTGCACCAAGGTAGGGTGCTGCTAGTGCGGGGCCTGGGACCACTTAGCAAGAGGTATGGGGCATGCTGAGGCCAGCTGCTGCTTGTTTGAGAGATTTTAGGGAAGTCTGAAGCCTGAGCTAGGACAGGTCATTCATTTGGAAAAGCCACTACAAACAGTTTAGGAGGGGCTGCAAATTGGATGGGGCAGGGTCTCAGGGAAGAAGGTAAAGGGGGCGGGGGATAAGTGTTGATGGGAGATGACTTGACTTGGGGTGATGAACACACAATACAATAAATAGATGATGTATTATAGAATTGTATACCTGAAACCTATATAATTTTCTTAACTGTCACTCTATAAATTTATTAAAAAGTAAAAAAAAAAAAAAAAAAGAAAAGAAATTGAACAGCCTTCACACCTCAAGGGAGCTAGGCAGGCAAATAAGTGAAAGTAAAAATAATTTAAGTTGTAGAACATTATGAAGACTGTAGGGGGGCAAATGTGTTAAAGGAAATGACTTTTAAGAAGAAAAAAATGAAAAGAGCAGAAGTAGAAAGTTTAAATAAGCACTTGCTCTAGGACAGTGGTTCTCAACCTTCCTAATGTCTCGACCCTTTAATACAGTTCCTCATGTTGTGGTGACCCCCAATTTCATTGTTACAAATTGAACATAATTAAAGCATAGTGATTAATCACAAAAACAATATGTAATTCTATATGTGTTTTCCGATGGTCTTAGGCGACCCCTGTGAGAGGGTCGTTTGACCCCCAAAGGGGTCGCGACCCACAGGTTGAGAACCGCTGCTCTAGGCTATGTGGGTTCAGATGTTCATCAAAACCAACCTGGAGAGAGGCTGGGAAGAAATAGACATCCAAGATATTCACAGGTTGGAAAGGCAGAGATTACTGAGACATCCTAAATTTCAGAATTTAGGGTATGAAATAATGTTGCTAGGCCTTGTCATCCTTTGAAACTGCTATCTCTGAGGTTTTTAATTTTCAAATTCCATTCTCTAACTATAACAACCTCCCCTGCCACTCCCTTCCATTAAACCTGGTCTTTAACCTCATCAAGACCATGTCTCTTGATCCTTCTTAGTCTCCCATTCTCTGAGAGTAGTCCTGGCTTCACTTCAATCCTACTGCTGCATTGTGCTGTCAGAAAGCTCTTTCGAACTTTTTATTGAAGTATAACATACATATAGAAAAAGTGCACAAATCATAAGTGTACGCTTGGTGAATTTTCACAAACTGAACGCCCTATGTAACCAGAACCCAGATGAAGAAGGAAAACATTACTAGTACAGCAGAAGCTCCTTTTGTGCCCCTTCAGTACCCAAACCATCCTAACTTCTATCACCATTGATTAGCTTGCCTGCTTTGAACTTTATATACGTGGAATTATACATTATGTGTTTTTGAGTGTCTGACTTACTTTTCTCAATATTATGTCTTTAGATTTAGTAATATTTTTGCATATAATTGTTCATTCCCATTGCCATATAAAATTTTTATGTATATACCAGTGATGGCGAACCTTTTGAGCTCGGTGTGTCAGCATTTTGAAAAACCCTAACTTAACTCTGGTGCCGTGTCACATATAGAAATTTTTTGATATTTGCAACCATAGTAAAACAAAGATTTATAGTTTTGATATTTATTTTATATATTTAAATGCCATTTAACCAAGAAAAATCAACCAAAAAAATGAGTTCGCGTGTCACCTCTGACACGCGTGTCATAGGTTTGCCATCACTGGTATATACCATTATTTATTCATGTTACTGGGCATTTGTGTACTTTTTATTTCCTGGCTACTATGAAAAGTGCTGCTGTGAATATTCTCATTCATGTCTTTAGCTCTGTATATACATACATACATAAAGACACACACATTTCTATGGGATATAAACCTAGGTGTAGAATTGCTGAGTCATCAGATATGGGTATTTTCAGCCTTGGTAGATACTGCCATGGGTTTTTCAAAGTGGTTGTAATAATATATACTTTAGCACATATATGGTGTTCTGGTTACCCTATCCTTACCAACTTTTGAATTTTTCTTTCTTTTTCACTTAGCCATTCCTTCGTATAAGTGTGTAGTGGTATCACATCATAGTTTTTAATCTGATATTCCCTGGAGACTGATGAAACTGGGTACCTTGACATATATTTGGCCATTTGGATATCTGTTTTGTGAAATGCCTTTTTATATCTTTTGTCCACTTTTCTGTTAAACTTTTTCTTTAACTTATCCTGTAAGCTCTCAACCCTGGCTTAACTTCGCTATTTTCTTTAATTATGTCCCCATGTGTTTAAGAAAACCAAATAAGATTCTGATTGACTCTCCTGTTTAAGACCTTTGCGCTATAGTTCTGATTTCTGAATTATTTCCTTTCCCTTTTCCTAGCAGTTGTTCCATTCTTGTACAGCTCTCAAGTAGCATAATATTTCCTTGCTAACCTTAACCCTGTTCTTAGCAGACTTGTGTGTGGAGATATCTGAAAAGCACTTGGAAATATGAGCCTAAACCCGGGGTGGGCAAACTTTTTGACTCGAGGGCCACAATGGGTTCTTAAACTGGACCGGAGGGCCGGAACAAAAGCATGGATGGAGTGTTTGTGTGAACTAATATAAATTCAAAGTAAACATCATTACATAAAAGGGTATGGTCTTTTTTTTTTTTTAGTTTTTTTAAAAAATATATTTTATTGATTTTTTTTTACAGAGAGGAAGGGAAAGGGATAGAGAGTTAGAAACATCGATGAGAGAGAAACATCGATCAGCTGCTTCCTGCACACCCCCTACTGGGGATGTGCCTGCAACCAAGGTACATGCCCTTGACCGGAATCGAACCTGGAACCTTTCAGTTCACAGGCTGATGCTCTGTCCACTGAGCCAAACCGGTTATGGCTTTTTTTTTTTTTTTTTAGTTTTATTCATTTCAAACGGGCCGGATCCGGCCCGCGGGCCGTAGTTTGCCCACGGCTGGCCTAAACCTTAAGAGAAATGTTGAAACTGACGATACAGATTTTGAAGCCATTAGCATGACATTGTACTTGAAGCTATAGGTATGGATTCGCTTGTTCCTACAGTCAGTGAAGCAGGAAGAGTGCTAAGAATATAATCCTGGGGAACAGTATCATTTAAAGGTTAGACTGAGGAGAAAATAGAGAACATGACTGCTAGAAGAGACCACATAACTTTGAGGATTACCAGCAAAGAGATGTACTAGAAACTAAGGGAAGAGAAAGTTTCAAGTAGGGAATGGTCAGTAGTGTTGAATGATGCATAGAGGATGAGAACATACTAACTGAAAATAGGCCAGTGGATTTGGCTAATTTCAGCAAGGGTAGTTGTCAGTAGCTGGTAATGGGTGGAGAAAGTAGAGATAATGAGTATGGACTGCTCTCTTAAGAACATTAATGGAAATGGTAAGGCAGAAGGTAGTCCAGCTGAAAGAGAAGCTATGATCAGAACATTTTTCTTTAATGTCTGTTACTCAGAATCCACTTATTCAAAGCTGAACTCCTCATTCTGCTTTATCTGCCATTCTGCTTTCTTATCTCAGTAATATCACCTTTTGCCTAGTTTCTCAAGCTGAAATCCTTGGAATCTTCTTTGACTTCTGCCTTAAACTCCCTCCCCCCATATAAATGATAACCACGGACTTAGGATTTTATCTCAGTAATATCTCTGTCATTATTTTTTTTCTTGATCTCTTCTGTTGCATTCCTAGGCTGGACTCCTCTCTTTCCTTGATGTTCCAATAGCCTTCTTGTTCTTAATAGTCTCCCTGCCTCAGTCTCCCCCTTCTACCCTCATCCATCTTCACACTGCCCCATTTATCTTTCTAAAACATGGTTCCTATGATGTATGTCCACTTAAAAATCTCAGTTGCCTTCCCACTGCCTACTCTATATAGGACACTAATTCATTAAACAAATGAGTACTGATTATGTGTCAGGTATTGTACTAGGCACTAGGGATACAGTGGTGGACTAGAAAGACATGGACTCTGCTATCACGTAGCTCAATGGGATATAAGGCTTTTTATGATTTGTGTTATAGTTTATTTTTCTTTCTACCATCACCTCCAACTCCTCCTCATATACTCCAGTCATTTTGGACTACTTCTTTTTCCATGGACAAAATCCATATTATGAAATCACTGTGTTTGCACATGCTCTTTCCAACCCATAATGCCTTTCTTGTGTTGCCTGTCATATTTCTCATTGTGCACTATTTATAGTCAGGTGGTATTTGTTTTCTTCTAATTAGCCATTGACTGTTAGTTAACTAGAAGCACATCTATACAAATTTGAATTTTAAGAAATATTCTGCAGCTAACAATAATCTGCATAATTGCTCCTTCTTCCTGCTACAAGAAAGACATTTTTGGAGTGAACTTTTTGTAGAAAGATGTCTATCTAGAGTTGAAATTTAATTCTGTACTATGCCTCTCTGGTCAATAACAATGCGTGGAAAAGAGGTGTAAAGCAAAAATAAGCATGCAGATGTTTTGGAGAAACCTATTAATGCCTATCTGATGTACAGATTTTTTGGAATTTTGAATTTATTGATCCATATTCTTTCAATTTAGACTGATGATGAAGATGAGTCCTTTGTTCTTGAGGATCCTACATTGTTAAACATTGATACTATTGATTCTCACTCCTATGATACTTCATCTGTGGCAAGCTCAGATAGTGGTGACAGGACCAACTTAAAAAGGTAAGTATGTATTCATTGAAATCACAATTGCAAATAATTGAAATATTTGATCATTTAAAATTTAAATATTTCTTTATAGTGCAATATGGTCTGCTGAAGCCCTGCATAGGAAGTAGAAGCCCCACTTAGGTGGAAGTAATATGTGTATTAGGCCCTAAAGATTTTGGCACTGTTGAGGAGAGAGGATAAAAAGATGGGTACTATGACCACCGTCTTTTGCACCTCCAGTAGGAAGCTGTAATAACAGCCAGGGACTCCCCAAAAGCAGTAGAGCCCCTGAAGGGAGCACAAATCAAACCTGGCACAGTGTAGAAACATGGAGCTTGGTTTACTCACCATCTTTCTGTTCCCTGCACGCCTCACCCCCTTCTTCCCACTCTCTAAGGTCAGCTCCAACATTCCTTCATTCCCTTGGAATGGGTTCAGAGGAGAGTCACAAAGATGATTAAAGATTTGTTAAAAGGACTTTTAACCCTAAGTAAGTTCATTTTGGCTGCTTTTCACCTTCTAAATTCTTGGAGAGCACATGAAAAGGAAAGAGAAGTGGAGGAAGCATAATGTAAATACTTTATTGAATTCATGTGTAACTTTAATGTTGATAAAGTTGTCTGTATTTTTCTTCTCTTCTTAAATTTCACCTGTATCAGTGCTGTCTTCTTTAGGTTGTCAGCTTTTGTGGATTAGGGGCCGTTGCTGGGTATATTAACCTGTTCATCACTGTTTCCTATAAATAGATAACTTAAAACTTTTTCAGCTTTATTGAGATGTAATTGAGATGTAACACTGTAGACTAAAGGTATACAGTGTGATTCTTTGATATACATATATTGTGAAATGATTACCACAGTAGGGTTAGTTAACACCTCCATCACCTCACATAATTGCCATTTCTTTTTGTGGTGAGAACACTTAAGATCTGCTCTCTTAGGAACTTTCAAGTATATACAGTATTGTTAGCTATAGTAATCATGCTGTACATTAGATTCCCCAGAACTTATTCATATTGTAAATGGAAGTCTGTACCCTTTGGCCAACATCTCTGCATTTCCCCCAAGCCCCAGCCCCTGGAAACTACTATTCTACGAGTTTGGCTTTTTTACATTCCACATATGAGATCTTACAGTATTTGTCTTTCTCTGTCTGACTTATTTCACGTAGCATAATGCCCTCAGTGTCCATCATTTTGGCACTAATAGCAGGATTTCTTTCTTTCTCATCGCTGAATAATATTCCATATTGCACACACACACACCCTCCACATCTTTTTTATCCTTTTTTCTGTAGATGGACTATTGGGTTGTTTCCCTATATTGACTATTGTGAAAAATGCTGCAGTGAACATGGGAGTGCAGATATAGTGACTTCATTTCCTTTGGTGGGATTGCTGGATCATATGGTAGTTCTATTTTTAATTTTTTGAGAAATATTCATACTGTTTTCCATAATGGCCATATCATTTTTATTCCCACCAATAGGATTTCTTTTTTCTTAGGTCCTCACCACCAATTATTTCTTGTCTTTTTTATAATAGCATCCTAATAGGTATGAGGTGATATATCATTGTGGTTTTGATTTGTATTCGCTGATGATTAGTGATGTTGAGCATCTTTTTATGTACTATAGCTGTTGGCCATTTGTATGTCTTTTTGGGAAAAATGTCTACTATAGTATTCACATCCTCTGCCCATAATTTTACTTGTATCGTTTATTTTTTTAATATTGAGTTGTAAGAGTTCCTTATATATTTTGGATATTGACCCCTTATCAGATAGATGATTTTCAAATATGTTCTCCTATTCCATAGATTGCCTTTTAATTTTGTTGATTATTTCTTTTGCTGTGCAGAAACTTTTTAGTTTGATGTAATCCCATTTATTTATATTTGCCTTTGTTGCTTGTGCTTTTGGGGTCATATCCAAAATGCTTTTTGCCAAGACCAATGTTGAGATTTTTCCCTGTGTTTTCTTCTAGGAGTTTCATGGTTTCAGGTCTTATGTTTAAGTCTTTAATCCATTTATTTTTTGTGAGTGGTGTAAGATAGGGGTATAGTTTTATTCTTCTGCATATGATTATCCAGTTTCCTCAACACTATTTATTGGAGAAAGGATTCTTTCCCTATTGAGTGTTCTTGGCTCCCTTGTCAAATTTTAGTTGCCCATATTTATTTTTGGGCTCTCAATTCTGTCCCATTGGAATACATGCCAGTACCATACTGCTTTGATTACTATAGCTTTGTTATATAGTTTGAAATCAGGAAATGTAATGTCTAGCTTTGTTGTTCTTTCCTAAGGTTGCTTTGGCTAATTTGGGTCATTTGCATTTCTACATACTAACAACAAAATGTCAGAAAAAGTAATAAAACAATTCCATTTACAATAGCATCAAAAAACAATAAAGTACTCAGGAATAAGTTTAACCAAGGAGGTGAAAGAACTGTACACTGATGAAAGAAACTGAGGAAGACACAAATGAATGGAAAGATATCCCATGTTAATAGGTTAATATTGTTAAATGTTCATAATACCCAAAGCCATCTAAAAATTTAATAAAATCCCTATCAAAATCCCAATGATGCCCTGGCCAGGTGGGTCAGTCAATTGGAGCATCCACCCTTGCACCAAAAGGTTGCGAGTTTGATTCCTGGTCAGGGCACCTACAGGAGACAATCCATTTATGTTTCTCACATCAGTGTTTTATTTATTAATTTATTTGTTTTTTTATATATGTTTTCATTGATTTTAAAGAGAGAGAGAAACATCGATGTGACAGAGAAACATTGATTGGCTGCCTCCTTCATGCCTCCTACTGGACATGTGCCCTGACCATGAATTGAACCAGCAACCTTCTGGGTTATAGGATGATACTTAGTCAACTGAACCACAATAGGCAGGGCTCTCACATCTCTGTCTCGCTCTCTTTCTCTCAAATGAATAAAAACATACTATCAGGTGAGAATTAAAAAAAAACAAAACCTAATGGTATTTTTCACAGACATAGAACAAACAATCCTAAAATTTGCATGAAACCACCATAATTTAAATGTTTTTGATGAGATGGCATCTTCTTTTTGCCTATATAATAATGTCATGGCATCAGTCTGGACCCTGCTTACCATTTTGACCTAATCTCTAAGCATCTCTCCCCCATCCTCTTGCTTCATGTATTTTGTATACTCACATTCCCCCCCGCACACCACCTTGCCTCCCCTCCCCACACACTTTATATTTCTGTTTGTGCTTTTTTGTAGCCTGAAAGACTCCTAGGTATTCATCAAAGCCAGATTAGACATCTCTTTTCTATAGCTGTCCCTGATATTCCCCTAATAAACAGGATTAAATTCTGATTTATTTCATTTCTATAGTGTTTTACTGATTTTTCTTCTCTAACATTATCCTTGAACTTTTAAAAAATATGTTTTTATTGATTTTTAGAGAGAGAGGAAGGGAGAGGAAGAGAAAGAAACATAGATGTGAGACAGAATCATTGATTGGCTGCCTCCTGCACTCCCCCTACTGGGAATTGAGCCCACAAACTGGGCATGTGCCCTGACCAGGAATTGAACCGGTGACCTCTCAGAGCATGGTGTCCCTCAGCCAACTGAGCCACACCAGCCAGGGCTGTCCTTACATTTACCAGTGAACTACTTATTAGTCCCTCTAGCTAGGCCAGTGATGGTGAACCTTTTGAGCTCGGCGTGTCAGCATTTTGAAAAACCCTAACTTAACTCTGGTGTCGTGTCACATATAGAAATTTTTTGATATTTGCAATCATAGTAAAACAAAGATTTATATTTTTGATATTTATTTTATATATTTAAATGCCATTTAACCAAGAAAAATCAACCAAAAAAATGAGTTCGCGTGTCACCTCTGACACGCGTGTCATAGGTTCGCCATCACTGAGGTAGGCTATGAGGTCCTTGAGAGTAGGAACCTGGACTTGATTATTTTTGCATCTCCAGAGCATACTTTTGGTCACATAGAGTAGGTGCTCAATGTTTGGTAAAAGTTTTAAAAATTGTATTTTGTATGATGATGAGTAGAGTAGATGAAAGGAGCTGTTAGTAGGAGCAGCAGAGAATGAATAGTGAATGGGGAATTTGAGGTGGTTGGCTGAAGAAGGAGAGGGTGGTTATAGAAAGGAGGAGGGCAAGAAAGGTGGGCGAGGGTAGAAGGCAGGTTGAGGGGATGAAGACATGTAGGGCAGGAGGAGTGCTCTATAGGCAACCTTCTGGTGAGTAGTAGAACCTCTTGCTATATTAAGGTGGGCATGGAAGTGTTTAAATCAGTGAAAAAGGATTGCGGCTTTCTTCATTTTCCTGCCTGACTTCTCTAAGGTTCAATGTGGGTTTAATACAACATCTTAATGTGGAACTATTAGACTCTTTATGCCTCTCCACTTTTCTTGTTTTTAATGTGTGTGTGCGTGTGTGTTTCTTTCAAAGCTTTGAGACCCTGCCTTTTCAGTTTTGTTTTTTGTTCTTAAGCTTTTTTTTTCTTCTTTTTAGGAAGAAGAGGTTACCTGATTCTTTTTCACTCCATGGATCAGTTATGCGACATTCACTTTTGAAGGGAATTTCTGCTCAGATAGTGTCTGCAGCTGTAAGTATTTTGTTCTCTCCCCCCAGCTTTATAACCTGCAATGGCATAATGAAGTAGGAATGAGCATAAAACAAAGCACAGCACTTCTCTTGGCTCGAGGCTTAAGAAAAATAAAATCTGGCTTTCATGGTTTTGTGTGATTATTTTTGACTCGCAAGACATGGCTACACATCTTGACATAGAAATTAGTGCGGCCATGAAATAAAGGTCTGCTCAGAGTCTCGGGTGTGCCTAATGAAATATGGCAGCCAGCCTAAAAGAAACACTATCTGCCTTTTCTTTAAATTCCTTTTCAGTTTAGTTGCCATCTTGTGTATTTGGTGAGTTAGTATTTGTTCTTTTAGTCTTTTCATATGGAGAAATGATTGTTCAGAATCTTTTACAACTGAGTGATTCTTTTTTAAAAAAAATAATTCACAATGTCTTTTCATGTACCTTATTTTACTTACTCTTAGAACTTTGAAAGTAGGGAAAGCCATGTCCTATTTTCAAGTGAGAAGTCAGGTTTAGAGAGGTGATATTAACTTGCCTTACATCATTGGGTTAGGAGAGAGCAGAGTAATTACTTAAAATTGGGGTTTTTGGCTCCAAGTCGAGTGTTTCTTTGTTGTGAAATGGAGGTGGTATTGGTGGACGTGTCCAGTGGAAAATGGCTGGAAGAGAATATCTGTGGTCTTTTCTGAAAATGATTTAGAGCACTGGGTTAATGCAAAAATATTTAATAGTTCATCAAGACAATAGACACTGATTCTGGTATGTGTTATCAAATTTTTCTTTGATACTCCCCCAAGCCTATAGTTTTATGTACTCTTTCAATTTTAGTCTGCTAATTCAATATGTAGATCCTGTATATAATAATAATGATAATGATGATGATGATGACAGATTCATACCTCAAGAACTTTGATGTGTTTTTATGTTCTTTTCATGAAGTTTAATTGGCATTTTGTATATTTGATGTGGACAAAGTTTTGATTTTTCAGGAGAGTAAGAGATTGATACAGAAGTAGCATTATGACACCATAACCGCATTGCAATTTTCAGGTTATTAAAGCTCTTATTGCAGATACCAAAAAAAAAAAAAAAGGAAGAAAAAGTATTCTCTGTGGGCAGTTCGTATACCCTGACCCAGCTCATATATCATGAAGTCAATTTAAATAGAGAGATAGTCAAGCAATGGAGGAAACTTGGGCATTTGTCCTTCTTCTTCTAGGTGGAGAGTAACTCATATTTTCTAGAATGGGAACCACCTGTTGAGGATTACATTTCCATGACGTTTTCTGAATTTAATCCTTATGTAGGTGATGAAATTCATTCCTTTCAAAATCAAGATGAACCAGAACAGTCATTTGACCCACCTGTGTAGTTTTAAAAATATTTTGAATAATGGAGACTGAACTAAAACTCAGACACTGAACAATGATTAGATAAATCTGTTATTTAAAAGGGTTTCTCCTCTTTCTTGAAAAGGAGGAAAAAATTCTAATAAATCCCAGAGTGTTTGCATTCTCTTCTTATTTCATTGCTATGGCTGAGCTCCTTTGGTATGTTAAAATGAAAACTGCTTTTCCTGTGACAGTCTTCATACTCTGCCTTCCTAATTCTGGATTACCAGCTCAATTTAAATTGTATGCTTTTCTGTGATGGTTGGTTTATTAACATGTAAAGCTAGTTATATTTTTGATATCTCTCCTGAATAGTTGTTCAGTAATGCCTTTAGCCATGTGGTTAGTGATGTTATTAGGGCTGCCTGGGGCCTTGATCATCAGGGCTTTGTAATCCACGCCTGGAGAACACTTGGGAGAGATGAAACTTTTAAAGTTATGAACTTCATTGTTTAATTTTGGAAACCTCTTCAAAGTAATATGACATGTGACTATATTTAAAATTAATTCAAATTAAAATTTAAAGGATATTTATTCTTTTAATGATCACCTACAATAAAAGAAATGCCTTAGCACAATGTTTTTGCAAACTGTGTGTAATGTGTAAGAATATCCTGGAATGATTATTAAAATGCAGATTCCTGGCATCCCCCCAGATGTACTGACTTGGAGTCTCTAGCATCACCCCAGATGTACTGCATAGGAATCTGCATTTTTACAGGTATCCCAGGTGATTCTGACGCATCTGATTTTTTAAAACCACTACCCTAAGATGTTCAACACCAGTACTAAAATTCTGTAATCTCTAAAATGCTTTCCACATATGTGGTTTTTAGTTTTTAAAGTCAGCTGACTTCTAATTTCATTATTCAGGTTCCATTTTGAGTATTGTTTATGTTCTTCATCTGATATCTCACTCTTTTTCTCTGTCTGGGACACAAATCAATCGTTTAGCAAATATTTATTGCATGCTTCATTGTTGAGCATTATGCCAGGCAGGCTTCACACACACATATCCATACAAAGTTGGGTATATTCTGCCTTCCAGGACATTGTACATAGCAACCTTGGTAATTGCTTCTCTTCATACATATTCCTATGCACTGGAGCAAGTTTCTTAAGTTAGTTCCTGGGAAACTCAATAAGTCAGATAAAAGCGATTCTTCCTTCTGAGAGATTATGATAACCAATTGACCACACTGATAGAAAAGAAATGCAGAAGTGATATAAAGAGCCTGGTTGGAACCTAGAAACCCTGAGTTTGAGACATGGTTCTATCACTTGCTGAATGATCTTGGGCAAGTCAGTTAAACTGTTTGAAACTTCTATTTTCTTAATTTGAAAAATCAGAATAATACCACCTGTTTTATCTATCTCTCCAGTTTTAAGAATCAAATAGTGTAATATATGTATGTGAAAGCTCTTTGCTCTTACAGTGCTAATCATTGTAATCCATTACTAGTATTTAAAGCTATAGAAGCATCAAATTGATACCCTTTATATGATACTTTATATTATACTTTATATTAGTTTGGGACAACTCACTGACATAGATAGGGCAGTGTTTGCTATTTCTTGAACAGATGAGTGACTAATATCCAGAAGGGTTAGGTGACTTTCCCAGGATCATACAGTTACTGGTAAGGAACTGGAACTAGCACTTTATTTTTGATTTTCTTATGCTTGAGAACTAACTGAATATAACTTGCTCAGATTTTATTGAGGGGGTATTGCATAATCTGCTGGATAGAAAACTCCTACTTAGAGGAAGAATATCTTTGGTGTATGTTTTCTTTTTCTAAAATCTTTATGTACTACTATTTTCACCCATCGTATGTATACTTTATTCACATTATTGAGACTGGAACCTCTTTCTCTTTTCCTTTACATTTTCATTTATAATCAGTACCGTTCCTGAAGCATCTGTTATAGTAAGTAAAATAAAATGATCTTACTCTCTTGCTCTTGATATTTTGTTGGTATATACAACTTTTGTAGTTTCTCTTACGGGCAAAAACAAAGGTGCTATGTCCTGTCTGAATTGATTTGGATTAAAGTTTATGTAAAGAAAAGGCCTTATACCATTTTCTGTTTTATAATGAGAATATCTTTTCAAGTATTTTTTTTTTTTCTTCTAAATTTCATTTAGGACAAAGTAGATGCCGGGTTGCCTACAGCAATTGTAAGTATACTTTAAATAATTCTTTAAAGATAAGCTTTCTATTTGATTGGGTTTTCTTAGATTTATTTTTCTAATGTTTAAAGTTATTACATAAGTTATTGTGATGATAAATTTATAAGTCACTTATTGCCAGTAACCAGATTTAAAATGTATCCCTGTTGACTGTTCTCTTTCTAGTATATTATTACTCTTCAGGCTTTTGTTTGACAAGCACACAATGGAATAATGATTAGCGTTTTCCAGGTTTATTTGTATGTGGTTTTACCCTGCCCAAGTAAATTTGCTCCTTCTGTGATTTGGCTTCCCTTTGGTTATAGGGAGTGGAAAACAGTATTTGGTAAAATCACTTTGCGGTAAATAGTACATTTAACAGCTCTGAACCCTCTTGCCAGGCCTACCAAGTAAATCTGTGAAGTGATTATAGAGAACTGGGGCATATTGAGAGCACGCTAGTGCCCTCTTTTCCTGACTAGTTCCAGCTGCCTCCTGTAGCTCTTTTATTAGTTAAATGGTGAGGAAGTCGGCTAAATTTTGAACATTTCTGGTGTCTTTTGGCTCCTAGGAATAAACTAGAGAAGAGCTTTCTAATCCCTTCTCCACACCTCATAGCAGATTCTTGATTGGGAAGCATTAGTGCCTCTTACTTTGTCTGGACCTCTGAATTTTTGCTTTAGAGGAAGTTAAGTGTCATGCTTTTCTCTATTATGTTGAACATATACTAGTTTGAGATTCTTACCCTTAGAGTAAATTTAGAGGGAGTCCCAGAAATAAAATGTCCTGAGTTTCATTTCCTGTTTTGCCTCTTAGATGAAATTCTCCTTATTTGTAATAGTTGGTATGTCATTTATTGCCTAGAGGAAGGAAGACCAACAAATTCAGCTCTGCTTTCAAGATCCTTGCTCTACTATCTTAAAATATAATCTTCTCTTTTGTTCTCAGGCAGTGTCCAGTCTGATAGCAGTGGGTACATCTCATGGATTGGCTTTAATATTTGGTAAATTTTCCAAGTACTTACTTTCTTTACTTTAAATATTAAGTATCCTTTTGGGTTTTATAATGCCTTTTAATCATAGTTTACAGAGTGAACTATATTTTCTTGGGGAAAAAAACAGAAGAACTTGAAAACAGCAGTATTTTTATAGTTATAAGTTACTTGACTCAGCTTCATTTTGTTGCTTGTTGCAAATTTATTTTCTTTATGAATTTATGAGCTGTCATACCTGTTGACTCTCTGTAGACCTAGACAAAAAGAATACGAAGTTGGAAGGGAACTTGGGTTGTGATATTGTCTGCCTTTTGTTGGTGGTGAGTGGTAGGGTGATTTTTTTTATCCTAATTCATATCTGAGTAATAGGTATTCTAGAAGATCTTCAGGAAAGAGGTTCTTGGGCATTCTCAGTAATTTTTAGTAACTCTCACTGACAATAAATTCTTTTTATTTTCCATTGTAAATCCCCTACCATAAACTGATAAATTTTTTAGCCCTTAATCAAATTATTTTCTTGGTTGAGACAAGAACTTAACTAGTTTCATTTATATGGAAGAGGTTAATCTTACTTATTTTCTCACTTTTTTTCCTGTCTGAGACTAACCCCTGTTTCATTAATCTTTCTTTGCTTTTGAATTCAACACTACTAGAAGAACATTTTTTTTTAATTTAAAAACTATAAACATTTTTCTGTCATTTTTAGTGTTCTCTGGATCTTAAGTCTTTTTCATCTCAAATGGAGTTCCTGATGACACTGTATTTCATTAAGAAATCCACAGGATATTATAGAAGGATTACTGGGGGATACTTTAATAGCAGAACCACAATTTGGTCTTTGTGGGCCTTACATCTTTATTTACTATACTAGAGGCTCAGCGTGTGAAATCATGTGGCCCCGCCCATCCACGCACACCCCACCCACCTGCTCACCTGCCCGCCCCCCAGCCTTGACACCCTAACCTCAAGTGAGCCTGGCCCTGCCCCCACCCCCTCCGGCCTTCTCTGGCCACTTCAAGCCCCGCCCTTGGTCCCGAGACTTGCCTCGGGCTGGTCCCGCCTCCTCTGGGCGCCTCCCTGCTTCTGCCCATCTCGGGAGCAACGTGGCGGCTCCACCCCCATCTTGGCGCCGGAGGAGAGCGTGGAAGCCTCGCATCTGCTGCAGAGTTTCGAGCGCCGCTTCCTGGTGGTGCGCGCGCTGCGCTCCTTCCCTTGGCAGGTGGGCGGCGGGGTGCTCTGAATGCGAGTGGTGGGTGGTGAAGGACTGGTGAGGTCGGGGCGCTATGGGCTCTCACCTCCGCCCTCCCCACCATGGGATGGGCCCGCCTCCTCCGGGCGCCTCCCCACTTCTGTCCTGTCTCTGGAGCAACACAGTGACTCTGCCCTGCCTCGCACACAGCCTCCTGCTGAACAGTCGTTATGGCGTGAGGGCGTCATGACCATTAGCATATTAGCTCTTTATTATATAGGATTCGTTATTTTCCCTTGTTTTTGAACAATTTAGTTTCCTATTTATAAAATTTTTTATTATGCCCAAAGCCTTATTTATCATGTGATTTTTATACCTAGTGTTTTCAAAGGTGATTGACGTAAATATGAATTTTATTGTTTGGAGATGAGAAGAATGGAAATGAAAAATATGGTTGGTTCTTTCAAGAGAATTATAAATTTATTCTTTAAATAATATTTTTCTGATTCCATTATTGATATGTGTTCATAATAGAAAATTTAGAAAACATAGGTGAGCAAAAGGTTGAAGATATTAAATACCAAATTCTCCCATGCAGGAATAGTCCCTAGCATTTCTGTATATAGCCTTCTAATTTTTTTCTGTGTGTGTGTGTGTGTGTGTGTGTGTTTGTGTGCGCGCGCATGTGTGTGTGCTTGTGTGCATATACCTACCCCCAAATGAGATCATGTAATTTGTAACTTGCTTTTTCATTATAGTGAACATCTGTCCATGTAATTATATATTCATCTGTAACATTATTTTCAATGGCTACATAATATTATTTTAGATGGATTTACCATAATTTACATAATAATTTCCTACTATAAGACATTTAGGTTGTTTCTAAACAAACAGTATAGTGGTAAACATCTTTGCTACTGCATTTTTGTACATGTGATTACTTCCTTAGAACAAATTCCTAAAAGTCCTAAGTCATATCCCAGGTCAGGGTATGAACATCTTAAACATGCCTAATATGTATTGTCTCGTTGCCTTCCAGAAAGTTTTACCAACTATCAGGTGTAGGAATGCTTGTTTTCCTATGGGGACCATAACGGGTATTGAATTGATAGGATTTTGGGAAAGGATCTTAAAAGGTCATTTAGTTCAGTCCCCTTATTTTACATATGAGGTGATTGAGAACCAGAGGGGTTAAGTGACATGCACAAAGCCAAGGTTAGAATCAAGGAATATGGAATCCTAGATCAGTGCATGCCCCCTCATTCTGAGCAATTCTCCTGTCCTAAGAGAAAAGGAGGCCAATTCCAAGATATATGAAGAAAAGAAGAACTAAAGTGAAAGTGGATAGAATATAATGCATATATTTATCTGTCAGCAGAATGAATGTTGAGTTTTTGTTACCACTTACCATTACTTTTCCTCAACTCGATCTGTTTTAACATTCCCTCCTTACCACGAAGTTATAAGAATATGTACCTGCTTATAATCAAACCCATGTAGAGCTTAATGCAACAAATTAAAATGAATATAATTAAAACAAAAACTAACAACGGTGAAGAGTATATTATCTTTTGCTAATGTCTCCTTAATTTCCTTGGGCATGCTTCCTAATTTTCCTTAAATCCCAGCAGCTTTCTGATGAAATAGTAGTCTTATTATAAGTTAATGGAAAAGAAAGTATTCTAGAGTGAATACTTTGAGAAAGAATCTTAATATTCTGATTGTGCTTTGGGTTTTTAACTATGTGTTAATAAATTTTACTCATTTTTGTAAGAATCATATATTTGGACAATGAGTTTTAACAAATTGATTAAATTTGCTTGAGAACCTGGGTAGAATAATAATACTATGAAGTGTCTGGATTGAAGACTTGGGTTAAAGCTGATTGTTTTAAACATCTTCATTGATGATAGGATAAAATGTAGAAGGAAGACCATACTTGTTTAATTAGTAATAGATTCCCCATTGGAATAGTAACCTGGGACCATACTTGTTTAATTAGTAATAGATTCCCCATTGGAATAGTAACCTGGGACATTAAAATAGTAATCATTATAAGCTTTATAAAGAATGATGTATGTTGTTTATTCTTTTTTTTAATTGTTTAAACTATTACGTATGTTTCCTCCCCCCCCCATTGATCCCCCTCACCCGGCCACTCCCATCCCTGAGCAAACCCCCACCGCCCCCGTGTCTGTGTCTACTTCTATGTTGCTTATTCGTATGGAATTATAGATATATGGCATTTATTGTGTATCTTGGATCTTACCTATATGAGGATCTCAAAAATTCAAATATTAATAAAGATGTTTCCCTATCCCAAGGTCCTTAGTTTTCCATTTTTTAGGTTGCTAGCATACTTTAGTAGACTGTCTTCTTGGGGGAGGGGGGTAGTTTTGTTTTTTTAGAGAGGGGAAGGAGGAGGGAGGGAGGGAGGGATGGAAGGAGAGAGAGAGAGAGAGAGAGAGAGAGAGAGAGAGAAACATCATTGTGAGAGAGAATATCAATTGAGAGGGAAAGAGAGAGAGAGAGAGAGAGAGAGAGAGAGAGAGAGAGAGAGATTGAGACATCAATGTGAGAGAGAACATTGATTGGTTGCCTTCTGTATGTGTCTGGACTGAGAATCGAACCCCCAACCTTTTAGTATACAGGATGGCTCTCCAACTAACTGAGCCACCCAGGCAGGACGAAAATTAATTTTGTTTTTATCAAACCTAATGAACTTGGATTTACTTACTGTGCTGTAATTTGAATGTTATGTCTTTTCTCTTTTCCAATAACCAATACCCGAATATAACCATAAACTCTAGAGACATCAATTAATCACAATTAGTATCCTTCTTATAGATAACTTTAGTTTGTCACTTAAACTCTTGAAATTTTACCTGTCTTTTCTCTGAACTTTTGATCTGATCTCTTGCTTTCTCTCTTTTGATCTTTTCTCCATGGATTCAAAGGAAAAGGTATAGTAATTTTGGTTTGCATGAGTGACTTTTTCTCTTTTGACCTTTTAATTTTGAAAGAGAATGCTATCAATTAGTCAGTGCCCTCTTATGAAGAAAACCAGCTAATTGAAAGTTAAAACAGAGAATTGTTAAAAATGATAAATTTATGCATACCTTAGATGTTTTAACTGAAAATATATAAATATTCATTTCCCCCTTAATCTTTTGATATATACCAAAGCCTTTACTTTGAGTTTGTATCTGCCAGATGGAGGTCTGCAGCATCTTTTTTGGCATAAACTGCATTAATAATGGGTCATGCAAAATTTGCACTTTTAATTTTTTAAAAAAGAGGTAAGAGTGTAGACACCTGTGAATTAATCAAATACAAAATACTAGGTTTTCATAAAACTTCTATTGAATCTTCTGCAGTTATCTTGCACACATCCTATTTTATGACAATTTTTAAAGCAATTTATCTTTACCAAGTTTCTCTAAAGCATTCATTTAGTTTTCATGGAAATGATAGCCCTTTCTTTTTCATTCTATTTCATCAGTTTATATATTTTTAATTAAGTTTGTAAAGTCCAGTAACATGAGTGGCATGAATGGCATGAACAAGTTTGGGAATGAACAAAATGACTCTTTGTAAGGATCAGCATTCCGGAAAATAGCCAGTTAGCCGAGGGGATTCAGTGTTATCTGGGTTCAGTCAGTAACCTTTACAGAGGGAATGAGAACTTTAATTCTGTGTGTTGGTTAGATGGAGGTCAGGTAAAAGTGTTTTTGCTGTTTTATAATCATTGATGAAAAATGTTTCTTAATATCTCTTTGCTTCTCCTTTGGTCTTAGAGAATATTTTAATGTACTCAAAGGATAAGAAAAGAGTAATACTGAAGAATGATGAATACTGCCAATAACAGTAGAGCTCTACACACACAATTAAATTTGATTCCTTCTTGGATCTAGGTATTTCCTACTTTGACAGTCTTTAGGAACTAGTTAAAACAAATTAGGGGCAAAAAAATAGAGGATTGGGTTAATTTTGGTACATGGAAAGAGAAGAAAAATTCTGGGAGTATGTTCAAATTTAGATTTGATAGCTATTATAGGCTTTATGCATTATTTGTGACTTTTCTTTGCTATTCAGCACATTACTCTTAAGCCCAGAATATACTGAGGAGATCTACCCTAAGTGAAGTATACTTTGAAAGGTATGCTAATAAAAGAAATAGGTATAATTCATTGCAGTGTCAAATAAATGTGCTTTTTGTGATACCTGGGCTACAAGTTCTTTTAATTAATTGGTAATCTATTTATTGTTAATAATAATCTCTTGCATTTATACCATTTTGTACTTTTTCTCATTTAAGCTGTATGCCAATTTTGTGAAGTTTATAGGAAAAAAGATAGTTTCATTTCCTATTTCTTGTCCAGCTATTTGCTTCATAAGGACCCACTCCAATTAACACACACAAAAAACTAAGTTGACAGTGCCAACCAAAAGTGGCTTTATGTGAATTTGTAAATGAAATTAGATGTTACTAATTTAATCTTTTCACCCCAATGATAGACAAAGGAGATTTCTGAGAGTAGGGGGAGAATAGAATGTTTACATTTAAATTGAGATCAAGAGCCCCTGGAGAGTTGAATTTGCAGAGAGCACTGATTTTCATCTCTCTTGCTTCTGTCCATGTAACTACAGAATTTAAGTGTTTGAAAGAAGTTTTATTTTTATTTTTGTACCTTTCCCCAGAATTGTCCAGAATTACTTGGACTATAGAATGTTTAGTTAACTCTAGCAAAGAAACCGCTCCAATAAGACTATGTTTTCCTTTATCTACAGAAATCTACCTTTTCTGAATTTAGTCTAAATTCTATAATAGCTAGTTTGTTAATATGGTACTGTAAAAATAGATTGTATAAAGCCAGCAATAAGAATTGATAAATATCTTTTGGAGTTAAAATAGGTTATATTTTATATATTGTGCATCACTTCATAGCCATGTGATCTTATAAAGGGACATTATCAATGTATTATAATTCACTATAATGTATTATAATGAATATATTGTAAAAATAAAAAAAAATTGAGATTATTTTTATTAACACAGTCCTGTTGGATGTAAATGAATACATCTTTCAGGAATGGCCAAGATTGATAATTGGTTTCTTGTCTAGCTAGTTTTCAGTACAGGGGACCCATAGTCAGGAAAGCAGAGTCATGTTTGGGTTTTTAACCTACAAATCACGTACTGTCTTTTTCCTTTCCTCTTTTCTTCTCTGTTTCCTCTTTCTTAATGGTACCTTTATTTTCTATTTTATCATACACTTTAATTCTCCTATTCTTACTTTTCCTGAGCTATAATACTTAGTCTAATTTAAAGTATGAACTTTGTTAAATCAGAAAGCAGTAGTGGTTGTCTCTAAGTTTGGTGGATCCGAACTATGTAAAGTTTGGATCTCATAGCAGTGATTATAGAGGATCCCAGCAGGACTCTATTCAGACAGGACTTTGTGCTTGGAAGGCAGGAGCTCAGACTCTGAGGGCTTTGTGAGACTGGAATGGAGTTTCTGCCTTTGTCCTCTTAACTGTCAGTTCATCCATTGCCTACATGCATGACCCAAAGAAGTGGTATGTATGGTACACTATTGCCCAACCGTTGTATTGTGACAGTTTGCAAAATAAGGTGTATGGATAATCTGCTGACTGTTTAAGGCAACCCTGATAAGGATAATGGGAAACACCAGTTTTTATAGACAGTTTCAGTTAAGCAAAATAAAATGTTACTTCATATTTAGAGTAAGGAAAATAAAGGAAATCTTAATAATTTGAATTAAACTAGGGGAGGGAAGAAAAAGTATGTAATTAAGGAAAGTAGAAAAAAAATCTGTAATTGTAATAATGCTAGATATGAATAAAGATAATGACTTTTTAAACACATCAGCCCTTATATATTTATGAGTTTTATTCCTTTTTGAATATTCATCATAGAAGGCTAAAATCTAAAATGATTTTAGTAAATGAGAAGTATTTTTTGTGTGGCAGATACCATACAGCCATCAATTGTGTCAGAATTCCTTGGGAAGGTGGAAATTACTATTTGAGCCAGTTTATGAACATAGAAAAATATTCTTACAGTATTTAACTTTGGATGGGCAAAAGGACTTACATAATATTTCCTAGGCCTGAGAATGCATGTTTTGTGGCTGTTTCTGATAACTACCCTTACAAAAGGAAGAGTTGCAAATGTGGACGCTGTTCAGATAATTGTCAGATGCCGCTGAGTGTAAGGAAGGCACCATGCTAGTATTCTGGGAGTGTTTATTCACGTACAACTTTTGCCTTACAGAGGTCTTATTCTCATAGTGGAAAACATATTTACCTCCAAAAAGTAGCATGTAGATAATATTAATAAAATTTGGCTAAGCAAATTTTAAAGATCTTATTGGCTTAATTCAGTGATTTATGAATCAGGTAGCATCATCTAGCACAGCAGTTTTCAACCTGTGTGACGTAAGAATTTTTAGAACATGCAATACCTGACTAGTCAGGGCACTGACCTCTTTTCCCTTAGATTGTCAAATAAAAAAATAACAACAGCTCACACAACAATAGCCATCCCATGTGAATTAATCAAAATGATACCTATTTTGTTTTGTCAGATCGGCAAAAAAATACACTTTTTGGTGTGCTGCAGAATTTTGGTAATTAGTTTATGTATGCCATGAGATTAAAAAGATTGAAAATCGCTGATCTAGCAGATAGAAAGGAACTCCCAGAAGCTATACAAAATGAAAGACTTCTATAGGCAGAAGGGAATGGAGCAAGGAAGTTAATACTAGCAAAAAGCAGATTGGTTGTGGCAAGGTCACCTTCCTTTATGACGGGTCTGTCAGACCTGACTAGTACTGACCAGGCAATTCCTGATTGACTGGTTTAAAATTCCATTCCTGGGAGACACCGAAACTAATTACGTATTAAGTCTTAGTTTGGTGACAGGGGGCTTAGCAAAAGTGACTCCATTTTGGGCCTTTTGTATTGTTTTTAATACTAGTGAAGGGTGATACAAACAATTGCTGAGGGAGTTGAGAGAATTTCAGATTGTGCAAGTGTGGTGGATTTATTTATTTTCCTCTCTAAAGTTACACTTTGTAGGCATGCCTTATTATATTTAAATTTTTTATTTCATGGGTTTCAAGTGGGTACAGTAAAGAATGCTATACAAAATAAGCATTATCTAGGAGACGCCCTAGAGAAATTTCTTTTAATTATTAGATAATAACATTTAATAAATATTTGAGTGCCTCCTGGAGATATCAGAGTTGATTAAGGCAAAATCCTTGCCCTTAAATAACTTAATCTAGTAGAGATTTTAATTATTTGCTTTTAGCATATCAAGTGTTGATGCTTGAAATAATTCTGTTAAGTAGTTAAACACTATAATTTTATTTGTTCTGTTAATTTGCTTAGTAAACCTTTTCTTCATGGGTAATAGAAATGGAAATTTCAGTCAAATTCTAAATTAATAAAATTTGATTTTTCAATTTTTAAAGCTACTTAAAAAGGCGGTATTCCCTGTAACTTTTCATCTTGAAAATAGCAAGAAATACAATTATGGAATGAGGGCGATGAAAGGGGTTGTTTGTGGAGAGACACAGGTTTCTTATGGAGTTTTTTACTTATCATTAGCAAGTTGTGTATTATGCTTCTGTGTGGATATTGTGTCTCCCCCCCACCCCCCCGCATTCTTAGTGTCTAATTCGGTGCTGAGCCTTTAGTAGATGCTTAATACATGTATTTAAAATGATGTAACTTAATCAGTTGATTCTTGGTACCTCCCAAGTTTTTGAAAACAAGCCTATAATAAATATGTATTTACTCCTTCCATTTCTTTCACTTGATTTTACAAACTGCTTTCTTTAGATCAGAATCAAGCCTTGCGACTCTGTCTGGGTAGCACTAGTGTTGGAGGTCAGTATGGAGCCATCTCTGCCCTCAGTATTAACAACGACTGCTCAAGACTTCTCTGTGGCTTTGCTAAAGGACAGGTAAATATGAACTTTATTTTATCCATAAGACAATGTTGAAATCACTTTTTAAAAATAGTATCTCTAGATCAATATCTTGAAGACCAAAATATGTTATAAAGGGGCATGCCTATAGAGCTGAGATTGCTCAGTCTCACTTTTGTCTTATTCAGATTTTGTAGTAATTGTTATTGACTGAGCCAGAGTATGTGATTTTTAAAAAATTGAGTTATAATTCACATATAACATTATATTAGTTTCAAGTGTACAGTATAATGATTCCATATTTGTATATATCTGAATTATCACCACAGTAAGTCTTTTTACTATTTGTCATCATACAGAGTTATATAATTATTTTTTCTTGTAATGAGAACTTTTAAGATTTACTCTCTTAGCAACTTTCAAATATGCAGTCAATATTATTGACTGTAGTCATCATGCTGTACATTACAGCCCCATAACTGATTTATTTTATAACTGGAAATTTGTACCTCTTGACCCCCTTCACTCATTTTACCCAATCCTCAAGCCCCCTCCCCTCTGGTAACCACCAGTCTGTTTTCCATATCAATGAGTTTTGTTTTGTTCTTGTTTTTTTAGATTCCATATATAAGTGAAATCATATATTTGTCTATCTCTTAGCATAATACTCTCAAGGTTCATCCATGTCACAAATAGCAAACTTCCTTCTTCTTTTTTTAATCACCGAGTAGAAGTCCATACATATATATCTGTCTCACATCTTCTTTATCCATTCATCCATTGATGGGCCCTTAGATTATTTCCACATTTTAGCTGTTGTAAATACTATGGTGAACATGAGGCAGTAGATATCTTTTTGAGTTAGTATTTTTATTTTTGGGGGGATAAATTCCCAGGATTGGAATTGCTGGGTCATATGGTAGTACTATTTTTAATTTTTTGAGGAACCTCCATACTATTTTTCACAGTAGCTGCACCTACTTACATTCCCAACAATAGTACACTAGGGTTTTGTTTTTCCACACCCTCGTCCACACCTGTTATTTCTTGTCTTTTAATCCTAGCCATTCTAACAGGTGTGAGGTGATATCTCATTTTGGTTTTGATTTGCATTTCCCTGATGATTAGTGATGTTGAATCTTTTCATGTGCTTGTTGGCTATCTGTATGTCTTTGGAAAAATGGCTCTTCAGATCCCCTGCTCATAAAAAAAAAAAAGTTTTGGTTTTTTTTTTCTTGCTATTTAGTTGTATGAGTTCTTTATATATTTTGGATATTAACCCCTTATCAGATATATGATTTGTACATATTTTCCCCCATTCAGTACATCGCCTTTTCATTTTATTGATGGTTTCCTTAGCTGTACAGAAGTTTTTTAATTTAATGTAGTCCCACTTGTGTATTTATGCTTTGGAGTCAGATCCAAAAATTTATCACCAAGGAACTTACTGTCTATGTTTTTTTTTTTTTTTTTTTCTAGGAGTCTTGTAGTTTCAGTCTTACATTCTTACATTCAAGTCTGATATATTTTGAGTTAATTTTCTTGTATGGTGTAAGATTTTATTCTTAGTTCAGTTTTATTCTTTTTTGCATGTGGCTGTCCAGTTTTCCCAGCACCATC
Source organism: Myotis lucifugus (assembly GCF_000147115.1). NCBI lineage: Eukaryota > Metazoa > Chordata > Mammalia > Chiroptera > Vespertilionidae > Myotis > Myotis lucifugus. Next base: position 10,098,771 of record NW_005871062.1, on the reverse strand, counting down.
TATTGAAGAGACTGTCCTTTCCTCATTGTATATTCTTACCTTCTTTGTCATGAAGTAATATATGTGGGTTTATTTCTGGGGTCTCTATTCTGTTCCATTGATCTCTGTATCTGTTTTTATGCCAGTACCATATAGTTTTGATTACTATAACTTTGTAATATAGTTTTAAATCCAGGAGTGTGATACCTCTAGCTTTGTTCTTCTTTCTCATGATTGCTTTGGCTATTTGGGTGTTTATGGTTCCAAATAAGTTTTAGGATTGTTTGTTCTGTTTCATTGAAAAATGTCATGAATTTTTATAGGAATTGTATTGAATCTATATATTGCTTTGGGTACTATGGACATTTTAACTACATTAATTCTTCGAATCCATAAGCTTGAAATATCTTTTCATTTATTTGTGTCGTCTTCAGATTCTTTCACTCAGTGCATTATAATTTTCAGTGTACAGGTCTTTCACCACCTTGGTTCAGTTTAATACTAGGTATTTTATTCTTTCTGATGCAATTGTAAATGGGATTGTTTTCTTAATTTCTCTTTCTGATAGTTTGTTGTTATTGTATAGAAACAAAACAGAATTTTGTATATTGATTTTGTACCCTGCAACTTCACTGAATTTGTTTATTAATTTGAACAGTTTTTTTGGTGGAGTCTTTAGCATTTTCTCTATATAAAATTATATTGTCCACAAATATGACACTTTTACTTCTTCCTTTCCAATTTGGATGCTCTTTATTTTTTCTTTCCTAATTGTGCTGGCTAGGACTTTCAATACTATGTTGAGTAAAAATGGCAAAAGTGGGCATCCTTGTTTTGTTCCTAATTTTAGAGTAAAAACTTTCAGCTTTTCATTATTGACTATGTTAGCTATGGTCTTGTCATATGTGACTTTTATTATGTTGAGATATGCTGCCTGTATACCCATTTTGTTGAGAGTTTTTATCATAAATTGATGTTGAATTTTGTCAAATGATTTCTTGTGTCCATTAAGATAATCATATGATTTTATTTTTTATTTTATTTATTTATTTTTCCTGTTAATCCTCACTTGAGGCTATGTTTCTATTGATTTTTTTTTCTTTTTAGAATAGAGGAAGGGAGAGAGAGAGAGAGAGAGAGGAGAAGAGAAAGAGAGAAACATTGATGTGAGAGGGAAACATAGATCAGTTGCCTCCCATATGTGCCCAACCGGGGATTGAACCCATAATCTAGATATGTGCGCTTACTAGGGATTGAACTGGCAACCTTTTGGAGCACAGATTGATGCTCCAATCAACTGAGCCACCTGGCCAAGGCTATTCTTTATATTTTTAACTAGAGGCCTGGTGCCCGAAATTTGTGTGTGCACCCCTGCGGGATGGGGCCTAAACCGGCAGTTGGAAATCCCCTGAGGGGTCCCAGATTGGAGAGGGTGCAGGCCGGGCTGAGGGATGCCCCCCCCCCCCCCACACACACAAATTTCGTGCACCAGGCCTCTAGTTAAAAATATAAAGAATAGCCTTGTGGGATGGGGCCTAAACCGGCAGTCGGTCATCCCTCTCACAATCCGGTGGCTCCTAACCACTTGCCTGCCTGCCTGCCTGATTGCCTCTAACTGCCTCTGCCTGCCTGCCTGATTGCCACCTAACTGCCCTCCCCTGCCGGCCTGATCGCCCCTAATTGCCTCTGCTTGCTGGCCTGATCGCTCCCTAACTGGTCCCCTGCAGACCTGGTCGCCCCCTAACTGCCCCCATGCCAGCCTCGTCACTCCTTAACTGCCCCCCTGCTGGCCTCATCATCCCCTAACTGCCCCCCTCCCCTTGTCGGCCTGGTCTTCCCTTAACTGCTCCCCTACCAGCCTGGTCACCCCCTAACTGCCCCCCTGCCGACCTGGTTGCCCCCTAACTGCACCCCTACTGGCCTGATCGCCCCTAACTGCCTCCACCACCGTGGATTTGTCCAGAAGGAAGTCGGACGTCCGGAAGATATCTGGTCTACCTGGTCTAATTAGCATATTACCCTTTTATTAGTATAGATGTGTTGTATCATGCTGACTAACTTGTGAATATTCTACCATCTTTGCATCCCTTTTAATGTTTTGTTGAATTTGGTTTGCTAATATTTTGTTAAGGATTTTTGCATCTTTGTTCAATGATATTGGCCTATAATTTTTTGTTTTTGTCTGGTTTTGTTATCACGGTAATGCTGGCCTCAAAATTGAGTTTGGAAATGTTATTTCCTCTTCAGTTTTTTGGAAGAATTTGAGAAAGATAGGCATTAAATCTTTTTCAAATGTTTGGCAGAATTCAGCAGTAAAGCTACCTGGTCCTGGACTTTTGTGTGTTGGGAGATTTTTGATTATTGATTCAGTCTCCTGTTAGTAATTGGTCTATTCAGATTTTCTATTTATGAATTAATCTTGGAAGATTGTATGTTTTTAGGAATTGGATCTATTTCTTTTGGTATATAATTGTTCACAGTAGTCTCTTATGCTTCTTTGTATTTCTGTGGTATCAGTTGTAACTTCTTACATTTTTTACTTAAGGCTTCTTTTTTTTTCTTGGTGATTCTAACTAAAGGTTTGTCTATTTGTTTATCTTTTCAAAGAACCAGTTCTAAGTTTTATTGCTTTTTTTTTTTTTTTGTATTTTTGGTCTTTATTACAGTCATTTCTGCTCTGGTCTTTATTATTTCTTTCCTTCTACTAACTTTGGGCTTGTTTTGTTTCTTTTTTTCTAGTTCCTTTAGGTGTAAACTCAGCTTATTTATATGTGTTTTTTCTTGTTTCTTCAGGTAGGCCTGTATTGCTATGAAATTCCTTCTTAGAATTGCTTTTGTTGCATCCCATGGATTTTAGTATGTTGTATTTCTGTTTTCATTTGTCTCAAAGTACTTTTTGATTTCTCTGGTTTCTTCATTGACCAATTGGTTGTTCAGTAGCATATTGTAAAACCTCCACATATTTGAGATTTTTTAATTTCTAGTTTTACACTCTGTGGTTAGAATAGGTGCTTGATATGATTTCAGTATTCTTAAATTTATTGAGACTTGTTTTGTGGCCTAACATGTGATTTATCCTGGAGAATGTTCTTTTTGCACTTGAGAAGACTGTGTATTATGCTGCTTTTGGATCGAATGTTCTCTATATGTTAAGTACATCTTTAAGGCCCATGTTTCCTTACTGATTTTCTGTCTCATGATCTATTCATTGATGTAAGTGGGGTATTAGAATCCCCTACTATTATTGTATTGCTGTCAATTTCTTTCTTTAGGTTTTTAATATTTGCTTTATATATTTAGGTGTTCCTATGTCAGGTTCATAAACATTTACTAATGTTTATTGTCTTGTTGGATTGACCCCTTTATTATTATGTAATGCCCATCTTTGTCTTTTATTACAGACTTTGTTTTAAAGTTTCTTTTGTCTGATAGAAGTATAGCTACCCCAGCCTTCTTTTGGCTTTCATTTGCATGAAACATCTTTTTCTGTCCTTTTACTTTCATTCTGTGTGTGTCTGTACATCTGAAGTCTTGTAGTCACCATATAGATGGGTCTTGTGTTTTAATCTATTCAGCCACTTCTGTGTTTTTTTGTTTGGAGAATTTAGTTCACTTACATTTAAAGTAATTATTGACAGCTATGTACTTATTGCCATTTTGTTGATAGTTTTCTGGCTGTTTTATAATTCCTTTCTTCTTCTCTTGCTCCCTTTTTTTTATAGTTTGATGACTTTATTGTTATGCTTAGACTCCTTTCTTATTATCTTTTAAATTTATAGCAAGCTAAGGTGTTTTTTTTGCATTTTAAATTTTATTTATTTATTTATTTAATCTTTACCTGAGGATATTTTTCCATTGATTATGTAATTTTAATTATATTATATTTTTCTTTATTGATTATGATATTACATATGTGTCCCTTATCCCCCCCATC
>NW_005871062.1:9997191-10094758 GCF_000147115.1 Myotis lucifugus | reverse complement strand
CCCCCCCCCCCCCGCACCTCTCCTTCCACTCATGCCCTCACTCCCCTGGTGCCTGTGTCCATTGGTTAGGCTTATATGCATGCATACAAGTCTTTTGGTTGATCTCTCCCCTTTACCCCCACCCTCCCCTACCTTCCCTCTGAGGTTTGACAGTCTGATTGATGCTTCGCTGTCTCTGGATCTGTTTTTGTTCATCAGTTTATGTTATTCATTATTTCGCTTAAAATAATGCTCTCCAGTTCCATTCATGCTGTTGCAAATGTAAGAATTCCTTCTTTTTTACCACAGCGTAGTATTCAATTGTGTAGATTTACCACAGTTTTTTAATCCACTCATCTGCTGATGGGCACTTAGGGTGCAAGCTAAGTTTTAATGCATTCTAAAACTTTACATTTTTACTTTCCCTCCCACATGTTTTATTTTCCATGTCACATTTTACAACATTTTATTTTGTGTATCCCTTAACTATTTATTGTAGTTTTAGTTCTCTTTACCTCATTTGTCTTTTAATTTTCATGTTAACTTTAATCTACTACCTTTCCTATATATTTAACTTTACCAGTCAGATTTTTATTTTCATCTGTTTTCTTGTTACTAATTAGTGTCTGTCAGTTTAAAGAAGTCCCTTTAACATTTCTTGTAAGGCCTATTTAGTGGTGATGTACTATTTTAGCTTTTGTTTATCTTGAAACTCTTTATCTCTCATGTAATTCTGAATGATAACCTTGCCCAGTAGAGTACTTTGGAAGAGTTTTCCTTTCAGCATTTTGAATTAATTTATCATACCACTCTCTTCTGGTCTGCGAAGTTTCTGCTGAAAAAAATGCTGATAATCTTTGGGGAAGGGGGTGTTCCCTTGTTTGTAACAAGTTGTTTTTTTCTTGCTGCTTTTAACATTCTCTCTTCATCTTTACCTTTTGACATTTTAATTATAATGTCTCTTGATGTGGATATCATCTGAGTTTCCTTGATCTGGATGTCTGTTTTCTTCTCTAGGTTCAGGAAGTTTGCAGCAATTATGTCTTTTTTTTTTTTTAAATAATCTATTTTGTTGTTGTTTTTTGTTAATCCTTACCCAAGGGTATTTTTCCATTGATTTTTAGAGAGAATGCAAAGGAGAGGGAGAGACAGAGAGAAACATCAATGTGAGAGAGACACATCGATTGGTGGCCTCCCACACACACCCTGCCTAGGGCTGGGGATCGAGTCTGCAACATACTTGCCTTTGACTGGAATGGAACCTGGGACCCTTCAGTCCATGGGGTGACGTTCTAACCACTGAGAAAACTGGCTAGGGCTACAACCATTATGACTTTAAGTTTTCTGCCTCTTTCTCTCTTTTTTCTTCTTCTGGGTCTCCTGTAATGTGAATGTTATTTCACTTGATGTTCCCCTAGGTTTCTTAAGTTAGCTTAATTTTTTAAATTCTTTTTTCTTTTTTCTACTTTGTTTGGGTGAGTTCCACTGCTCTGTCTTTCAGATCACTGATCCTTTCTTCTACTTTATCCAGTTTGCTGTTGAACCCCTGTTTTTTTTTTTTTCATTTCAGCTATTGTATTCTTCAATTCTGTGATTTCTATTTGCCACTTTCTTTTTTTTTCCTTCTTTCTTTCTTGTTGCCACTTTCTTATAGTTTCTATGTCTTTGTTGACGTTCCCACTGTGTTCCTTCATTCTCCTGCCAAGTTTAGTGATCATCATTATTACCATTACTTTGAACTCTTTATTAGGTAAATTACTTATTTTCATTTTATTAAGATATATTTTTCTAAGGTTTTATCTTGTGTGTTTTTTTTGTGTGTGTTTTTTTTAACATATTTGTTTCCTCATTTTGCTTGACTCTCTGTATTTGTTTCTCTGTATTTGGGGAAGTAGCTGCCTCTCCCACTCTTTTTTTATTTCTTATCCCCCCCCCTTTAACCCCCCACTTCTCCCCCCCCCCCACTCATGCCCTCACCTCCCTGGTGTCTGTGTCCATTAGTTAGGCTTATATAAATACAAACAAGTCCTTTGATTGATCTCTCCCACGCTTGAGGAGTGACCTTGTGTAGGAGAGATGAACCTTATTTTCAACCGGGCCCTAACTCTTGGTTGTCTCTTGAACCTTTGTGATTATCTAAGCAGCCTGATTTATTTTTGATAGGTCCCAGTTGTTGAGGATTTGCCATGCCCTGCCAGTGTTACAAAGGGAGGGATCTCATTCAGCACCCAGTTTCAGGCTGACTGAAAACCACATCCTTCAGCAGCAGCTTTTAATGTACACAAATATATTCAGTCCTCTGGAACTGCAATTGTAAACCCTGCTGGCCTCCAGTCCAGGTGATCTGCAGGTGTCCCCTGGGAAACAGCTGCAAAAATTTGGGTTCCAGACAAGTATATAAGCTCCTTTCTGGGAGGTACCAGCAAGCTGTAGTGAGAGAGTGTGTAAAGATGACATATTTTGGCCTACATTCCCTGAGAGCTCCTCTATGGCCTCTAGATGTGTGGCAAAGCTGAAGCCTGCCCCTGTGTGAATGGCACACTCCCACTGATTTTGGCAAGGCAAAGGGAGAGCACAGGGCTGGAGCGAACCTGCCAGCTTTGGTGAGGCCACTGGACAGTGCTGGGGTGTGCCTGCTGGCTTTGGTGGGGCTGTGAGAGTGCACCGGGCTGGGACACTCCTGCCAGTTTTAGTGAGAGAGCAGGGGAGTGTAGGGATGGGACATGCTCTCCAACTTAGTGGGACAACACAGGAGTATACTGTGACTGGCAATAGCAATGTAGAAGGAAAGTGCACAAATGGCATCCATTACCACTGGTGTTGGCTAGGTAGAAGGGGAGCAAAAAATGGTGCCCAAGAGTGCCTCCATCCCCAGAGAGAGTCCCATCAGGCCCCTGCCCCTTCAGCAGACACTTTAAGATTAGCAAATGAATCTCCTTTACCGATAGTTTAGGTTCTTTTCAAACTTCCGATTTTGTGCTGGGTTCCTGGGCAAGTCCTCATGCAAGCCTGTTAAGGGCAGAATCTCATTTCCTAAAACTCTTTGTGTTTCCTGGACACAAGCCCTTTTGTTTTCAAAGCCAGGTGTTTTGGGGCTCATCTCTCTGATGCAGGCCCCAAGGGTAGGAGTGCCTGAAGAGGGCATGAATTCCTCACTCCCCAGGGAGAAGCTCTGTATTTTTGAGATCCCTCTAGATCAGTGGTTCTCAACCTTCCTAATGCCGCGACCCTTTAATACAGTTCCTCATGTTGTGGTGACCCCCAACCATAAAATTATTTTAGTTGATACTTCATAACTGTAATTTTGCTACTGTTATGAATCATAATGTAAATATCTGATATGCAGGATGTATTGTCATTGTTACAAATTGAACATAATTAAAGCATAGTGATTAATCACAAAAACAATATGTAATTATATATGTGTTTTCTGATGGTCTTAGGTGACCCCTGCGAAAGGGTCATTCGACCCCCAAAGGGGTCGCGACCCACAGGTTGAGAACCGCTGCTCTAGATAGTGGGTTGCCGTGCTGGGGGTGGGTTTTCGGTAAGACTCCTTCTCTGTCTCTCCTACCCATCTGGATGTGGCCATTTTATCTTTGTTGTGGAGGAGCTGTTAAGCAGTTTTTAGGTCTATTTCAGAGGGAATTATTCCATGTGTAGCTATGGGAGGAGGTGAGTTTAGGATCTTCCTACACTGCCATCTTGAATCCCCGACCTTTTAAGCCTGTGATTTTTAATATCCTAAATCATGTGTCTGAATAAGTAAATAGCTCTTATAAACAAACCCAGGTGTTATATAACATTTATTTCCTTGCAGTAGTGTAGATAATTGTTGCTACTTTTAAAATACAGTATATTCTGCTTTGCGTGTTCTTATTACTGTGCTCTTGGATAACTATTTTGGTATTTCTTTCCACTTCTGAAACTGGCAATAATATAGGGTATTTCTCATCTTGTGACTTATACATCACTGGCTAGTTTGGTAGTAAGACTTTCCTGTAATTTTTATCAGTCCTAAAGAAATGGACTCATTAAAGAAATTTCTTTGACCTGTCAGTATAAAAACAACATTTAAAATCTAAAGGGAGAAGTAGATTGGGCGGGATGAGGGGTGGATGAAGATGGAATGAAGGCCCCGTGCTTTAATGTGTCTGTAACCTTTAGTTATATTTTAACTTTATGGTTCTTTGCCTGCAATGTTTATAGACCAAGAATAGATTATTTCAGCAAGAAGGCAGGATATTTAAGTCCAAAAAATAGCAATAAATTTGTTTTTTAAAGCATTTAGTTGTCTTTTAGATTACTATGTGGGATTTGGCCAGTGGAAAACTTCTAAGATCAATAACAGATGCTCATCCTCCAGGAACAGCAATATTGCATATTAAGGTAATATCTTTGTTTTCTTTTTCTGATACTTTTTATTATTATGCCTTTGTATCTGTTTTTAAGTACATTTCTTTATAAAAAGAAATCCTGAAAAGAAACTGTCTTTTGTTTGACTAGCCCAACAAGATGTTTTCCCAAGTGAAAAACCAGACGTGGGCTAGCATGGTACCATTCAGCTGCAAGTTGAATTGATGTCTAATAGATACAGCAGGAAAAGAGTACACTGATGTGCTCCTAGATAAGAGGTTGGCAGCAAAGACAGGTGTTACCTTAATGAAGCTCATGTGATGATTTTAAAAGGTCTTTTTACCTTTTGTTTAGTCCACCAAGGCTTTATTGCTGAGATAGTGTGCCTAGTCACACTTTGTTGGGAGTTACCTGAGGTTCAAGGCACCAACTGTGAAAGAACCAAGGTTTGCATTATGTTTAGAAATGAATCTGTTGCTTTATTTTCTTTCAGGCCTCTAAAGGAAAAGCATTAAGATTTGAATCTTGGCTTTCTCCTTACAGGCCTGAAAAACATAAACCAACTTAGGACACAGATTTTATTTGTAAATACAATATAAAGCTTGGTTTTTGTATGTTGTCAAGCCCATGTTCAGAAGCATAAAAGGTAGAGGACTATAACTAGGGAAGTCTAAAATTAGATTTTCTAGATTTTAATCAGGTACATATTTGGTTGCTTAGCTGTGCAGACCTCTCTTATCCATACATCTGCTTTTTACAGTCTGCAAGCATCTGGAGTTTATGTGTCTGGATTTAGGTTAGTTACATAAAAGTCTTCTGTGAGAAAGCATTGAAGCATTTAGCAACAATGAAAACAACCAAGATAAGTAAAAGTAGAGAGAATTTCTTTTCTTTCTGAACATCATGGCACTTTATTTTGACCTTTTTTCATATGGCGTGTACCAACTGATAATATGTTATAGTTGTTTGTGTTTATGTTTTATCTCCTATAATAGATTAAGATCTTTGAAACCAGAATCTGTTTCTCATTTATTTTGTGTTATGCATAGTAGCTGCTCAATAAATGTTTGGTTGAAGGAATAATTAGTTGGTGATGTTTATGAAAGGCCAGTCCATTTGCAGAAAAAACATACCTTTTAGGAGAAACAATAGGAAAAAAGCTATAAAGGCAAAGAGAAAAGAGAAGAATGCAGCTGAGGTTAAAAGCATAGTAGTTGTAGCTATCCTGTTGCTTGGGAATGGTGGTAAAGGTGGTGCTGCACTCAGACATGTGACATTGGAGAAAAGTGTGGCAAGAGATATATATGATTAGATACTTCTGTAGTTTTGGATTGACAGTAGCCACTTGCACTTCAGTATTCTTACTCATTGTCCTCCAAAGTTAACTCTACATCTCATCAATAACATTTTGGGCATGCGTATTTTTGTTTGTTTATATATTTTAAAATTATATGAACATACTGTACTAGAACTTAAATACATTGTAAAACACATACACAAGATGTAGAAAATTAATAAATAAAAATACAGTCCTGTTATTTTTCCTATACTCTGGGGTATATGCCTCCCGCTTTGGCAACTGCTCAGCCAGGCTTTGAGAGCACAAGTGTGGGACTTCTTTACTATGCCTGTGTGTGAGGTCGGGGAGGAATAATTTTACAGTGGCCTCCTGTACCTCAACCATTCCTGACTAAGAGCATGTAGGCACGCCATTTAGGATGGCTCACCAACCGTTGGGTTAGGGAGACCAGTCACTGTATATGGTACAAGTTAGTAAGTTATTCAGTTTTGTAGTGTACAACATCTACATTTACCATACCTCATAAACCCGCAGGACAGCCTGTCACTGTGAACATTATTTATTACTTTGAGTTTTCAAGAGTAAGTAATAGTAACTGAGGTACTGTTAGTTGAAGAAAAGCAGGAGGCAGCACATTTAGGAACAGCACATTTAGGAATAGTTATATAAAAAGTTAAACTATTTTATGTATAATGGATTAACTCCTCAGTTATTTAGAAAACATATTCAGACATGTTTATTCTCCAAAGATACCAAATATCTTTTATTGTGTCTTTATTCTTGAAAACAAGGCAACTGCAAATGTATCCAAAGTATCCTATTCAGTTTTAATAGCAAGTTAGAAAAAAATTAAAGAACCCAAGTAGAAAACTTTAAGGCTTTTATGAATTATAGTTTGTATTTTTCTTTTATCCTAAGGAAAAGTGGTTTTGCATTTTTAAAACCACAGGTTTTAAAAGATTTGAACCATTTTTATTCTGAATATGTGTAAATTTGTGTGTTTAGAGTGATAAGCTAAGTTTAGCTAAGGTATTTTCAATGCTAAGCATGTTTGTTTTAGATTTAAAAAAAGTTTTTCTCCCTTACCTTCTTAACATTTGACCTGTTACAAGAAAATAAATTTTTTCTCTGTTCAGTTTACAGATGATCCAACTCTTGCAATTTGCAACGACAGCGGAGGCTCTGTTTTTGAATTGACATTTAAGTAAGAGACTAATGGACATTTGTTGACAAATGAAAAGACTAGCTCTGGTTAATGACTTCAAGTTGAACATGAAGAAGTCTGGAAAACTCATGTAATTGAAAATAGGTTATGGTTCTGTATTATAATGACCTGGGGAGGCTTATGGAACATATGGAGTCCCAGGCCTGCCTTCCACCCCTCAATCTCTATCTTAGTAGGTTTGAGTTGGGATTCTAAACTACTCCCCAGACTTGGGGAACTATTATTCTGGAGTATTTCACTAATTTTCGTTTAGTTCGCAGGCTGAGCTGATTATAAAACCATGGTAGCCAGGTATAGGAAGGTTTTTATTGTCTTAGAATTGCCCCATTTATACTTTAAATAAGAGCGAAGACTATTTCGATAACATGGAAGAACACTTATAAAGCTGAGTTTAGAAAAACAGAATATCAAATATAATGTGTATTATGTTTCCCTAAGTTCTTTAAGGACTTTTTTTGTTTCTTGTATTTCGTATACCTTCTGACAATGCTGAGGCCAAAGTAATTGCTTAAAAAAATACTATTTATTTGTTCAGCTAATTTTTATTGAGCATATGTATGTGTAACCATTGTTCTAGGCACCAAAGTTGTAGCTGTTGGGGTGGGGGGAGGGATACAGACAATAAACCAACACACAAATGAAATAATTTCTATAGTTATGAGTGCCGTGAAGAAAAGAAGACAGGTCAGTGTGCTGGAGTGCACTTGAGGATCATTCAGGAAGGCTTCTCTCAGAAGCTGACATTTGAGTAAAGATCTTAATGATAATGTGGTCAACAGATGTAAAGATCTGAAAGAAATATTTCAGGCAGAGGGACATTCAGGCACAGAGGCTTTGATGGGCGGGCACAAACTTGGCCTGCTGGAGCAACTGGGAATAAGTTAGATGTGGCTGGAGTGTGACTTTCTCAGGAACAACAGTAATGGGAGAGGGTGAAGGCTGGAGCCAGATAATATAGGGCCTTTTAAAACACGTAAAGAAGTTTGGATTTTATTTTGTGTACAGTGGCAAGCCATTGGAGTGTTTTTTAGAAGAGTAATAAATCTGGCCTATATTTTAAAAAGATCATGCTGATGTCTTGTGGAGTTTGCATTGCTGGGGGCCAGAGTAGGAGTTAGGAGGCTATTGTCTAGTCCAAGCTAGAGATGATAGTGCCTTGGGTCATTGCTAAATTGGTTCTGAATCTTTTGGTTACATTTTCAGGAGAGTGATGGGAGTGAGAACTTGCGAGTCTAGATGCCTGTTCAGTGGTTCCAAGGGTGAAGTGTGCTGTATTGAGCCTCTTCATTCTAAGCCTGACTTGAAAGATCATCCCATCACACAGTTTTCCTTACTGGCCATGGCATCCTTAACCAAGGTGGGTGTATTTAGAAGATGAAACTCAGACCTTTTAGAAAGGCTTTGAAAACCAAAAAATTGAAAATGACAGGATAAATATTAAATGATATTTTTTCTCCTGAAGATACTGGTCATTGGATTGAAACCATCCTTGAAAGTGTGGATGACTTTTCCCTATGGACGTGTGAGTAAGCTTCTCCATCTTTTCAGCAAAAAAACCATGTCAGGAGGTTGGGGAAAATAAAATTTAAGTGGTGAATTCTATGAGATTGTCATAAAACCAGGTAGATGGAAGTCTACTCCAAAGATTATTGTCTGGGCTTACCTTGATGTGACCAAAGCAGCATAAGCTGTTGACTACAGCGGAGTTCCTAGGATCATGAGATCTGAACTTCTCTACCTTTATTGCTTTAAGTTTTTTCAGCTGCTGCTTCGATACTGAACTGGTAGAAAACAATAGCTAACATATATTGCTACTACATACTGTTTCCTTGGCTTCTGCCTCTGGTATGTTATACACACCTGATTTCCTTTCTTTCCTGCTTGATTGTTTTCAGAGGGTTGTGGTCTTCCAGTGTGTGTGTGTGAGGAGAAGTATTGATGGGATGGGATGGGATGGAGAATGATGCTACTGAACTAAGACTAGTTCAGAAAGCAGCCCTTATACTGAGGGAGATCACACTTCTGTTTCCTTGTTGGTACTCTGTATATCTCTAGGCCCCAGCGGAAGCCTGGCAAAGCTGGTTTAGATTGCCACTAGTATTTCTTAGGTTAACTTCATTGGCTAATTGAGGTTTATCATGGTGTTTTGTGTTTACATCCTTTTCGTATGTTTTTATTGGTATTTGTTCCAACGTTTTATTATGAACATTTTCAAACAGAGAAGTTGAAAAAAACTTACATTAAACATCTGTATACCTACCATCTAAATTCTATAATTAACATTTTAGTGTACTATATTTACTATATATCTATCCATCTCTCCATCTACTTACCAAATTATTTATTTATTTACTTACTTATTTATTTATTTCCAAGTAAATTAAAGAAATCATTGTTTTTTCTTAATCTAAAGATCAGCATGCATATGATTAGCTATAGTTATCTAAGTTTTTCCTCTCTTATAAAATTTACATACAATAAAATACACAGATTTGTATTATTGAATATCTCTGCTTTGTTGGCATTTTAATGAGTAATTGGTAGAAGGAACACTAGCCAGATGGTGTTTTTAATCAGTTTTCTCTGTGTCTTTTTGCCCATTAACTGTGATGAATTTTTTTGGCCTTCTCTTCACTTAGATGGATCCTTCCAGTGTACCATTGCTGGCCTGGCACTTTGTGGCAGCGCATAATTCTGTGAATCCCATGCTTGCTTTCTGCAGAGGAGATGTTGTGCATTTCCTTTTGGTAAGTCCCAATATTTGCTAGATTTGTTATAAAGTCCTTTATCAAAATATTTTTTTTCTGATTCATCAATAATTTAATATTGTGTCAAAGAAATACACTATCTAATTCTTTGGAGAGAGAGTGACATACTTAATTTTTATTTAAGGCTTTAATGGTTAACATGGAAAACTACTGATCACCCTACTCTGTGCCCTTTCATGGTGTGTTTCTCAGTTCCATCACCTTTGACTAATAATTAATGGTGTATGTGTAATATGAATGTACATATGTCTGTAATAACGGCTTACCTATATACATATAGTGTATTTATTAGACAGCAAATATTATTGAATATCTGCTGTGTTCTCTACACTGTGATGAACACAAGAAGCAATTGAGGGAAGTATAAATTCTTCTTCCACATAGCTTAAACTATTGTTTGAAAAGCCACATCAGTATGCTCATTACTACTATGGAGAATGGTTTAAGGATTCAACCATGTGGTGAGAATTAAAAGTTGATACCTTTAGAGTATGAAGAGATTTGTATGGACTAGAGAGGCCAGGGAAGACTTTATGAAGGATATATTGCAAATACTATGGGGCGTGGGGTGGATATGCATAATAAGATGAACTGAAGTTATAGAGGTAAGAATGTAATTTTTATAACATTCAGTACTTATAAAATAACTTGTCTAGTATTTTTCTTCCTCACTCGACTGAAAGCTTCATCAGTCTAAAGACCAACTCTATAACTATATTTCAGCCACTAGGACAGTGCTTGTATATAGATGTTTAGTAAATGTTTATAGAATTAATGACAGGGAGAAACATATTGTGGAAAATAAAGTTGAGTATATGGCATGGATCTAGATTAGGGGTTGGCAAACTCTGGTCTGTGGGGCAAATCTGGCTGGCTCCTTGTTTTTGTAAGTAAAGTTTTATTAGAACACAGTCATGCCTATTCAGTTATGTATTATTTGTGGCTGCTTTTGCACTATAGTGGCAGAGTTGAGTAACTGTGACACAGACCATATGGTCTGCAGATCCCAAAATATTTACTGTGTGGCCTTTTACAGAAAAGTTTGCTAACTCCTGATCTGGTTTGTGTATACTTGACCTAGATTGGTAATGGGGAGCCATCATGGGTTCTTAGGTAATTAAAATGATAAAGATGTGGTTAAAGTGATATTTTAGGAAGATCAGTATGGAAATATCAAAAAGAAAAGATTGTAGGAGGGAAATGGAAGGTTTGGCTCCTGTAATAAAGCAGGTATGAGGTCTTCGGACAAGGATGGTCGGTTGTAGTGAGAGGTAGGGATGATATTTTGAAGGAAAGACAAGGCTTCTGATATTATTGGTTCTAGGACTGAAGGATATGAACCAAACATTTCATTTTTGAGTTTACATTTTAAAAGCTTGAAATATTTAAAGAGTTAAGGTTAGGGAAGGTTTGAGTGTGCTGAGTTGGTAATGAAGGTGGAACTCTCAAGTGTTGTATTGGAGAATGTCTTCTGGGCAGATGGCAATCCAGGTCTGGGGTACAAGTGAGAATTCAGGGATAGAGAAGGTAGTTGAAACTGTGAAAATAAAATGCTAGAGCATACATAACCTTAGTGGATATTCACACAAGGGAAAGGAAGAAGATAAGGCAACAGGAGAGGGAGCGGGCCTAAGCCATCAGATCGGACATCCCCTGAGGGCTCCTGGACTGCGAGAGGGCGCAGGCTTGGCTGAAGGACCCCCGAGGAGTGCACAAATTTTCGTGCACCGGGCCTCTAGTATATAAATAAAAGATTGACACTGAGGTTCTTTGGGGAAACTTTGGGTTGTTTGTGCAGTAATAGTATTATATGTCAGAAAAGTCTAGTTTTGTCACTGCAGCAGCTTTTTTCTTTTAATGAACTTTTGTTTGACTTTTTCACACCATGTCACCATCCTATTTTATGTCTTAACTCTAGCTAAATACAGTCATTGGTGTAGTGAGATTAAGTTTTTCTGACAGAGTGGATATTACATTACAGAATTTGCTAATACTGACAGCTGAACCACTGACCAGATATGCCTTGGATTTTGGTACAAATCATGGTGTGATCATTTCTGTCATTTATGTGATAGTTTCTTTAATTATCAATATTTTTGACTTATCCATACTCTGAATGGAAATAATTTTTGGGTGGAGTATAATGAAGTATCTAAAAATATCCCTCAAACAATAGCTGAGGTTTTGGTTGTTTTTATTTCATCATCAGGTTAAGAGAGATGAATCTGGAGCAATCCATGTTACTAAGCAAAAGCATCTTCACCTCTACTATGACCTCATCAACTTTACTGTGAGTATTCAAATGAACTATCCCCATTTATTGCATGTAATTGTTTTGAGATCATGGTGTGTTAAAGCTATCAGGATTTCTGCCATGAACCATGCCTTTAGGATTATATGAAATATGGACAGAAGTGAAGTCTGGCTTATATTGAATAAAGTCTGAGTTTGATATGATGTCACATTATTTTTCTTGTCTTTCAGCCTATGTCTTGCTGAACAAAAATTTTCTTTAATGTCCTAATTAGTTTAAAGGGGAGTTTAGAAGAATTTAGGTGGATTTCTTCAGAATTATTGCTGGACTTTCTTTGTAAACATATTTTTATCCTTCTGAGTTTGTCCTAATTGGTTCAGGAGCTAAAAAATTTGCAGAGGTCTCTCTCTATAACACATCTCAGTCCGAAGTGACTTTTGGTGTAAAAAAAAGAATATTTCTTTTTGTGTCAATTTTTAAATAGTGTGTTAATTCTGTAATAGTGCAGTTATAATATTTCTGGGTTTCTATCATTAGTGCTCTTAGCATATCACTATCTGTATCCGGTGAAATATTCTGTAGATATATGAATATAGGCAACCCTAAATATAAGACTGTGCCTCATTTTTCCAATAAAAGGCTAAAAAAAGTTTTACCCTCAATTTGATAAAATGAAACATTTTAGGATTATGGATGAAATGAATATTTATTATATAAGATTTATAAGTTCAGTTTATAAATTGAATTATAAAGATTATTGAGATTATTTAATCTCACACAAGATCATTGATTTAGAAATAATGCTTTTTCTTATAAACATTTCACGAAATAATTTTGTTCAATCTCTTCTCATGTATATAAAACATCAGTGACTTTGTCAACATTAGAACCCCTTGTTGAATCATTGGACACAGTTTTCTAGAATTCTTCATCACTTCTGTTTAAGATGTTTGAGATACAGTACTTTTAAAATCAGCATATGATTCTTCCCCTGGAAAATTTTTTTCCAACCACAAGTAGCAATGCTCCTGACAATTCACAGCGAGTATTTTTATTTGTCCTGTGGCTTATCCATGATGTGACCACTAACTACATTGCTCTGTAAATTACCTTTAAAAGGTTTGTTTACAACAATGTCAACACTCACAATTATGAGATTCTAACCTCAGGAATAATTGCTAAACTGCAAACTTTTTTTTCTCTGTCATTCTCTCTCTGTTTTAAAGCATTTAAAAACTATTACTGACTGATATTCAGTAAGGCTAATAAAAAAATGTATCTTTTTTTCCTAAATGATACTTTGTTTTTCAAAGTAAAGTGATCAAAAGAGCACCTTATAGGAGCTCTTTGTAAAAGATTTGAGTATCAAACTCTGTTTTCTGAGAGATATTATTTTGGGGGTGGGAAACAAACAAACAAACAAACAAACACACAGAAAAACAAACCCTTCCTTTATAGTAGCTACTATACAGTGGTAGAGCATATCTTCAGCATATGTCAAGAGAAAATTGATCCATTTTCAACTTGGTTGTCACTGATATGGTATGCAAATAAGCTTTGATAACCTGGGATGGATCATATAAATAAATCAACATGAATGCCAGAGAGATAATGTGCAGGGGAATTATTTTGTTCCCTCTAATTTAGAATTCTAATTGAGCAGATTTAAAAACTTTATTCCTTGAGAAGGATTAAGATTTTTAAAAATATATTTTGAAAATAATCTCATACATAACCCAAGAAATTTATCAAAATGGCATCCTTCAGAAGATTTTTAACATTATTATTTAGTTATTATTTTAAAAATTATAATAGATACTAGAGGCCCGGTGCACAAAAATTTGTGCACTGGCGGGGGAGGGTGGGGTGTCCCTCAGCCCCACTTGTGCCCTCTCACAGTCTGGGACCCCTTGGGAGATAACCACCTGCTGGCTTAGGCCCGCTCCCCGGGTGGCAGATGGCAGGCTCGATCCCTCAGTGCCTGCCCCGCCTCCCCGGGTCTCGCACATGGCAGGGCCGATCTGGGGGTTGGGGCACCGCCCTGGGTTGGGTCGCACTCGGGACGCCCGGGCGGGCCGGCCGATCGCTGCTGCCCCGCTCGGCTGCCCCGGGTTGGGTCACACACGGGATGCCCGATGGAGGCCCGGCGGGCTGGCCGATCGCTGCTGCACTGCCCGGCCGCCCCGGGTCGGGTCGCACACGGAAGCCCGCCGCCCTGGGTCGCAGATAGCAGGCCTGGATGGTGGCAGGGCAGGTGGGATGGCGCTGTCCCGCCCTGCCTGCAGTATGCAAATTAGCCGCCATCTTTGTTGGCGGTTAATTTGCATATCACGCTGATTAGCCAATGGGAGGTATAGCAAAGGTACGGTCAATTACCATGTTTGTCTATTATTAGATAGGATAGAAGATATAGAAAAATACAGCAAAAACTCTCCTAATAATTTTAGGGAGGTTTTGAAGGAAATATATATTTTAAATAGCTTCTATTTTGAACTATGTATTACAAATATATTTCAACAATCATCCTTTGACCACCTAGGTTTATGAGATTTAATTTGCCCTTTGGTTTCATTGATATAAAAACTGAAATACAAAGTTTGTCACTTTGCTTAAGTCATTTGTGCCAATGTACCTTTGAAAAAATTTTATGAAAGCCAATATATCCTGTAACATATATCTGTTAAAGATTTTTGTTAGCCTTCTTTCGGACTACAAGAGTGTCATTGTAGCACTGTCAAACTCAATATTGTGTTGTGTTCCTATTGTTCTCTGGGCTGTTTACTCAGTAGTTCTTGCTGTGATTGTGTTGTCATGAAGTTATTAAATGGATAAAGTCCTCAGGGTCATTTAACTGAGTGGCCAAGCTTTCTTCTTGTCCTGAATGATGGCGTGGGATGGGCCTCACTTTTGTTTTGTTGTGTGCTTGAATTGCAGTGGATGAACTCACGCACAGTTGTACTCTTGGATAGTGCAGAGAAGTTGCATGTGATTGATCGGCAAACTCAAGAGGAATTGGAAACAGTGGAAATCTCAGAAGTTCAGTTGGTCTATAATAGCAGCCATTTCAAATCACTAGCCACCGGAGGAAATGTTAGCCAGGCACTGGTAAGGGTAACCCATTATCTTAGTACTGACTTGATAAACGTGGTACTTTGTTGCTGTTTTGTTCTAGAAATAGAAACTCCGAGGAGTTATCTTTATGTTTTGAGGTATTTCTTTAAAAGCCACTAGGTTGAAGTGGATGTGGGTGTGTTTGTAAATATTCAGGAATGTGAACTAAAACAGTAGTTTCTGTTACCTTCTATTCACAAATCTGACTAATTTAATGCCCAAGAGTTTTAACTTTTATGCTAAAATAATAAAATGAAGTTGGAAATTTATGAGACAGAAGTTATAAAAGCAAAATATTTTAGAAAGTTTAATATGGCAGCAATAAGTATAATAGATTTAAGGGGTAAATGACTAGTGACAGGTAGCCCATGAGGCTTTGGAAATATTTGGGTGATTGGTAAAGGAATGAACAGGTATAGTGTTTGTGGGAATTAAAAGGCAAAGATGGGCTTTGAGAGAAAGAAAAAAGATTCTTTCAGAGTAGGAGATAGATGAAATGTTGGTGTGCTGGGAGAGAAGGAAGACATGAAAATTATGATCTTAGTATTAATCTATACTAATAATAGCTTAGGTGGCGTCACGCCCTCACGCATCACGCCCTAATGTTGTCACAAAATGGCCATCACAAGATGGCCGCACGCACAGCAGAGGTGGGGCCCAGCAGCCGCTCTGCGCGGTGAGGCCTGGGGGTCCTGTGGCTCCATGCAGCGTGGAGGAGCCGGTCCCGGCGGTCTCCGCTACCTCAAATGGAGGAGGAGGTGGGTCCCAGTGGAGGAGGTGGGTCACGGCAGGGGAGGGCAGTTGTGGGTGATCAGGCTGGCAGGGGAGGGCAGTTGGGGGCGATCAGGCCGGCAGGGGGAGCAGTTAGGCGTCAATCAGGTCAGCAGGGGAGCGGTTAGGGTGCGATCAGGCTGGCAGGAAAAAGTGGTTAGGGGCAATCAGGCAGGCAGGCAGATAAGCGGTTAGGAGCCAGAAGTCCCGGATTGTGAGAGGGATGTCCGGTTTAGGCCCAATCCCGCAGTTGGACATCCCCTGAGGGGTCCCAGATTGGAGAGGGTGCAGGCCGGGCTGAGGGACACCACCGGAATTTCGTGCATCGGACCTCTAGTTTTACAATATTTTAAGTAACTGTAATAATGGCTTTTAGCAATTTACACAGATAGTTTACAGTTAAATTACTTTGAATTGTGATCTCATGTTTCCTAAACCAGTAATCTTTAAGCAGGAAATTAGACTATTATGAGGCTTCCTGGGTATTTTCTTGAAGGAAATAGTAATGATGGTCATATTTAATGAGTGTCTGCTGCATGAAATGTAGCCATTGCCCAAATCTCTCTGAGATATTAGAACCTCAGAGCATAAAATATACATGAAAGGGTCTTCCAGCCTTAAAATTTAGAAACCAAGAAAATCCAGAGTAAGAATAATGATAACGCAATAGAATTCTCTAAAGTAAGAATAATTACTGTCTCACACTTAGATGTTTTCTGGTGTCTGGTTATTAAAAATACTTTGAAGTATTTTTTTAAGTCAGACTTTAAGCTTGTACTTTCAGCTAAGATAGAATAATGGGACCTGGATTTACTCTCCTGTCTGGGGAAAAAAAATCAGAAAAAGAAACAACAGTTTCCAAGATACTGGATATCATGTAATGAAGCACAGCAATCCCTGACAAAATGGGAAACAAATGGCATGAGCCCTATGAGTATCCCAGTGTCTGTCCTTGAGAGAGTTTCCATGTGGCTCAGGGGGAGGAACCCAGCTGGAGCTTGGAGTACTCCATGAGTTGAGACAGAGCGGAGACTGAGACTGCAGGAAGACAAGTGTGGGTTGGACAGGCCAGAGTACTGGTGTGAAGAGCACTATACAAAAGGTTCCCCTTGGGTATTCAGCAGGCTACTAATCAATAGAAACTGCCCAAGGCAAGGAAAGAAATATTTGTAAGATTTGGAAGGAACGATAGCTAGTGATCACACTGGCTTGTTTACACCAGCCAGATGGAAAACCTTATGATTCACATGCATTGGGCAGAGTACTCGGACATCTTGCCTCAGTAGTGGGGAATAGTTAGAACTAAAGTAAATGCTGCTCTCGTCCCCACTAACATATCTTAAAAACAAGACCAGAAAGGAACAAACTTTCCAGGTAACTTAACTCCTCCCAGAACAAAGCACAATAATATTAATAAGAATACAGAAATTTCCAGGACCCAACATGCTGAAATTTGAAATTTGCAGTGTCTGCCATCGAATCAGGGATTACTAGGCATGCAAAGAAAAAGTAAAACACAACTTATACTGAGGAGAAAAATCTATCAAAACTGACTTAAACCTGAAACAGATATTAGAATTAGCAGACAAGGACATAACAGTTATCATAGGTATAGTCCGTATGTCCAAAAAATTAAGTAGAGACATGGAAGATTTTAAAAGATGTAAATCTAGAGATAAAACTAAAGTGCTTGAAATGAAAAATACACTGGATATGAAGCAAAAATGAACAAAATTGAAATGAGAAAAAGACAACTTCACAGTTATAGTTTGGAAATTTTAAACTCTCTCAGTAAGTAATAAAATGAGTAGGCAGAAAGACATTAAGGGTATAGAAGACTAAAAAGAACACTGTTGATCAACCTGACCTGACAGTTATAGAATATTGCACCCAACAGAAGCAAGGTACAATTATTTTTCAAGTGCATGTGGAACATCCACTGATACAGATTATATGATAGGCCATAAAACAAGCTTCAGCCAATTGTTGAAGGAATCATCAGGGTCACTTTGGAGACAATTCAAATATTTGGAGATTAAATAACACTTTTATAAATAAACCATGAGACAAAGAAAAAATCTCAAAGGAAATTAGAATATATTTTGAACTAAATGAAAATACAACATATAAAAATCTGTGATCCACAATTAAATCAGTTTTTGAGGGTAATTCATAGCATTAAGTACTTATATTAGAAAAGAAGAAAAATCTCAAATAAGTGATCTAAGCTTCTATCTTAATTAAGGAAATAAAAAAAGAGCACAATATACTTAAAGTAGATTGAAAGAAGAAATAATAAAGATGAACACAAATCAATTAAATGGAAAATGGACAAATGATAGGAAATTAAAGAAACCAAAAGCTGGTTCTTTGAAAGATAAATAAAATTGACAAACCTCTAGTGAGACTAATCAAGGAAAAAAGGGGGAAGGCACAATTACTAATATCAGGAGTGAGGATGGTAATGTCACTATAGAGTCTATAGGTATTAAAAAGATAATATGCCCAGCCGGCGTGGCTCAGTGGTTGAGCATTGACCTGTGAACCAGGAGGTCACGGTTCAATTCCCAGTCAGGGCACATGCTCAGGTTGCGGCTTGATTCTCAGTGTGGGGAATGCAGGTGACAGTGGATCAATGATTCTCTCTCACCATTGATGTTTCTCTCTCTCTCTCCCTCTCCCTTCCTCTCTGAAATCAATAAAAATAAAAATAAACAATATGAGTAACTAAATTCAAGAATTTTAGATGAAATGGAAAATTCTTTGGAAGGCACAAATTACTAAAGCTGACTCAAGAAGAAATGAAAGATCTAGTAAATAAATACATTTTCTGCAAAAAAACTCGAGGCCCAGTTGACTTCACTAATGAAGTCTATCATATTTTAGGAAAAAAAAAAACAAACCACCAATTTTACACAGAAATCTTTTCAAAAAATAGAGTAAATGGGAGCACATACTTTTTTAAAATGAAATTTGCTTATTATCTCTGATAATAAAATGAGACAAAGACATTATAATAAAGAATACAACAGACCAATGTCCTTATAAGTATAGAAGCAAAAATCCATAATATATTAGCAAATAGAAGCCAGCAGTGTATAAAAAGAGTAATCATGATCAAATGGTGTTTATCCAAGGCATTCAAGACTGGTTTAACATTTAAAAATCAACGTAGCCCTGGCTGGTGTGGCTCAGTTGGTTGGAGCTTCCTCCCATACAGCGGAAGGTCACAGGTTCAATTCCCGCTCAGGGCACATAGGTAGGTTTCAGATTTGATCCTGGGTCAGGGTGATGTATAGGAGGCAACCATGTAACCAAATATATTTGCTATGTATTTAAGCTGTCCTTTATTAGATTAGCTTAGGACATATTAAAATGCCTTGAGGCATTTGACTTAGTTAATGGTAAAAGAAAAACCATATCATCTTTTCAAAAGACAGGAAAATTTAACATTTAGTCTTGATAAATTCTTAGCAAACTAGAAATAGAAGGGAACTTCAACCTGATAATCAAGAACATCATCCAAAATCCTACTTAAATATTACTGCCAAAAACGAAACCAAAATCGAAGTCCCTGATTCTGATCAAACCTCTTCTAGACAAAATATAGAAGACAGAGGAACATGTTAAAAGATTCCTTGACACAATTAGCAAAATCAGGTGGAGGAAACTTTATGGAATAGTGTTACAGCTTCTTTAATAAATAAACCTAAAGGAAAATAAGGGATGGTGAGAGGTGGAGGCAAAACCTATACATTAAAAGATACTATCAGCCAGCTCCAATATGTGGCCCTTGTCTGTATCTTGATTCAGACAATTAAATGTAGAAAAAAAAGCCCAAACGACAAAACATACACAGCAATTGACATTTATGAGACAAGCTGAAATCCAAACTCTGATTGGGTATTTGATATTGAGGAATGATTATTAAATTTTAAAAGCATGTTAATGTAATTGTGGTTATATTAAAAAGGATTGAATATATATATATATATATATATATATATATATATATACTGAATTTTTATAAATGAAATATTCAAAATCTGAAATTCACTTCAAAATTATACTGTGTTACATTGGAGTCAGTGGGATTATAGATAAGATTGGTGATGAGTTGACAATTAATGAAGCTGGTTAATGGTTGCAGGGGGTTCATTATTTTATTCTATCTTCATCTATATTTTGAAATTTCCACAGTGAAAAGTTAAGATTAATTATCATAGTTATCTGTTATTGACTGCTTATATATTTTGGGAGATTTATAAATGTTCACATATTTAAGCCTCAAAGAAACTGTGCATGGTTTTCAAAGATGTGAAAACTCAATGTCGGAAGTTTGAAACTTATTTAAGGTCATACCTAGAAAGTGACATTGCCAAAGTTTGCAATCCTGACTTATCAAACAGCAGGTTTTGTTTCTGTTTTGCTGGGCTGTGCTGACTCCTATATACTATGCTACTTTGTCTTCCTGTTTCTTCTTGTGTTTAATATTTATATTTATTTCAAAGGACTTGGGGCTACCATTTTCAATCAGCTCTATTCTTTGCCAGAAGCAGTGACTATTGTTATCCAATAACGGGGCAGGTTGCAACAGTTTTCCTTTAGGTTTACAAGTTTGCATGTTCCTCCCTTTTCTGCATTATTCTGAAAAATAAACCCCCTGTGTAAGCAGAGAATTACTTTCTTGCACTTTGTCTTTTTTGCTCCTTCCACTGATGGACTGGCCCATGATTGATATCCATGCTCCCCTACTTATGGGGTAAACCAGGTTAGCCTAAAATGTTGTCTTTATAATGGACATTCTTTAAAACTTAATGAGACTTCTAATTCATGCAATCTTTACCTTTTTTGTTTACTTTTTTACAGGCTTTGGTTGGAGAGAAGGCTTGTTATCAATCCATCAGTAGCTATGGTGGTCAGATCTTTTATTTGGGGACCAAAGTAAGCTCTTCCACTTGGCATTTGTTTGTGTCAGGATAGTTGAGGCTTAAGCAGATTGCTGGTGAAGAGGGCAGTGCGTTACAAAATGAGTATCGATTAGCAGTAATCTAAAACTTTTAGGGATTAGATAGTCATGATTTTTAGCTAATTAATTTACCTTCTCCACTTTGGGGCATACTTTTACTTTCGTTTAGATTCTAATAGGACACTTATTTTCTTTATTCAGGGATGTATTTTTATATTCTTCAAATTTATGTTTTCATGACCATGAAGATACCTTATTATGTATATTTGTCATGTAATTAAGCTGTCCTTTTTTTAAAAAAATATATTTTATTGATTTTTTACAGAGAGGAAGGGAGAGGGAGAGGGATACAGAGTTAGAAACATCGATGAGAGAGAAACATCGATTCAGCTGCCTCTTGCACGCCCCCTACTGGGGATGTGCCCGCAATCCAGGTACATGCCCTTGACCGGAATCGAACCTGGGACCCTTCAGTCCGCAGGCCGATGCTCTATCCGCTGAGCCAAACCGGTTAGGGCAAGCTGTCCTTTATTAGGTTAGCTTAGGACATATTGAAATGCATTGAAGCATTTGACTTAGAGTAGAATCACTGGAATAGGAACTTTTTGTATATCATTTTGTTCCTGTGCTAAAAAAAAACACACAAAAAACCCTACAAACAAACAAACAAACCAACCAGAAAAAACAACACGGAGAAGAAATATTTTTTCATTATTGAAAATTTTCAGGTCTGTACAGGGAGATTGAGCGTTCCTTGTTCCTAGGTATTAACGCCCTAGACCAGCGGTTCTCAACCTGTGGGTCGCGCCCCCTTTGGGGATCGAACAACCCTTTCACAGGGGTCGCCTAAGACCATCGGAAAACACATATAGAATTACATACTGTTTTTGTGATTAATCACTGTGCTTTAATTATGTTCAATTTGTAACAATGAAATTGGGGGTCACCACAACATGAGGAACTGTATTAAAGGGTCGCGGCATTAGGAAGGTTGAGAACCACTGCCCTAGACTGTAGACTTATTAACTTTTAAATGTTTGTTTGATTTACTCTTTAATATGGGACCTTGAAGACCCTTTAGTAAACACTTCAACTGTATTATGAGTGGTTTTACTTAAAGAGATGCAAAATGAGATGTGGGGCAGGGACAAATGTGTCTCCCAACCAAGTTTGTTAAAGATGGTCATTTTAATTTCCTTCTCTTTGTTTTCCAGTCTGTTTATGTAATGATGCTGAGGAGCTGGAGAGAGGTGAGTTCAAAGTAATTTTATGTGTTAGAATTGTTGAACTGATAGCATCTTAATGTTTGTTTTGACTTTGCCAAAAAAGATTATTTGGATTAGTGCTTTTTAATTTCAGAAATGTACATCAAAACCATTGTAACTGTTAGGTACTTGATTTGATAAAACTCACTGTAAATTAGAATTAGGTTTGGCTACATACATCAGAAAAGTCAAAATAATAGTGGCCTGTTGCTTCAAGTTTCAACAGTGGCTTCAAGCTTTCTCTCATGTAAAAGCCATCTGGCAGTAGGCCAGATGTGGCTAGTGTGGCAGCTCCATGGTCTTTAGTGTGCTATCCTGTTCCACATCCTTGTTGTGGTGTCTAGTCCCAGGGTCATTTATGTTTCAATAGGGCTGCTGGAGCTCCAGCTGTTAAGTCCACATTCGAGAAAGGAGGAAAGAGAACAGAAAGGCTAGCCCCTCCCTTTTAAGGTGATATCCCAGAAATACCAAACAACACTTCCACTTATCATTGGCTAGAACTTAGTCACATGGTCCCAAGTAACAACAAGGGAGTCTTAGAGATGTCCTTTAGCTGGTTTATTGCTGTCTCAAATAAACTTGGGATTTGTTACTGAAGATGAGGGAGTGAAAGGATGTTGTGATAAGCAACTAGACGTTTCTGTTACAGTGACATTCTAGTTGTTTTCTCTTTTTATATTTGGGCCTTGTGGCTGCCTAGTACTATCTTATATAGTCACTGTACTATCTAGTGCTTTAAGAAATTATTTTTCTTGGAAATTAGATATTCATGTGGTTATTAGAATACTTGTAGCTACTAAGCAACAACTTCTAGAAAGATATTGGGTAAAATAGGAATTCTGACTTGTGATTGGTCAGACAAAGGGGTCTAGCTTCTTGCATTTATTCATTTTAGAGGGTGGATCATCTCCTGAAACAAGATTGTCTTACAGAAGCCTTGGCTCTTGCATGGTCTTTCCATGAGGGAAAAGCAAAAGCAGTTGTGGGTAAGTTAACAGAAAACCGGTGGTGTAGACTTTTTTCTGAAATAGAGAGAATGAATAATACTAATCACTCATAGAACACTTTTTTAGCTTAATGTTTAAGTATTTTATAAGCAAGACTAGAGGTCCAGTGCACCCTCTCACAATCCGGGACCCCTCAGGGGATGTCGGGCTGCTGGTTTCGTCCTGATTCTCACAGGCCAGGCCGGAGGACCCCACTGGTGCACGAATCCATGCACTGGGCCTCTAGTATGCATATAAGATCTTTAGTTAATCTCTTCCCGCCCTCCCTCTTCCCACCTTCCCTCTGAGATTCATCAGTCTGTTCCATGTTTCCATGCCTATGCATTGAGTGTGTGCCACCTGGTGGTCAGTGTGCATCATAGCTACCGGTCAAATAGTCAGACGGTCGCTTAGGCTTTTATATATATAGATGTTACCAGAACTTACAGATTTCAGTGAAAAAGGTTAATAACCAATATAGGATATATAATTTTAAATGTCACTTAATATTAGAATAAAAGGGAAGTACATTGATAGGCTATCTGATTCAATAGATGTAATGTGTTCTTATTATGGCATATTATCCAAAATTTTGATATCTAAGGATTGTTGTATGGATATGTATTGTTAGCACAGATTATGACCAGAACAGTTTCACTCCTGAAGATGTGGTTTAAATTTGTTTTCATTTGGAATTTGCTTCTCTGCAGGATTATCAGGGGATGCCAGTAAGCGAAAGGCTGTTGTTGCAGATCGAGTAAGTATTTTAATAGGGTCTTTACTGGGGTACAGCACAAATTTGCTTTGGGTATTTGCTAGTAATATTTGGGCATGATTAGGTAAATGGCTACAGTTAAGGTGTCTGTGTATAAAAAAAAATCATATTATAGTTCCCTGGTATTATCTTGAATGTTTTAAAAAAATTTTTATCATCTTTTTTTTTTTTTCTTGCTCACTCTCTTATGAAAATGATAAAGTAGTAAATAGTCTTTTGGTTATTTTAGGAAGAAGCCTGGAATCTGGATTATTTCTGAACCTAATAGCCCATAGAAAGTTGACATTTGTTATATTTTATAAACTGATTAGTAATTATGAAAAATAGTATAAATGCAAGTGTGTATGTTACTTGAGGTAATACAAAGGGCTGATGATTTATTATTATTACTAATTAGCATTAGTAATTGATTAATGCTAATATTTACTATTGCCTTTGTTTTCCTAGTCTAGACTTGGTTGAATTCATTTACTGTACTAATTTCTTTCCCTTTTTAATGTGCAAGTGCATTGGTAAAAATTACATTCCAAATTAGTATAAACATTTAGAAAATAAAAGTGATCATCTTTAGACTCATGATTTTTCTCAGTATCTGCCAAAATATTTAGGGTTCTATGTTCTATCTGTGTTCTTTAGGGAAAGATTTACAGCAAAGGATTACTGAGGAGCTTA
Organism: Myotis lucifugus; assembly: GCF_000147115.1. Classification (NCBI taxonomy): domain Eukaryota; kingdom Metazoa; phylum Chordata; class Mammalia; order Chiroptera; family Vespertilionidae; genus Myotis; species Myotis lucifugus. The sequence continues at coordinate 10,070,327 of NW_005871062.1, read as the reverse complement.
ACTTCAGCATTTCATCTCCTGAGCAACATAGATACTACTAAAATCTAGAACCTGGAGATAGTCTTAGAAAAGATTAGCAAATTAGTACTAGCCCTGAGGCTGAAAGAATTTAGGTAGAGTTTAGGAAATTGGAAAATAAAGCCACTAAAATTTTACATTTATTTTTAATATAATAACAAAATCTGATTCTGTATTATTTAAGGGGATCGAATATATTAAGTATTGAAAAACTTTAGAGATATGTTTTAACTTCTATACAAGCCTATTTTCCTTACAGATGGTAGAAATCCTATTCCATTATACAGATCGAGCTCTGAAAAAGTGCCCAGACCAGGGAAAAATCCAAGTGATGGAACAGCATTTTCAGGTACACTTTTGCATGTGTTTATAACAGCAGTTGGTATGAATAGGTCTAACATTGCTCTTTCATTTTACTTGAAGAATGGAACTTTCATGATTTGGTTAAACAATTTTCAGTATTCAAAGCTTTATTTCAGGGCTTGTGGAGCATTCTGTGTGATTAAATTTTGAAGTAACAGGTCACATGGGAACAGATGAGTAAAAATGTCGGGAAGTGTTAGTGCTTAGCTACTTAGTGCTGTGTGGAAGGAAAGACTATATGTATGAGGGTGTTCCCGTGAATTGACACCTTATAGTGGCTGACACCTTGCTAATGACTAACATTTATGTTAATTAGGCTAGTTGAAGAAAAGGTAGACTACCATGTTTTAAATTTAGTTTTCCTAAGAGTAACTGTGACTCAAGAACAGATTAGTTACAAAAAAAATATGATCTCTGAAATATGTGAATCATTGGGAGGCTGATACACAAATTGGGCTAAGTAATGCTCTAATTGTCACCATACCTCCCTAGAATAAACTGCCTTTTGATGACCGGGACGAATTGAGTGAAATCGTAACGGACAGATACGGGGCAGACAGTTTAAAAAAATGAGAATGAAAGATTTTTAGTTTTTCTTAAAATGCAGTGAAAACTGAAGTCAAAGAACAATTTAAGGCCTGTACAGTTTTTATTATGTGAGTTTTACTATTTCCGATGCTTTCCAGTTTTACTTGTTGTAAATCTCTGTTTATCCTTCTCCATTCCTAGAGCTACCCCACCCGCCACCTCCTCTTTTAATAAATATTTCAGTATCTAATACTAGAGGTCAGCAAACATTTTCTAAGAAGGGCCAGGTGGGAAAATATAGGGCATGTATGATCTCTCACATGTTCTTCTTTTTTAAAACAACCTTTAAAAATGTAAAAACCACTTTTAGCTCTGTGAGCAGTTCAGAAACAGGCTATGGGCAGGATTTGGCCCATGGGCCAAGTATGCAACCCCTATGTACTAAGGTCTAGACCAGTGATGGAGAACCTATGACACGTGTGTCAGAGGTGACACGTGAACTCATTTTTTTGGTTGATTTTTCTTTGTTAAATGGCATTTAAATATATAAAATAAATATCAAAAATATAAATCTTTGTTTTACTATGGTTACGAATATCAAAAAATTTCTATATGTGACATGGCACCAGAGTTAAGTTAGGGTTTTTCAAAATGCTGACACGCCGAGCTCAAAAGGTTCGCCATCACTGGTCTAGACACTGGGCCTTAGTGAGTAAAATATACATGATCCTTGCTATCTAAGGTTTGCAGCCTAGTCAAAATAACTTTTCTTGTATACGTTAACAGAAATATTTAGAAGAAGTCTAGGGGTTTTGAAGTTGAAGAGTGGGTGCAGTTCATATCTTTTCACATCTCACTTTGATACTTATAAGTTTGGAAGATAAGAACAGATACAGTGTTAACATTTGGAGGGGTCAGAGGAAGGTTGGGTTTCCTGAAATGTACTCTTGAATGCCATAGTAGGGGCTCCTGGCGAGTAACTTTTATTGCTGTTTGTCTGGAGGTTCATTAAATCTACCAGTAAAGAAGAGAAACCCAGATAAATTTTTAAAAATAGATAATTTAGAGGGAAAACATAGGTAGAAAGAAAGCATTTAGGAACAAAACTGTTTGAGAACAATACATTATATATAAATTATTTTGTATACCATTGCAGTATACATAGTATAGAAAACAATATTTTAACGAAACTATTAACAAGAGGTGGTGGAGATGGTATTCAGAAAAGAACTCTGGTCATTATAGGGTATACTTTGTTGAAAAGAAACATCTAATAGGGAATGCTGGAAGGGGCGAATGAGTTGTGTGTGTGTGTGTGTGTGTGTGTGTGTTTAGAAACCACCATGCTGGAGAAGAACATGGGAAAGCTATGAAAGAAAGAACAAAAGTGATGTTTTGATGGTGAAATATGAAAGAATCTCAGTATGATGATGGTTTCTATACAAATTACAAAATTTACAGAGAAACAAACTGTAGTAGAATATGTTCTTTAATCATCTAGATCTCTGTGGGAAGTTTTATTCTGCTAAAAGAGTATCTGATAAAATTTTTGATTTATTAATAATTTAGTCTCATGAAAGGTAAACGTAGTGGGAACCATTATTCTGGATTTACTCTATCATTGATTGGCAAGTGGGAGGGATAGACTCTTGAGAGAAAACTGATTATTTTAAAAATTGCAATAATGACAAAAATACACTTATCATGAATTCTGTATTTCATAAAGCAGATATATCAGAAAAAAATATGGGCACAATCTCATTATTATTTGCTCCAAAAAACTAATGGGTTCACAAAGAATAGCAAATTTTTAAATTTTGACATATTAGCCGCAAATAATCCAAAAAGAAAGGAAACAGTGAGGCTTGTTGAGACATACCTGTCTACAAAGCACTGAACAGCTACGAAATTGAAGAAAGGCAGACAACCAAAGATATGGCCAAAAGCATCATGAAGACTGTCAGAAAGGAGATTAGTACGATTCAGACTGTGCCTTCCAAAGGGTTGAGGGGTTTTGACAAAGATTCACTAGGTATACTAGTATACTACGTGTCAAATAATACGTAAAGGGTGTGACATTCATTTTATTTAATTCTCACAAGAACCCAATGCAGTAGATACTGTTTTAATCCCCATGTTATAGGTGAGGAAATTTAGACCTATAAAGGTTAAGTGACTTCCCAAGGTAATATTGCTGGTAAGTGGTGGGGCCAGGACTTCAATCTAAGTCTTTCTGACTTCAAAGCTCAGCTCTTAAATAAGCACTGTACTATACTATTATTTTCAGACAAGTACAAGGAAAGGATGGGTGACAAGGGGTGCTGTTAATAGGTGATCAGATTGATAATTAGAGTAAACATCTAAGCCCTTTAATGCTTATTGTGTGGCAGGCACTGTTACAAACCCTCTATACATATTAACTCATTTAATTTTTATCATAACTTTGTAAGGTAGGTACTGATATTCCCCTTTATAAGCGAGACTGAGGCACAGAGAGGCTAAGTAACCTGTTTCAGATTACATAGCTCATAAATGATAGAGCTGGGATTACAGTCTAAGCAGTTGGGCTTCAGGGTCCACATCTATTACAGTACAACACTTCATATTTTGCTTTCATTTTCATGAGCGCAGAGAATGGTCTTTAAAGTGGAAAATATATTTATGAAAATAGCTGAAGCCCAGCATATGTGATATATAGTTAGTTGCATTATGATTATCCAAATCTCAAAACCTTTTGAATTATAACCCAGGATACTGTTTGACCAATCTGAGCCATTATTGATAATTTGTCAGTAACTTTGGATCAATTTCCATTCTCAGTTAAGCATGGATGCCTAAGCTGAGGAGACACAATTTATTTCCCTCAGAAGGACTGTTTGCTTCTGGAAAAGGTGCTCTTCAGTCCATTAGGATGGGTGAAGTACATGGTTAGTTGGCCATAAATCTACTGTTTGAAGTGTATAATCTTAAATATTTAATCATAAAATAGTTTGACTCTAAAAGCATATTTTTTGGAAAGAAGAGTGAACTTCAGGAACTATCTACTGATAATCCCAGTGTGGTTTGTGAACATTTTTTATGAGTTTACATAAAAATGTCCACGTTAAACTCATAAATTGCCATTTTGAAAGGAATATGTGGACAGTTATTCATGGAATGCCTATTCCATAACATCTTGCTTTCATTAAGAGCATTTTTCTGGATTTTCCTTTATCTTCATGGCTGAAATAGATATGTAAATAGTAAATAGATTAGTAAATAGTAAATAGATTTGTAGCTAAACATCTCTACCCAAAGAATATTCTTTGGTGGTTTAGTATTAGTTACATCTTAAGGCTCTTTAATATCCAAGTTTTTATCTTTGATTTGGATGAAGACTTAGTGAGTGGCTTGTCAAATTTAGTTGGCACCAAGAAATGCAATCAAAATCATTATGATATGAAATTTAACAGGGATAAACATCCAGACTTCATTAGATTCAAATAATTAACTTGCATGAGTACTGGATTGGGAAAATCTAGCTGGACAGGATTTCAGTTGACAGCAACTTAGTATGAGCCAATGATGTGTTAGGGCCCAGATAAAGGAAAGTGATAGAACCCTTGGGCTACTTGTTAGAGATAAAACCACTAAGATATTTTATAGACTGTTGACAACTAAGATTTATCCCACAACTGGGATGGTGGGAGGTTTTATGAACAGCGGTTAAAAAAAATACTGGGGATGTTTAATCTGAGGAGAAAAGAGATGGAGATATGCTGCCTTCAGATGATGTAGGGCTGTCATACGTGGATTTACGGTGTTACTGCAGAGGGCAGGCTAGTAGAAATTCTGAGATATATTTCAGTTTAAAACGACCTGGTGCTGATGTAAGAGCTCTTGGATTTATCCTATTGAATATTGAAATAAAAGGAGGATGTCAAACTGACCAGGAGTGTTTTTAAAAGACTATCTTTGCTGACTGGGAAGATTTGAGATTCTGTATCAGTATCAATAAACTGTCATTAGGAACAGGTAACCTGTATTCCAATTAAGACTGGTTAGTCAAAATACTGAGAATTTGTATTTTACCAGCAGGTGGCACTCATGCCTGCTGCCTCAGTTTTAGTCTTCATCTTTGAGGAGGGGGCCTCACCTTTTCCTTAGAGTCAGAATATATAATGCCAGTCAGTATTTCTGCTTTCCTCTAAAGACAAATTGGCATTTTTTCCTGTCCTAACTATAGAAAATAACTTTTGGATCTTGCGGCTTTTATTTATCTGAGAAAGATTTGAACCTATAATTATATTTTATTCATATAATAACTAGTAGACTTGAAAGGAATTAAAGTGTTCTTTGTCTCATATATGCTGAAACTTACTTTTTCTTCCAGCTAAGTCTTTCCCATCCTAAAACAAAGTCAAACAGCAAACAGCCCTGGCCAGGTAGTTCAGCTTGTTAGAGCATTGTCCCCAGTCAGGGCACAAGCATGAACCAATGAATGCATAAATAAGTGGAACAACAAATTAATGTTTCTCCCTCTCTCTCAAATCAACAACAACAACAATAATAATATACAGCACACAAATCCCTTCTTTGCCTCAAGCCATACCCAATAGCCTTAAGCCTCCTGTTTGTACATTCTTTACAACCCAAATATCTTATAAGAGTTGTCTCCATTTCCTTATCTTCCTCTCATTCCATGCCTGTAAATTCAGTGGACTCTTTTATTCCTCATCTTACTGATACTCATTAGCATTCAACACAGTGAATGATTTCTTGAAACACTCTATCCATTGGGCTTCCCTGGTATCATACATTCAAGTTTCTTTTCTTTTTTTTTTCACCCAAGTTTCTATCAGCTCCATTTCTAATTAGATCCTGTTCTTTCTATTCTGAGACTCATAGCTTTAGTACCTCCCTGCCACAACTTTCCTATATTAATGTTTCGGTGACCATCTGTATCAGTCGGGGTTCTCCAGAGAAACAGAACCAATAGAATACACACACACACACACACACACACACACACACACACAGATTTATCTTCTTTCAAGGACTTGGCTCACATAATTGTGGGGCTTGGCAAGCCTAAAATCTATAGAGTAGGTCAGTAGGCTGGAAACTTAGGCATGAGTTGATGGTATGTCCTCCCTGCCTCCCCCCTCTCCCCCATTTTTATTGTTGAGATTTTTACAGATCCCCCCCCACCCCTTTTTATCCCCATTGTCCCCCTTCACCCGGATCCTGCCCCATCCCAGGTCTTCACCACCCTATTGTCTGTGTCCATGGATAATGCATGTATGCATTTAAGTTTTTTGGTTAATCTCTTCCCCCGCCCACCCTTCCCTCTGAGATTTGTCAGTCTGTTCCATGTTTCTATGCCTCTGGTTCTATTTTATTCATCAGACTCCTTGTTTGTTTATTTTGATTTTTAGATTCAATTATTGGTAGATATGTATGTATTGCCATTATATTCATATTTTTGATCATTTTTTTTCTTTTTCTTAAGGAAGACCCTTTAACATTTCATGTAATACGGGTTTGGTGGTAATGAAGTCTTTTAGCTTTGTCTTATTTGTGAAATTCTTTATCTAACTTTCAATTCTAAATGATAGCTTTTCTGGGTAGAATAATCTTGGTTGTAGGTCCTTGCTTTTTATCACTTTGAATCTTTCTTGCCACTCCCTTCTGACCTGCAAAGTTTCTGTTGAGAAATCAGCTGACAGTCACATGAGCACTCCCTTGTAGGTAACTAACTGCATTTCTCTTGCTGCTTTTAAGATTTTCTTTTTGTCTTTAACCTTTTGCATTTTAATTATGATGTGTCTTGGTGTGGCCACTTTGGGTTTCTCTTGTTTGGTATTATCTGCACTTCCTAGATTTGTATATCTATTTCTTTCACCAGGTAAGGAAGTTTTCTGTCATTTTTTCAGTTAGGTTTTCAATTTGTTGCTTCATCTCTTCTCCTCCTGGCACCCCCATGATATGTATATTGGTATGCTTGAAATTGTCCCAAAGGCTCCTTACACTGTCTTCATATTTTTGGATTCTTTTTTCTTTTTGCTCTTCTGATAGAGTGTTTTTGCTTCCTCATATTCCAAATCACTGATTTGATTCTTGTCTTCCCATATTGTTAATTCCTGTAAATTATTTTTTATTTCAGTTAGTGTATCCTTTATTTCTAACTGGTCCTATTTGATCTGAGTTCCTTGAAGTCCTCATTAAGTTCCTTGAGCATCCTCATAACTATTGTTTTGAACTCTGTCTCTGGTAGTTTGCTTGCTTCCATTTCACTTAGTTCTTTTTCTGGAGATTTCTTCTGTTCTTTAATTTGTAACCTGTTACTTTGTCTCTGCACTTTGGTGGTTTCCCTGTTTTGTTTCTGTGTATTAGGTAGAGCTGCAATGTCTCCTGGAATTGATAAAGTGGCCTTGTGCAGTAGGTGTCATATAGGGCCCAGTGGCTCAGCCTCCTTAGTCACCTGAGCTGGGTACTCTAGGTGCACCCCGTGGGGGCTGTGTGCATTGTCCTGTTGTAGTTGAGACTTGATTGCTGTTGGCATTACTGGGAGTGATTGCCCCCAGGCCAATAGGCTATGTGGCCCAGCTGCAACTACAGCGGATGAGGTGCTGTTCAGGAAACACCTCTATGGAGCAGGACTTGCTTCAGTGGGCATTTGATGTTCACCAAGTCCACCCCTTGAGTGTGTTGCTTGTGGATGTGGTGGGGTTGTAATTTGGTGTGGTTTGAAGCTGACCACTGGATGCACTGGTTCTGGGGCCTCCTGGGAGGTGCAAAGTTAGCTACTTCCTGTGCCCTGCCTGGTGCTGCCTGCCATGAGCTACAGAAAGATCTGCAGATGGCTGCTACTTGTGTGGGGTTTGGAGGTTCCCAGGCAAAGCTCTGAACCAAGTCAGGGTGCTGCTAGTGTGGGGCCTAGGACCACTTAGCAAGAGTTACTGGGCATGCTGAGGTCAGCTACTGCTTGTTTGAGAGATTTTAGGAAAGTCTGAAGCCTGAGCCAAGCCTTTCTATTCATATAGAAAGGCCACTGCAAACAACTTGGGTGAGGCTGCAAATTGGGTGGAGCAGGGCCTCAGGGAATTAACCAAGGCTGGGCAAACAGTGTGGGCCAGGTTTATGGAGACTTAGATGTGCTGACTGCATTGTGGCAGGGAAGTCTCATCAAAGGAACAGTGAACTCTGCCAGCACTTTTGTCTGGGAGAAAGCTGCCCCCAGTTCTTGCCCTGATGCCAGACAATTCATTTCCTTTCCATATGTCCCTGGATCCTTTCAAGCTGTTGCCCCAGCACTGGAGCTCAGAGGGAGTGAGTCCAAGTAAGTCTGTGCACCAACCCTTTAAGAGGAATGCCTGGGATTCCAGCAACCCTCTGCGTCACTCAGCCACAATCCCCACTGGTTTTTACAGCTTGAAGTTATGGGGATTTCTCTTCCCAGTACTGAAACCTTGGGCCAAGGAGTCTGGTGTAGGACTGGGACCCTTTGCTCCTCATTGGGTCCTCCACAGCCAAATTTCCCTCCCAATTAAAAAAAACCGCCACATGTGGGTGTCAGACCAGCCCATTCTGTGCCTCCACACCTCCTGCCAGTCTCAATGTGGCTCTTCCTTCATTCTCTAGTTGTAGGACTTCCATTAGCCAGACTTCAGGTGGTTCTGAATGATGGTTGTTCTGTAGTTTAATTGTAATTTTAATGTGCGATGTAACGTGTGATGCTTCGTTCTTGAGGCAGGATTTCTTGTCAAGTTTTTTTTTTTCTGTCTCTCTCACTACTTACTGACTTTCTCTGTTCAGTCTTCCTCTTCTAGTAACCAGTAAATGTTAAGATTCTTCACAGTACTCTTATTTCTGTATCAGTGTTTCTCAGGATGTTGTCTGTGGACCATTTGCTTCAAAATTACTTCAGAAGCAGTTTCATGCATTTTGAATTATTTTATCTTTCTACACTAAGGTTTGTTTGTTTATCAAATAAGGTAGAGTTGTAAATAAGTAAAATGAGGCATTTTATTAACATGTGTCAAGCTAAAGAGATTTGAAAACTAATATTATTTTAAAAGATGTTGAAAATAAAGCCTTACATTGTTACCAAGCTCTCCTCCCAACTTCATTTATATTTCCATGGGAAGCAGATCATTCAAGGCCACTGTTGTAGCAGCTGTTACCATGTTTTTATATGAAAGTTCATGCCAAAGAGTGGATGGAGACTAAAGCTGATCACAGAATGAGGCAGTAGGAATTTCCTTGTCTAACTCATGCTTTCTTGAGATGAACTGAGGAAGGGAAAACTGAGTTGGTGTCCAGCACACTGTCCTATCCCCAACGCTTGCTTAAAATACTGGTTCTGGGGAGTTAGGTTTTTGCTAGATTGTTTTATCAACATTCCTTAAAAAAAAAAAGAAAAGAAATACATGCATACACATACTTCTACACATACAGAGAGATATCTATATTTATATAGCCACTCACCATGTTTGTATACTAATACTGGAATACCAGCTGCCTAGCTCTGATAGCCTATGGAGATGTATGTATGTATGTATGTATGTGTATATATAAATTATATATGCATGTATCTGTATTTATGAATGTTTATCTATTTTGGTGTATACTGGGCTTTGCTAAAATTTGGAATCATTTTTAAACAATGCAGTTTTCATTGTCTGATTGACTTTTACCATATAAATTATGAGAATTAATGCCATTGCTCCAGAAAGCAAAGGAATGTGTATCTACTCTCTCATTTCTTTTCACATTATGCTTATAAAATAGGGAGAGCCAGAGATTATACCTTCAGGTGGCAGATGGTAAAATAGTCACAATGCAATAAAAGGATCTATTCAGTCACTCAAACAATTGACAGGCCTAAATTTAGGTTTTCTATCTGTCAGCTCAGTGTTTTATTCACATATTCGCATTGCCTTCTTTGTTAAGTCTTAAATATACACTGATATCTAGCAAGAGAAGTTATCTTCTTTGGCCAATTATAGGGATGTGCATTGAAGAAGAAATTAGAGATATATTTACTTTTTTATTTCTTTTATTCTGGAGACCAAAAATTCAGCCATTTCTCAGGGGCTTCATGCAAGCTTTTGAGACCAAGAGGAATCTTCTTTTTTTTTCTTCTCTTTCTATTTTTTAACTTATTTTTAATAGATTTTATTTATTGAGAGAGAGAGAGAGAGAGAGAAAACATCGATTTGTATTTCCACTTATTTATGTGTTCATTGGTTGATTCTCGTATGTACTCTGGCTGGGGATGGCACCTGCAACTTTGGCATATCAGAACAATGCTCTAATCAGGGCCCAAGAGGAATATTTTTAAAGTAGGCACTGCTCATTATGTTTGTGTTGGAAGACTTGGGACAATTAGCAAGCAGCAAGCAGCACACAGCCCAGCCTGATCTTAGGGGCAGAAGGGCTGGAAATTTGCACAAAGGCTTAATCTCTCAATATTCCATGGAGAGGCATATGTAGACCAGGTCTAGCGGGATGGACTGAGGACTTCTCTATTCTTCTTTCTTTTAGGGCTCTCGTGAGAGAAGCCGTCCAAATGGGTTAAGTTGGGGGGGGGGAATCATCTAAATTTGGGCACCAGCTCTTCACGGTGGTTGTGCACTGGTTCTGGCAGGGAGTGCCAGCTGCCCAACTCTGACTGCAGATCCTGTGAAAAGTTGAGCACAAGTTTAGCCTTTGCCACTGGCGAGATGGAGATGCCTCGCTCATTTTCAGGCAGAGATTGCCACCAGGGATTATCCACTGGACCATCTACCTTGTCTTTTCATAATCAGAAAAGAAGGCTTAAAATTTGAAAATAGACTTGGCTTTAATATTTTGTTTATGGTTTTAAATGTTCAAAATTGATAAAGACCTGGTTTCTCTAAGAAGCCAGATTGAAAGTGTTAATTTACATGGTGTAGCCTTATTTAAGTGAGTTATGAACAGTTAGGGGCAGACATGAGGATTGTCATATCCTTTTTTTAATTAAAAATCTTCATTTGGGGGTAATTGTACATTCAGCTGTCAAAAGAATAAAATATATCCTTTTGTACCCTTAACTTGATTTTCCCTAATGGGAACATCTTGCAAAACTGTAGTATAATCACATAACCAGGATGTTGACCAATACAGTAAAGATACGGAACATTTTCATCACCACACAAGCCCCTCATTTTGCCCTTTTATAGCTACACCCACTTTCTTTCTGCCCCAACCTTCTCCTTAGGTCCTGGCAACTACTCATAGTTCTCCATTTCTATCATTTTGTTATTTTAAAGAATGTTATATAAATGGCACTTCATAATTCTCCTCTCTTAAATTTTATCATACTTCATTGGTACTACTTTTTAAAAGTCTTTGTAATAAAATATGTCTGTTTTGTTAAATATGTATCATTAGCACCTAGCAATGTACCTGGTCCAGAGTAGATGTTTTATACGACCCAGAGGCCTGGTGCATGAAATTCATGCACGGGTAGGGTCTCTAGGCCTGGCTGGCGATCAGGGCCGATCTGTGGGGTGACTGGTGGGGCGATTAGGGGGGCCCCACTGGCACCCACCTTGGAGGTGACCGGCAGGATGATGGGGGGGTGGGGGGAGCCAGTGCCGCCTGTTCACTGGCAGGCCCCACCCCCCCACCCCTGCCAGTCACCTCCCTCTGTGGGGCGACCAGTGGGGTGATTGCGGGGCCCCCCACTGGCACCCACCTTGGCTGGCCTGGGGCCTGCGGATGGGGGCAGCTCCTGTGTTGAGCATCTGCCGCCTGGTGGTCAGCGCATCATAGCAACTGGTCATTTCACTGGTCATTCCGCCGTTCAGTTGATTTGGATATTAGACTTTTATTATATAGGATGGTTGAATTTCATCAGTGTTTTGGTGTATATCCTTGTTTATAAGTCCTATCCAGTTATATTTCTATAGAATTGAGATAAACTGTACATAGTTGTATTACTGGCTTCCATTCTTTTTTAAACATTAAATTAATTTTTGGATCAGTTATACATTCATATGATTAAAAAATCAAAAAGTATAAAAAAGTATATAGTGAAAACTCTCTCTCCTACCCTTAATGCCATCTGCTCAGTTCCCATCTGCTTATCACCATTGTTACTAAGTTTTTAAGTATATTTCCAGATTTTCTTTACATAAATAGAAGCACATATACATATATTTGCCTACCCACATATCATAAGTCCTCCTTCTTTAACACAAATGACAGAAAACTATATTTGTGATTTTGTACTTTGTTTCTTCCACTTCATATATCTTAGAGATCTTTTTATATTGGTTCATAGAGAATGCCAAGAATGCTTTTTTTTGGAGTTGCATAATATTCCTTGATTTTTTGATATTATTGTAAAGAACATTTTTTACTTCAATTTGAGCTCGTTCGTGAATACAATTGATTTTAGTATATTGATTTTCTGTCCTGCAGTTTTGCTAAACTCACTTATTAGTTCTAGTAATTTTGTTTTGTATTTTCCATCAGATTTTCTGCATAAGCATTCATGTTGTCTGTAAATAAAGACAAAATGACTACTTCTTTTCTAGTCTTGATATCTTTTAATTCTCTTTCTTGCCTTATTACACTGGCTCCAGTATGGCCTCCAGTATGATGTTGAATAGAAATTGTGAGAATTGACATCCTTATCTCTCTCAGTGCTAGTGGGAAAGTATTCAGTCTTTGATTTATAAATATGATGCTCACTATTGGTTTTCAAAGATGTGCTTTATCAGTTTGAAGACTTTTTCTTCTATTCTTGAGTTCCTAAGGTTTTTTTTTTCCAGGAGCAAATGTTGTTGGCTTTTGTCAAATTCTTTTTTTGTATCCATGGAGATGATCATATGGTTTTTCTTTTTCATTTGTTAATATTATGAATTATATTGTTGATTTTTTAATTAAATTTTATTGGGGTGACGTTAGTCAACATGAACATATAGGTTTCATGTGTGGATTACTAAATTACAAAATCTGTATATAGCACCATGTGCCCACCATCCAAAGTCAAATCTTCTCCTGTCACCTCATATTAGGACATCTTTCTCCCCCTAGCCCCCTTTCTCTGGCAACCACCACACTGATGTTTGTGTTTATAAGTTTCAGTTTTATACTCCTCATATGAGTGAAATCATATAGTTCTTAGCTTTTTCTGTCTGACTTACTTCACTGCACATAATTTTCTCAAATTCCATCCATGTTGTTGTAAATGACGCTATTTCATCCTTTCTTATGGCCGTGTAGTATTCCATTGTGTATATATACCACATCTTCTTTATCCAGTCCTCTATTGTAGGGCACTTTGGCTGTTTCCAACTCTTGGCCACCATGAATAATGCTGCAGTGAACATAGGGGTGCATTTATCTTTGCGTATAAATGATTTTGAGTTTTTCGAGTATATAGCCAGGAGTGGGGTTGTTGGGTCATATGGTAGCTCTATTTTTAATTTTTTGAGGAATCGCTGACTGCTTTCCATAGTGGTTGTACCAGTCTACATTCCCACCAGCAGTGAATAAGGATTCCCTTTTTTCCACAACCTCTCCAACACTGTCTTGTTGATAATGGCCACTCTAACTGGTGTAAGGTGGTGGTATCTCATTGTAGTTTTGATTTGCATTTTCCTGATTGCCAGTGAGATTGAACATCTTTTCATATATCTATTGGCTGTTTGTATGTCTTCTTGGGAGAGGTGTATTTTGGGGCCCTCTGCCCACTTTTTGATTGGATTGTTTATTTGTTTGGTGTTGAGTTTTACAAGTTCTTTATATATTTTGGAAATTAACCTTTGTCAGAGCTACTGTTTACAAATATCATCTCCCATCTGGTTGGCTGCCTGTTTGTTTTGTTGTTTGTTTCTTTTGCTGTGCTGAAGCTGTATTTTTTTTTAAATATATTTTATTTATTTTTTACAGAGAGGAAGGGAGAGAGATAGAGAGTTAGAAACATCGATGAGAGAGAAACATAGATCAGCTGCCTCCTGCACACCTCCTACTGGGGATGTGCCCGCAACCCAGGTACATGCCCTTGACCGGAATCGAACCTGGGACCTTACAGTCCGCAGGCCGACGCTCTATCCACTGAGCCAAACCGGTTTCGGCAGAAGCTGTTCTTTGATATAGTCCCATTCATTTATTTTTGCCTTTACCTCCCTTGCCTTTGGAGTCAAGTCCATAAAATGTTCTCTACCACCCAGGCCCATAAGTTTGGTACTTACATTTTCTTCTATGTAACTTATAGTTTTGGGTCTTATGCTTAGTCTTGACCCATTTTGAATTAATTTTTGTATATGGGGACAAACTGCAATCCAGTTTCATTCGTTTGCATGTGGCTTTCCAGTTATCCCAGCATCATTTATTGAAGAGACTATCTTTACTCCAATGTGCATTTCTGGCTCCTTTGTCGAAAATATACGTCCATATATGTGTGGTTTTATAGCTGGGCTCTCTATTCTGTTCCATTGATCTGTGTGTCTGTTTCTCTGCCAATACCATGCTGTTTTGATTATCGTAGCTCTGTAGTATATTTTGAAGTCAGGTGGCTTGATACCTCCAGCTTCATTCTTTTTTTTTCAGGATTGCTTTGGCTATTCTGGGTCTTTTGTGGTTCCATACAAATCTGATGCTTTCTCGTTCTATTTCTTTAAAAAATGACATTGGGATTTTGATGGGGATTGCATTAAATCTATATATTGCTTTGGGTAAAATGGCCATTTTAACTATGTTGATTCTTTCAATCCATGAACATGGGGTATTTTTCCATTTCTTTTAATAATGTTTTGTAATTTTCAGTATATAGGTCTTTCACATTCTTTGTTAAGTTTATTCCTATGTATTTCATTCTTTTGATTGCTATTGCAAAAGGAATTGTTTTCTCTCCATTTCTTTTTCTGAAGTTTTGTTGTTGGTATACAGGAAGGCAATGGATTTTTTTAAAAAATATATTTTATTGATTTTTTACAGAGAGGAAGGGAGAGAGATAGAGAGTTAGAAACATCGATGAGAGAGAAACATCGATCAGCTGCCTCCTGCACACCTCCTACTGGGGATGTGCCCGCAACCCAGGTACATGCCCTTGACCGGAATCAAACCTGGGACCTTTCAGTCCGCAGGCCGACGCTCTATCCACTGAGCCAAACCGGTTTCGGCGGCAATGGATTTTTGCACATTGATTTTGTAGCCTGCAACTTGACTGTATTTGTTTATTATTTCCAGTAGTTTTTTGGTAGAGTTGTTAGGGTTTTCTATAAACAGCATCATGTTGTCTGCAAAAAGTGATAGTTTAACTTCTTGCTTTCCTATTTGGATGCCCTTTATTTATTTCGCTTGCCTTCTTGCTCTGGCTAGAACTTCCAGTGAGTAAGGGTGGTGAGAGTGGACATCCTTGTCTTGTTCCTGATCTTAGGGGAAAAGCTTTCAGTTTGTCACCATTGAGTAGGACATTGGCTGAGGGTTTATCATATATGGCCTTTATTGTGTTGAAGTACTTCTATTCCTATTTTATTGAGTGTTTTAATCATAAATGATGTATCTTATCAAGTGCTTTTTCTGTATCTATTGACAAGATCATATGATTTTAATCCTTTCTTTTGTTAATGTGGTGTATTATGTTGATTGATTTGCGAATAATGAACTATCCTTGTGCCCTTGGAATGAATCGCACTTGATCATGATGACTTTTTGAATGTTAAAAACCCTGCATTCTTGGGATAAACCCACTTTATGATGTATACTCTTTTTTTTTTTTTTTTTGGTGAACATCTGTGTTCATGAGGAATGATGGTTTGTTGTCTTCTTTTCTTGTAATATATTTGCGTGGTTTTGGTATCGGACTAATGTTAGTCTTATATAAGTAGTTGTGAATTCTTCCCTCCTTTTACATTTCATAGAAATTTATGTAGATTTGGTATTGTTTCTTCCTTAAATGTTTGGTAGAATTCACCATTGAAAATACCAAGGCCTTGAGTTTTCTTTGTAGGAACGTTTTTAACTACAAATGCAATTTATTTAATATGTTACCTATTTCTTTCTTCTTGCGTGAGCTTTGGTATTTTCTATTTTTTAAAGAAATTTGGACATTTCATTTAAATTTTCAAATTTATTGGCAAAAAGTTTTTCATGACTTTTTTTTATCCTTTTTATATCTGAAGAATCTATATTGATGCCATCTCTGTAATTCTTTATTTTGTTAATTTCTAATTTAATTCTGTTGTGGGCAGAGAACATACTTTGTATGACTTGAATCTTTTTGGAATATATATTAAATATATCTTTATTGATTTCAGAGAGGAATGGAGAGAGAGAGAAATATCATGATGAGAGAGAATCATTGAGCGGCTGCCTCCAGCATACTCCCTACTGGGGATTGAGCCCCTAAAATCTGGGTATGTGCCCTGACCAGGAATCTAACCATGATCTTCTGTTTCATAGGTCAATGCTCAACCACTGAGCCACACTGGTCAGGTGAATATATTTTTTAAATTGATTTTAGAGAGAGAGGAAGAGAGAGGGAGAGAGAGAGAAACATCAATGTGAGAGAGAAACATCAATCGGTTGCCTCCTGTTTGGGTCCCATCTGAGAATTAAACCCACAACCTGGGAATGTGCCCTGACTGGGAATCAAACCGAGATCCTTTGGTGCACAGGATTCCACTCATTTCACTGAGCCACACCAGCCAGGGATGACTTGAATCTTTTCAAAGTTAAAACTTGTTTTATGATCTAAATTATATTACCTATTTTAGTAAGTGTTCTCTATACTTGAGAAAAATGTATATTCTGTTGCTGTTGGATAGAGTATTCCAAATAAATGTCAATTTGTAGGCTTATTTAAAACTATTAGTTAACTGTGTACCACTCTCATTATTGTCTTTGTATATAATCTTCAATCTTGATTGGTATTCAATCTTAAGGAGTTTAGAGAAAGTTTTTATTTATTTTTTAAGTGGAAAGAGCATCCTTATGATATGTGATTACTTTCTGGTTTTCTGGTGTTGTGATTAGATAATGTTTTGTATACTAATTCTACTTTTTGGAGTTTATTTAGATTTTCTTTGTGGCCCAGTATATAGCCAGTTTTCATTGGTGTTCCATGAACACTTGAAATATAGTGCTTGGTGTGTTTTCATAGAAAATAGTTTATCAGTCAGATTTTTAAAATTGTTAGATATTCTAAACCTTTACCCATTTTTGTCCACCCAATTCCTCATGAACTGTGAGAAATAAAGTACTCTGTTAATAGTGTTATTTTCTCTGATTTTCCTTCCATCATCTGCTTTATGAATATTGGTACCATGTAATTTAGTACATACTGTATACAAATTTGGCATATAGAAATAGGAAATTTATCTTCATCATGACCTATTTATTCATTTAATGCCCTTGTAGTATGTATCCTACTTTATCTGATAGAAAGATCACAATCCCTTGTATTTCTTTGCATGGTATACTTTTGTCTATCATTCTATTTTCAGTCTTTCTGGATCACTTGGTATTTGTTTCTTGTTTACAACATAGTGTCAACATAAGAAACCTGTAGAGAATTTTTATAAGAGTTTATTTGAGCCAAATTGATGACATGCTGGGAAGCAAGATCTCAAGTGCCAAAGAGAATGGCAGTTTTGCAGTTCCTTTTATACATTTGGAAAAAAGGAGAGAGTAAGGAAGATTAAATGCAGGTGGGGAAAAAAGCAAGGTAGGGATATTGCCACGATTGGATTATAGGATTGTTAACAAGATTATGTGCTCCATTGGGGGTGGTTATGTTTCTAAGAGGTTCAAAAAAGAGACACTTCAAAGGTATGTTAACCTAGATGCACAAAAACAATGCATAGGGTTTGCATAATGTAAAAATAAACCTTTTATAGGCGTGGGGCATGACTACCTACCATGACCTGACCAGTTAGGAATTTATAATAGGATCACCCTGTCAGGTTACTTTCAGTTAGATTTATTACAGAGCCCCCCCTTTTCTTTTGCCGTTGTTCACAATAGCATTGGGGGTTTGCTTTTTGAGATTTCAGAGTTTTGCTTTTTCAAATTTCAATCTGAATATCTCAAGTGAGGTAAGCCAAATATTTTTATTTTTTTAAGAAAGGCTTTTACTACTTTACTTTTTATTCATGTACTACTGATATTTAGGAATGTGTATTTAATTCTTTTCATCCTCTGACCATATCATAAATATTAGTTTTCTTTGTGATTTACTTCATTGTCTACTGATTTTTATCTCTATTTATTGTAGACAATTTGAGTTACTGGTATATAGATTGTTTCCTCTCATGACTTAAAAATCTAATTCTAACTCAGATGTTTCTGATTACTATATCCAATTTCTTATTATTCAACAGCTAAATAAGGATGTTCCTCAAATCTGTTATAGCCAAGACTACACCTACCTTTTTCCTTCTGACACCTCCTCCCATATTTCTTATTTTATGACATTGTCAATCAACCATCACTTAATATAGAAATTTAGGAGTTATTATACTAGTAGACTTCTCCCTGTGCCTTCCAACCCACAAGCAAGTTGTCACCAAGCTCTGTAGTTTACTTTATAAATATTTCTTAATTCTGTTTGCACTGCTTTATGCCTGTTATCACTTCCTGTTTCTTTCTTTGACTACTGTAGAGCCTTCCATCTTCAGTCTTGGTTTTCCAGATCCTCTCATAAAATCACCAACCTGATCTCAAGCTATTAATCTGATGATGTCACTCTCCATTCTCCCTGTAGTATATCCTTAGTACTAAGTACCAGGCTAGGCACTTAATTCCTTATTTTATATCTTTAATAATTTAAAAATATACTTTAATATTTTCTACCTGATAATTATATATGAAGTTTCAGCCATCCATCTATGCTGTTTGTAGTTCTGCTGATGTTCACTCATGATGCATTATTTCATGAGGTGCTTTAAGTCTTTATTTTGAGTACATTTTCAGTGGGGCTTTATCAGTAGGCCTTATTTTACCTGTGCTAAGCACTATCTCTGCAGAGATTCTGAATTTGTTCTTTCAAGTACCTCAGGAGTATCCTTTTTAGGGTCATTTTTGTGTTAATTTCCTGTCTTGATTGTCCCATACTAAGGTGATAGTATAAATTCAAATCCCAAATCCACCTGCAGGTAAAGTCTTGATTCTTTCTTGGAGAGGACAGATTCATTCCCACTGAGTCCAGGCTGAGGTAGACAACCTTTCTTGTCATCTTCCTTTGTCTACAGGCAGATTTCCCCCCCCTCCCCAACCCCAGCCCCTGCCCTGCTAATTTCCTTTCACAAAGGATGCAGCTTCAAGAATCCTAGTTTTAGCCAGTTCTTTTCTTCAATTTTTTTTGGGGGGGCCTTGATCAGAAGGATTTAGGCCCCCCACGAGCGGCGCCGGGGAGTGGGTCTTCAATTTTTTTATGTTGCAAGATTCTAAGACCTCAGCTACAAGCTCTTATGTGACCCCAACATTTATAGGACAGTCTAAGTTGACAGCTCAGGGCTTATTGCTTGGGTTTTCAGTTCCCTTTTCACTTTAGACCCGGTTTTGGGAGCTCAGCTATACTTTTAAATTTTCCTCAGCATTTCTAGGGTGATTCTCCTCTCTCCCCTCTCCCCCCCTGAGGTTATCTGGCCCACTATGTTCTTGTTCAGGGTTGAAATTTGATAAAGCTTTAACACTTTTTAAATGTATGATTTTTAGTTCTGTTTTTGAAGAATCTAAATAGGATTTTGAATGTAGCCAAGAAGAATATTGATGATTAAAGGAGGCAGATAGGTGGGTTAGGAATAGCCCTATAATGCTTTCAGGATTATAGCTCCCTTATCTGATATTAATCTCAAATAAGCGTTCCTCAGTTTTCTTTTTTTTGTCAAACAAGTGCTAGCATATAGCATTTTCTTCACATACCTTCTCCCGCCTGATGGGATTTTTTTTCCTGCTAATAACTCAGGCCTTCTAGGATTTTTTAAAAAGAAAGCCATTTCTATGCAGCCAGCAGAAAATGAAAGAGTAGTGCTGAAATCTGATGCTTGGTTTTGTGACAATTTTCGGTCATAATAAGCTATTTCTCCCTCAAACTGTTTCTCCTTAAAAGGCCAAAATTATGGGTTGCTGTTCACTTGATATGAATCTATACATGATGAATTTAAAGCAATCAAAATATTATGAAACTGGGAAGTTAAATTAACTTAAAATAGCTAGCTTGGAAGATTATGACAAAATATGGACAACCTTCATTACCTGAGCTACCAACAGGACTAGTTATATCCTGTTATCATTTGATGTATTTTATTCTGTTTTTTTTCTTTGCAAATTTACAAAATTGTGACATAAATACACATTTTTAACCTAATGTTTATCATAAGGTTATTGTAAACTCTTTATAAACTTGTAATATCTACATAATATTTTATTTAAACAGCAAATTTACTGTATTATATTTTCATGTAGTCTATTTAATTCTGATTTCTCCCTCCTGTCCTCCTTCTCCTGTCTCTATACAGAAGTGAATACCTTAATGCATTATAAATTTTTTTTCTTAAAAGTATTAGGATACATTCCTAGATAGAATTACTACTGTAAAGTATTTTCACATTTCTACGACTTTTGACACATACTGCCAAATTGTTTACCAAAAACATGGTATAGAGTTATATTCTCCCAGAAGTCTTAAACAGACCACTTTCATTTTATGTTGTGTCTAACCAATGAGCCATTGGACAAATATATGATGCTGATGCTTTCTTTATGGTTTCTATACAGGATATGGTGCCTGTCATAGTTGATTACTGCCTTCTGCTACAGCGAAAGTGAGTATACATGGCCTGTCAGATTCAGTTATTTTGAACTCAGGTTGCCTCTTTCTTATAATTTACTGGTATGAATTTGACTGGCTAGGTTTAAAAAAAAATTTTTAATACATTTTTATTGATTTCAGAGAGGAATGGAGAGGGAGAGAGATAGAAACATTAATGACGAGAGAGAATCATTGATTGGCTGCCTGCTGTATGCTTCCCACTGGGGATCAAGCTGCAACCCAGGCATGTGCCCTGGTTCATAGGTCGACGCTCAACCATTAAGCCACACTGGCCAGCCTTAAAATTTAATTTACAGAAATTTGATTCTTTTATAATTTGCAGTCCATTACTGTGGTGGGTGCTAACATCCCCTCTGGGTTCTCTTTTCCTACTAGAGCAGCGGTTCTCAACCTGTGGGTCACAACCCCTTTGGCGGTCGAACGACCCTTTCACAGGGGTCACCTAAGACCATCCTGCATATCAGATATTTACATTATGATTCAAAACAGTAGCAACATTACAGTTATGAAGTAGCAACGAAAATAATTTTATGGTTGGGTCACAACATGAGGAACTGTATTTAAAGGGCCAGAAGGTTGAGGACCACTGTACTAGAGGAACGAGAGACTTGGGAGACCCATTTATCCTTAAGAATTCTTTTATATTGTAAAATCCTTTCTATGGCAGGAATCACACTATTTTTTTCTCTGTATGGCATTCCAGTCAATGTGTTATGCACATTTTTTTTTGGTTAAAATTTAGCTTTTCATTAATTCTTTAAAATCAGAAATGACAAGAAATTGTTTTTGAAGACTTGTACTTTTATTTTCACAATTTGGTCTCTGTTCCACAATTTCCTTTTTTTAAAAAAAATCTTTATTGTTTAAAGTATTACATATAGTATTACATATATCTCCTTTTTCTCCATTGACCTCACCCCCCCTAGTGTCTGTGTCCATTGGTTATACGTATATGCATGCATACAAGTCCTTTGGATGATCTCTTCCCCCTCGCCCCCCTCCCCTACCTTCCCTCTGAATTTTGATGGTCTGTTCGATGCTTCTATGTCTCTGGTTCTATTTTTGTTCATCAGTTTATGTTTTCATTAAATTCCACAAATGAGTGAGATTATGTGAATTTTCTCTTTCTCTGACTGGCTTATTTCACTTAGCATAATGCTCTCTGGGCTTTCCTTGTTGCTCTCTTTCTAATTCTTCAAGTTGCATAGTTAGATGGTTTATTACTAGTTTTTCTTGTGTTTTTTTTTGAGGTAGGCCTGTAATGCTATGAACTTCCCTCTCAGGACTGCTTTCACTGTGTCCTATAGATTTTGGATTGTTGTGTTTTCATTGTCATTTGTTTCCAGGATGGTTTTTTGTTTTTTTTTAATATATTTTATTGATTTTTTACAGAGAGGAAGGGAGAGGGATAGAGAATTAGAAACATCGATGAGAGAGAAACATCGATCAGCTGCCTCCTGCACACCCCCTACTGGGGATGTGCCTGCAACCAAGGTACATGCCCTTGACCGGAATCGAACCCTGGACCCCTCAGTCCGCAGGCTGACGCTCTATCCACTGAGCCAAACCGGTCAGGGCAATCCAGGATGTTTTTTTTTATTTCTTCTTTGATCTCTTTGGTAACCCAATTATCGTTTAATAGCATGCTATTTAGCTCCAGGTGTTTGAATTTTTTTTATTGTTTTTATGTAGTTGATTTCTTTTTTAAAAAACACAAACTTCCCATAGTTCTCCATGGCATTTTATTTATTTTTTAATTTAGTTTTTAAAAAATATATTTTTATTGATTTCAGAAAGGAAGGGAGAGGGAGAGAGAGATAGAAACATCAATGATGAGAGAGAATCATTGATCAGCTGCCTCCTGCATGCCCACCAGTGGGGATCGAGCCCACAACTTGGACACGTGCCCTTGACTGGAATCGAACCCGGGATCCTTTAGTCCATAGGCCGACACTCTATCCACTGAGCCAAACCAGCTAGGGCTGTAGTGGATTTCTAATATTATGCCATTGTGATCTGAGAAGATACTTGATATGATTTCAATCTTGAATTTGGAGAGACTTTGCCTGTGTACCAATATGTGGTCTATCTTTGAAAATGTCCCATGCACACTTTAGAAGAATGTATATTTTGTAGCTTTGGGGTGAAATGTTGTGAAGATTTCAATTAAGTCTATCTGATCTAGTGAGTCATATGGGATTGCTGTTTCTTTGCTGATTTTTTGTTTAGAGGATTTATCCAGTGATGTCAATGGGATATTAAAGTCCCCTACTATGATTATATTGCTGTCTGTCTCTCCCTTGATAGCTTCCAGAAGTATTATTTATGTATTTGGGTGCTCCAGCATTGGGTGCATATATATTTACCAGAGTTATATCCTCTTGTTGTATCGATCCCTTTACTATTATGAAGTGACCTTCCTTATGCCTTGCTATGGCCTTCACTTTGAGGTCTATTTTGTCAGATATAAGTATTGCTACCCCTGCTTTTTTTTTTTTAATTTCCATTTTCCTGGAAAATATTTTTCCATCCCTTCACTTTCAGTCTGTGTGAGCCCTTGTTGTGAGGTGATTCATGTTTTCTTATTCATTCAGTCGCTCTATGTCTTTTGATTGGAGCATTAGTCCATTTACATTTAAGGTTATTATTGATAGGTACTTGTTTGTAGCCATTTTTATTCTTTATGCCTGTGTTCCTTCTTCCCTTTCTATTTCTTCTTTTTACAACCATCCCTTTAGCATTTCTTGCATTGCTAACGTGGTAGTGATAAACTCCATTAGCCTTTCTTTTTTTGCGAAGCTCCTGATTTCCCCTTCAATTTTGAATGATAGCCTTGCTGGGTAGAGTATTCTTGGATTCAGACCCTTGCTTTGCATCACTTTGAGTACTTCATTCCATTCCCTTCTGGCCTGATGTGTTTCTGTTGAGAAATCATTTGATAATCTAATGGGACATCCCTTGTAGGTAACTCTCTGTCTGTATCTTACAGCCTTTATGATTCTCTCCTTGTCGTTAACGTTTGCCATTGTAATTATAGTGTGTAATTTGCTATGCAGCTCCAGCCCCTAAGGTGGGATGGTGTGCTAGGCCCCTCTGGCAGTGCACTTGCAGTGTGGTCCTGTGACCTGAGGTTGGGCACACCAAGTCCACCAGCAGCTCTGACCTGGGATGAGGGGAGGGTGCATGCTAGGTCACAGCTCTGTCTGTGCTGGGGGTAGGGTGTGTACTAGCTGAAGGCTCTGCCTGTGCTGGTGCCAGAGTAACCAGCGGCCCAAGGCTCTGTCTCTGCTGGGAGCATAATACACACTGGACTGCAGCTCTGTCTGGGTTGGGAGTGGGGCACTTGCCCCGCAAGGGCTCTGTCTGTGCTGGTGGCAGAGCACGCTCTGTCTGCGGCCTGCTCACTGGGCAAGGGCTCTGTCTGGGCAGAGGTTGTAGCATGCACCTGGCTGCAGTTCTGTATTGGGATCAGGGATGGAGCAGGGAGTGGCTTGCACTCATAGTGTGGTGACCTGAAGTTGGGATCCTGGGATGCTGGGTTTGGGCACTGGCTAGGAGGCACAGCTCTGGAGGTCTGTTTGGTGTGTTCTCACTGCAGACATCTGAGTCCCACGTCGGTACTGTGATGCTCACTGCTGGAGCATGGTGGTGTTCCACGCAGGTTATGGCTGGCAAGCGGCTTCCTGCACAGGTCCAAGGGTGCTGTCTGAGTTCGATCTGGATGTTGGTGTGGCAGCCCTCCTGGCCTCTGTTGCTCCCCTCTACAAGATGGTGTGCGTTCTGCACCAAAGCCGAGCAGGCCTTGGGGTGCCCATGGTGGTAATAGGACCTTCCCGTGTAGGAGAGCCCAGTCTGCCAGTCCCTGGGACTCCTGAGATATCTATCTGTCCCTCATTCACCCACACACATGCCACTCACGTCCACACACACGCCTCTTACTTCTTTACTCTGTCATACTCTCTCTCTCCTTGCCATCCTGTCAGCCACTATGTTCAATGTCTCTGTTCCACAATTTTATTTTAATTTGGTAGTGTATATTTCTTTTTTAATATTAGACAAACATATGTCTCAGGCTTTTTGTAGGACTTGTAATAATGTGTCACTTTGCCTATATAAGAGTAGTCATAATTTCAGTTCATTTTGGTAATAGGTCCAGAGTTTAATTGAACTGTAACTATAATTTTGAACATTGTTTAAAAATATGTACTATGCTATTATATGTCAATTATATTTTAATAAAATTGTTATAAAACAAAATAGGTGCTATATGTAGATGATCTTGACCACTTGGAGCTTATATCACTGCAAGCAGATGTCCAAAAAGAAGCCATCTTTCAAATGACTTGAATTATATATAAATATTAACTAAAATGATTTATGTTAACCCATTGTATGCCATAAGCCTCTGTAGATGCAAGCAGTGTACCTTTCCCACACGCCACGCATGTCTATAAAAAAATGTTTTCCCTAAGTGGCAGTCCTGACCAACTTTAAAATCATTTTTTGTGAGAATGTTCAGCTGAAAATATTCAAGAATATCCGAATTGTGAGTAATATATTTATTTTTATAATATCATTGCAAATTGATTTTTTAAATTAAATTCAAATTATTGTGGCGTGTGGGGATGGTTTCCGTTTTGGATGCATAGCAGTTAACTGGTTAAATCTAAAGGGAACCTGAAGTGATATTTCAATAGCCAGGGCATTTGTTCAGTCTTGTTCAACATCAGGATTATTGTTTGAGAAACAGAAAGATCTTAATTATCAAGAATGTTTTAGGAACTGGACGTTTTGGATGCTGTTTTATTTATTTACTAGAGGTCCGGTGCATGAAATTTGTGCGTGGGTACAGTCCCTAGGCCTGGCCTGTGATCAGGGCCATCTTCCTCAGCTGCCTGCAGCCAGCCCTGCCCCCTGCCACCACCCACCACCAGTTTCCCGTTTGCCATCAGGTGATCAGAGCCTGCCGGCTGAAGGGAGGGACTGAGAGGTCGGCCGTTCTGCCTGCTCACCTGCTCCACTCCCCGCTGCCACCCCCCCCCCCCCCCACCAGATCCCCATTTACCATCGGGTGATGGGAGCCTGCTGGCCGGGGAAAGAGACCAAGAGGTGGTCAGTGTGCCTCATAGTGACTGCTTGAGTAGTTGTTCTGGTCATTCTGCCTTTAGGGTCAATTTGCATATTACCCTTTTATTATATAGGATTTTTTATAATTGCATGTTAAAATTTTAATCACCAAAACTATGGGGGGAAATGTGCCTCTAATTTTATGACAGCTCTATTGAGATATAATTCACGTACCATAAAATTCACCCTTGTAAAGTATACACTTCAGTGATTTTTAATATATTTACAGAGTTGTGCAACCATCACCACAATTAAGCCATGCCTTTTTAAAGGAAATCTTTACAAATTGTGATGTTTGTATCCAAAACAGACCATTTTGAACATAATTTCTTAAAGTTCATTTGGACTTTGCTTTTACTTTTATAAATAAAAAGACCAGCCCAAATCACCTTTAGATTTAAGTCCCACTTATATTTAGTGGGGATATATTTATTTGGTTCTAGTTATAGTTTATAATAGACTGTCAAGCATGAGGATTGATGATCTTGCTCCCTTCAGTCTCTGAAGTTACAATTATCATCAAAACTGAGTTCTTCACTTTTTTTGAATTGTAAAATTAATAGTGCACAACGTGGATTTAGCCATTTCCTCTATCCATTTGAACTTATGAATGGTAAACTCCAAATAATATCTTTAATAAGTATTTTAATATAAAGTGAGGTTATTCAGAAAGAATGACCTACTAGAGGCCCAGTGCATGAAATTCGTGCACGGGGGCGGGGGGTTACCCTCAGCCCAGCCTGCACCCTCTAAGATCTGGGACCCCTCGGGGGATGTCCGACTGCCGGATCGGGCCTAAACCGGCAGTCGGACATATGTCTTATGATCCAGGACCACTGGCTCCTAACTGCTTGCCTGCCTGCCTGGTCACCCCTAACTGCCCCCCCTCCCCCGCCAGCCTGGTCGCCCCTAACTTCCCTCCTCGCCGGCCTGGTTGCCCCTTACTGCCCCCCCCTGCCAGCCTGGTCACCCCCAATTGCCCCTGCCCTGGCCTACTCACCCCTAACTGCCCCCCCCCCCCCCCCCCCGCCGGCCTAGTTGCCCCACGCAGCTTGCTGCTTGGTCGTTTGGTCACCCCTCACTAACCCCCCTGCTGGCCTGGTCATCCCACAGGCCTGCTGCTTGGTCGTTTGCCACTAACCCCCTTGCCGACCTGGTCGCCTTACGCAGCCTGTTTGGTCGTCCGTTCGTTTGCAATGGTCGCTTAGGCTTTTATATATATAGACATATATAGATTATTCAGAATGGATGTTCTGTTATACTGGCTTTAGGGAGGCTAAGCTAGAAGTGATAAACAGCAGTTTTGAAGTTAGCCCTTCCTGTACAGAGAGTTGGCACCAGGAGTATAATGCCAAATATAGACAGAAAGACAAGAGCTAAAAACTCATTTTGTATGTACTTCTTTCTCCCTCCTTCCCAGAGTGATGAGAACATGTCTTAGAATTTTGTTTTGTTTTTATTTTAAGCTAGAAATGTAGTTAGGAATTGCTGAATTTTAGTTTTCTTACCTCTTTATTATAGCCTCTGACTGGTTAAGAAAGAAACTTAGAGTTTTGCCATTAATCTTACAGCATTGCATGCTGCTGTGTGTTGCAGAAATGCCTTGTTTGTCAACTTTTAGGCTCTGTTTACTGAATTTTTAGCTCTTTAATTCTCCTCCCCAGGGCTTTTGTGCTGAACTAAAATATATAATTATCTTCCCTAGCATGTTGTTTTTAACAACACGTTGCAGAGTGCAAGCACTGGCAAATCTGACATTTTCTTTAAATTCATTAGAGTTACTCTCACTTTATGTTTCTTACAGTAAAGCTTCATTAATTTCAGTTTCTTTTACTTGGCTAGTAATTTGTAATCACAAACATGTGATGGATTATTGATTAAAATGAAACTAACATGAAAAATACTCTGATAAATATGAAGCAAAGGGGGAAATGATGCAGAAATTACATTTGTGGATATGAAATAAAAAGGATATGGACCCTGCTTCTCCCTCTCCCCCACCCCCGGATATTGCAAATACTGTTTGTTGAAAAGTGGCTGTGGTTCTGATGAGTTGCAGCTAGTCTGTTTATTGTCTGCCCCTTCCAGGACTTATAAAGGGACAAGACCCTATCCCACTCTGTTCAGAATCTGTCCTGACCTTTTTGTGGAACTTGTCATGAGAGTCCTCACCTGTGGATGAACCATTTGCACTTTTCACAATTGACATGATACACATCTAAAGAGATTATACATTTAGTAAAAAAATAAAGAATACTGACAGGTATATAGGACTAGCATAGTTTTTGTATTAAAAAAAAAAAAAAGGCATGAGCCCATTGTGGCTCAGTGGTTGAGTGTCAACCTGTGACCTGGGAAGTCACGTGGTTCAATTCTGGTCAGGGCACATGCCCAGGTTGCAGGCTCGATCCCCAGTGTGGGACTTGCAGGAGGCAGCCAATGAGTCTCTGTCATCATTGATGTTTCTATCTCTCTCTCCCTCCTTTCCTCTATAAAATCAATAAAATAATTTTTTTAAAAAAGGAATGAATGAATTAGTGAATGATTCAAGGCAATACAATGCATAAATGAAAACTTGGAAAGCATTTAATTTTGTCATTCATCAGAGAGTTGAAAACAGTGATGTTCAATTTACACTTATTAAATTATCTGGGGGCAGGGGGAACAGTTGTCTGGTGAAACTGGTATTATTATACATTGCTGGTAGCAGTGTAAATTGGTACTGTGGTGCTTTTTGAAGATAATTTAGTAATACATTTCAAGTGCCACACAATTTTTTTCATATCTTTTAACTAGAGATAGAATTCTAAAAGTAGTATGACTAGGGCATTAAGCTCCTCAGATGGTAAAGTCTATATATGTAGATGTTCATTGTGGCATCTCTCATAATATTAAAATACTGGAAATAAGTGATAAAGCCATCAATACAGGGATAGTTAAGGAAATTCTGCTGTTTTAGCACATTGAACCATTGTGAATTAGGATGGTCATTTTAAAAGTAGGTAGCAACTTAGAATAATGCTTATATAATGTTATATGAAAACAATTTTTAAAAAAAGAAAATAGAATTTAGAATTATACCTATGAAGGGAATAACTAAAAGTATTAATGGACTATTTGCAGAAGAAATATGAATGAGTGGATGAAATATAATTACTGAGTATAGTGGCATTTAGATTAATTTCAAAAACTTGTTTCTGCAATAAAATTATTTCCAGACATATTTTTAAAGTATTGTACATTTTCTACTTCTATCATCACTGCCTAACTCCTTTGGGAAGCCAATGTTAAGAACTAGATAAAAAAGCAAGTTGCCTCTGAAGATCAGCTAGGAATATTTAGATACCATAGAAGAAGAAGAGATAACTTGTGAATAGTCCTTTTTGACTTTATCCTATTTCATCATGTTCACTACACTATCTGCTCCCATGTGTTGTTGTCTTTCCGAAGCATTGTGCCATAATAGACTCAGACAGGATTTAGGCGGGAAAGCTGAGTTCCCATTCTGACTCTATCACTTGTCAGCTATGTGCCTTTCAGCAAATAATGTAACTTACTCACCTTTTCTTATTTGTAAAAGAAGTATTGGGAGAATTAAGATTATATATATGTACACACACACACACGTGTGTGTGTGTGTGTGTGTGTGTGTGTGTGTACATATATTAAGGTTTTCATAATATAAAGACCCATGCAAATATTGTTACTGTTTTTAATAAACTTTTGTAAGTTGAAATAGAAAAAAGAGGATATATTTAGCAGATTGGATTTAATGGATGTTTGGAATGTTCCTAAAAGTTTGTATGTCTTTTTCTTTCTGTTATAGAGATCTTTTATTTAGCCAGATGTATGACAAATTAAGTGAGAATTCAGTGGCCAAAGGAGTGTTTTTGGAGTGCCTTGAGCCATATATTTTAAGTGATAAATTGGTGGGGATCACACCCCAGGTAATGAAAGACTTGCTTGTTCATTTCCAAGATAAAAAGTTAATGGAAAATGTGGAAGCTCTCATTGTACATATGGATATCACCAGCTTAGATATTCAGCAGGTGAGTTTATAGACAGTCTACTAACTTATAGATTAAACATCATTCCTTTATTGATTATACAGGGTGGGGCAAATGTAGGTTTACAGTTATATGCAAAATAGTTTATTCTTGTACTATTATTTATTAATCATTGTATTATTTTCTATACAAATAACTATAAACCTACTTTTGCCCAACCCTTGTTTACCTGACTGATTGGACCTCACTCTGCCATCTGTCAACCCCGTTTACTTACTGAGCACTCTTGCTATGATGTCTTATAAACTTCTATTTGTCAGTATGTTTCTTAGGACTGTTCTTTATTGACTGGTCTTTCTTTATCTATTTGTTAACGACTACAGTTTTCATCCTGCAAGTGTATTTCAACTGAGTACTTTCACATGAATAATAAAATATTTTTACTTTAAGAGTATGGTGCTATTTTTTAAAAATAAAAGATAGTTTCTGAGTCCAGAGTTGATAATTATCATGCATTGAGTTTTGAAATAGTATAAGAAGCAAAGTACAGGACATCTCAGAATGACCTGCTATCTTGTTGTTTGATAATATGTTTCCAGTATATCTGAGGTTTCTATAACAAGTTTTCAGCCCTTAATTGAGGAGCAGTATGTATTCTGGCCTAAGATGTTTCACAATTTACCTCTTTATTCCCACATTAGTCCTAATAATGAACATGCTGCTCCTGCAAAGGCACAAAGTTGCTAAGCCACTAAGCCCTGTTAAACTAAAATAAGGGTAACTTACAAAGATCTTAGATAGGCCAAAAGTTTTCTTTTAATGTGCAAAATTACATAGAAATGAAGGGTTTAGAGAAATGGTTATTGTTTCCTTCCTGGAAGCTCTTTATGAATGGCTGTGAGTAAAGAGTAAAGTAAAACCAGATCCTCCGTTATATATGCCTTTGTATTATATGGGTAATTTGGCATAGTATTTACAGTCTGATAATTGGTCTGGTGGTTTGAGAGCATGTTATCAGCCTAGCTTTACCTATCACAATATAGGAGAAATTTCTCTTTCTAACATTTAAGCTTTCCCCCAATACTATGTAAATAAATTCTAATCTTTTTCACGTTAAAACAATCAAAAAATTTCTCCTTCAGTTTCCTTTTTCTCCATATCAGTCCTGCTTTCCTTCTTCCCTGAGGTTACCCCATCTCATTCTTCCCAGTCACTGATTTCTTGAAAGCATTGTCTAAATTGCTATTTCCATTTTTTTATATTCTAATAACTTCAACTTTGCTTTCACCACAGTTAGCAATGACTTCCATGTCCACCATATCAACTGATATTTTTCATGTTTTATTTACTCTTTCAGATGAACAGCATTTTGTTCATTAATTCAAGGAGCATTTATTGAATGTGAGGTTCTAAGGACGTTTTTTGGACCCTAGTGGACAAGGCTTGCCCTCTGTTAAGGCTTACATTTTAGCAAAAAGTTAGACAATTAGCAGATAAGTAAACAAATTAGAAATATCCAAAATCAAGTGTTATATTAAAAGTCAAACAGGCAATCTTGTAGGGAGAGAATAGTCTACTTTAGATTGGCTAATTATAGAAAGACTTTCTGAGGAAGCAACCTTGAGTGGTTCTGAAGGACAAGAAGGAATCACTAATGTAAAGATCTTGGAGAAGAAGATTGCAATAGGTAAAAGCAACAGCTAATGAAAAAAATATTTTTATGTGTGCCTTAGGGGTTAAAGTAACAGATAAAAGGCAAACAGAGTTGGAGACTCTTTGAAAGAGAGAGGTAGACCTTTCAGGGCAAAGTAAAAGTTTTAAGCAAGATTCTCTGGTTTGCTTTAGGAGTAACAGAAGAAGGGGTGAGGGCTAAGGACAGAAGAAGCAAGGAGACTAGTTAGGAGCTGGTCCAGGAGGTGGTCCTGGCCAAAGATGGTAGCAGTGAGATGGAGAGAGAGGGCCTGGTTTTGGATGTTTTGGAGGTACAACTGTTTTGCTGATGAATTGGGTGGCGGTGGTTGGGGGAGGGGGAAATTTAAGGATGATGTCTAGTTTTTTGGCTTGAGAAACAGTAGTGATTTATTTAAGAAGTTTGGAAGATTGGTGTAGGTCTAGGGTTGGGAGACAAAAATCAGGAATTCTGTTTTGCAATTTTATTTTGAGGTAGCTACTAGATATTCAGGTGAAAATAGCAGTAAGTGATGAGATATATGGTTCAGAGGTTGGATTAGGACTGAAGCTGTAAATGTGCTAGTCATCAGTAGAGATCATGGTACTGGCTGAGAGGAGGGTAGTCAGGGAAGAGAACCTGCCTTTGTCTAGAAAGGCTCTCCCATTACACCTCACTTGGATTTTTACTCTTACCTTTCTGCTACCCCTTATCATTCATTCTCTTTTGCCGACCTCTACTCTTCTACTCCAGCCCTCTCCTCATCACTCAGTAGGATAGTACGACTCTCATAGGAACAGAATACAGAGTACTCTATACTTTAGTCATCTTTATTCCTCTTCCTAAATATTTTCTCAAATTGATTTCTCTCCATTCTTAAACATTTCAAATTCCTTACTATTTCTGCCTGCAGAGTTCCCAGTTTCCACCTGTGCCTTTGGCTCACATACATGCATCCTTTTTGTCCTACCTTAAATGTTGCTCCTTTAGGGATGACTTCCTGAATACTCCAGACCAAACCAGGTTCCTTTATTGCACTTATCACAGTTGTATAATTGTGATATGAATTATTTGTCTACTTGAGTATCTTCCCTAAGTCATAGCTCACATACCATTTGGTGCCCCCCACTTCTTTTAGTTAGTGTCTGAGATGATTGGAAGATCTGTAAGGGTGGGGACTAGGTCCATCCCTTTACCCCCAGTGCCTAGAAGAGGACCTGCTTGTAGTTGTTCAGCAAATATTTGTAGTCCTATTGACCAAAGCTAAAATGAATATGGAAAAGGTGAGAATAGAGACAAAATAAAATTAGGTATTGGAAGATGTTTAGAAATAGTTCTTATACTATTAATAGTAGTATTGAACCTACAACAGCTCTTATCAGGGCCTGTGTTTGAGTACTTCAGTTTCAATTTTTTTGCAGAGAAGGAATTAGAAAAATTAGGGAGGAGAATTCAAGATCTTCTCCATTCTTAGAGGTTTAAGGGTAATAATTGGTTAGACTTATTCAATTGTATCGACCAAGCAACTTTTCCTTTTTACAGGTAGTTCTCATGTGTTGGGAAAATCATCTATATGATGCCATGATCTATGTTTACAACAGAGGCATGAATGAGTTTATTAGTCCAATGGAGGTAAGATACTTCCTATCTTGAACACATATTTAACACTTGGGTTGCGGGAAACGAGTTAAGTCGGCTCGCGTGAATTGCGCGTACTCCGCGGGAGCCGTCTTAAACTCGGTTCATATAGATTTGCGGTGGAGTGCGGGAAACGTGTAAACTCGGGTTGATTGTAACTGCGTATTACCAAATATTTCATTTCAATCGAACCCATACTTCAAAAGATATAGGCATTTTAACGCGCCATCTTATATTTTGGCGGGAAATTCACCCGACACCGTAGTGTTAATATTGTCTTTTAGTGTTTTTTCCCTATTTTATATTTTCTTTGAATAGTTTCTGTTTTCATAGAATAATTTTTAAAATTTCTTTTAGATTAGGCTTGTAGCCATTTGCGAATTTGTTAAGTACCCTTTAATTTCACATTTTCTTCCATTGCTTTTTTATATCTGCATAAGTATTTAAATATCAGGGAATAATCCTATATAATAAAAGGCCAATATGCAAATTGACCGAACAGCAGAACAAACCGGTCGCTATGACATGCACTGACCACCAGGGGGCAGTCACTCAATGCAGGAGCTGCCCACTGGTGGTCAGTGTGCTCCCACAGCACTAAGGATGTCTGACTGATGGCTTAGGCCCGCTCCCTCTGGAGTGGGCCTAAGCCATCAGTTGGACATCCCCCAAGGGCTCCTGGACTGCGAGAGAGCACAGGCCAGGCTGAGGCATCCCCCTCCCCCCTGAGTGCAAGAATTTCATGCACCGGACCTCTAGTATCTTATATAATAAAAGCCTAATATGCTAAGTGTCCGGTCATTCAGTCGTCCGGTCAACCAATCAAAGTGTAATATGCTAATGATATGCTAAGGCCACTCAACCACTCGCTCTGACGTGCACTGACCACCAGGGGGCAGACAGTCGACCAGTCGCTATGATGTGCACTGACCACCAGGGGGCAGATACTCCAACTGGTAGATTAGCTTGCTGCTGGGGTCCGGCCTTTAGGGACTGAGCGAGACGGGATGGACATACCCTGGAGCCCTCCTGCGGTGCCTTCCCCAGCTGGCCAACCTCCCGTGTCCCTCTCTGGCCCTGATCGTGCACCAGTGGGGTCCCTCAGCCTGGCCTGCACTCTCATAATCCGGGACCCCTCGGGGGATGTCAGAGAGCTGGTTTCGGCCCAATCCCACAGGCCAGGCTGAGGGACCCCACTGGTGCATGAATTTGTGCACCAGGCCTCTAGTAGAAAATAAAAAGTAATGCATGCCTGTTAGACTTTTTTTCTGAAGAATCTTTTGATATTATAATAGCTTTTCCAAAAGGTATAAGAAATATATTATTGTTATTGTATATAATAAATGTACTATTGAGTAATATTATTTGTAGATATAGTCTGCTGGGGAAGTTCCTGAAAATGTTGAGAGGTAATTATGTGTTAATTGCTGGTTTGTTGCTTTTCCAAGTTCAGAATTTTGTAGCATTCATTATGTAAGTATAATTTCTTATTCTCCTTACCGACAGAAAAGAGCATCTAAAGAGCATTTTAAAAAGAAAAACACACACACCCATATCCTCCTTGTTATTTGCTTTATATTTGAAGACAGAATTGTGGATAATGTAATGTGTCCTGCCGGCCCATTGCTTTATTACAGTGACTAATCGCCTGGCTCAGAAGAGCCAGGCATCTGCTGAAGGCATCCAGTCAACTTTTTTTCATACTTAATGGCCATGCAAAACTATCTTCAGTATTATTAAGTCAGCAGTAATTCCATGATAATTCAGTCTTCTTTAAATGCATTTAGCTTGCTGGGTATCCCTCTCATTCATAACTCCTTCAGTTTTGGATGCACCTCTTTTCTTGGTCAGTTTTCCAAATGAGAGCCACAGCTCTCTTCCTCAGCTTTTGACCCTGATTGTGTGTCAGATAAGTATTTTTTATTCTTAACACCTATCAGCTGCTTCCTCACCCAGAGAAAGAACCATCAGCTGCCTACTCAGTGAGGTCCAGAGACGCCCTGCCTGCAGAACTGTTCTCTGTCCCACTACTAAACCATAATTAGGAAGGATTAATGCAGTTCCTACTTTCAAAATAAGTCCTTAAAGCAGA
This sequence comes from Myotis lucifugus, assembly GCF_000147115.1. Lineage (NCBI taxonomy): Eukaryota > Metazoa > Chordata > Mammalia > Chiroptera > Vespertilionidae > Myotis > Myotis lucifugus. The sequence goes on along the minus strand of NW_005871062.1, from coordinate 10,035,090 downwards.
TTCTAATTTGATGCATTCTATGTTGAAAAAAATGATTGGTGGTTTTTTGTTATTGTTGCTTTTGAAGTTTTTGTTTTATGTGGGTTTTTTATTCAAAATCTGGTTTGCATTTATACCTGTGTATCTCACATGGCACACTGAGGTTGCCTTTTTTTGTGTTAAGAGTAGTTTTCAAGTTTAATGACTGTCATCAGGAGCTCGGTACTTGTTATTAAATAGTCATTTAGAGATTTTAGCAGTGGGAGGTTAGATGCATTTTATTATTTCTTTTATAATTCTCTGCCAATAAGAAAATCTCTTTTCAGTCCTTAAAGTTTAGTTATTTTAGTACTTACAAAGGTCTAAATTAAAGGGAGTTGTCCTGTCTTTTGAAATTTTGTAGAATGAAGGACAGTCATCAAATTTGAGATGGCTACTATAGTCTCAAATCTTTTTTTAGTTCTAGTTGTGGTTGCTTCTGGAGTAAAAGTAGTGCCTTGTATTGAGAGGAAAACCTCCTCTATCAACTTAGGTCCCATTGGTGGGGGAAAGCTGTGAATTTACTGATAATAGTCAGATTAATAGGAGAAAAGACAAGATTTATTCACTTGTGTACTGGCAGCTTACAGTGATGAGTAACTCACTGAATAGCCAGTAGTAAAAGTTTATATACCAGTTTAACAAAATGTTCTGTGGGGAGAGATTTAGGGCTTTATGGAGAAGTATGGATGGTTTTATTGGGCTTTTTGGTGTTAATATAGAGCTGCATTTGCATTTTCCAGTGCTAAGGGTCAGTCTTCTCCCAAAGAGAAAACTCTCTTCCGGAAGGCCAGTTAGTTTTGCCATTAATCTTGTATTTTCAGAGGCTCTGTTTGAATTTAGGTAGTGTTTCTGTCTGTGGCTGCTGATCGTTCAGATGATTTCAGTTTAAAGTAATCTTCATTACCATTTTGGTGGGTTATTAATCCCTTCACTTGCTTACTGTTTTTTTTAAGAAAGCTAAGGATATCTTATATAAGAAATTATAATCGCAACAAAGACCTTCATCAAACTGATGTTTATTAAATGGTTTCTTTCAGTGAGGAATATGACAATGACTGTTTCCCAGTGATCCTTCTAAAACAGTTCATGTCCACATTAAAAGTTTTTATAGTTAATTTCAATAGTATATGACTGTCTAATTCAGTCAGAGAAAGATGATTAATAGCATAAGATTTGTGATTATCTTTTAAAAAATACTCTTCTTGAAAAATGATGGTGATTGTTTTCCTACTTCATTTTTATGCAGAAACTTTTCAAAGTCATTGCTCCTCCTCTGAATGCAGGAAAGACACTAACAGGTATTTTCTAATCTTCTTTTTTTTTTCCTTTTCTTGTATTTTAAGATATTATTTAAATATCATAAAATTCACCAATTTTATGTGTACAGCGTAATATTTGGTAATTGTACATAATCATGTAACTGCCACCATAATGAAATTTGTAGTGAGAACTATGTATAGTTTCTTCACACTAAAAAGTTTCCTCCTGCCCTTTTGTGCTCTATCCTTTGCCAGCAGTCCAACCTAGACAATCACCGATTTACTTTCTGTCACATATTTCATGTAAATAGATCCTACAGTATGTTATTTTTGATGTTGTATTTCTTTCATTTAGCATAATGTTTGGAGATTCACCCATGTTATTGCATGTATGAATATTTCATTCCCTTTTACTGCTGAATGGTATTTCATGAATTGGATATACCATCATTTGTTTATTCATTTACCAGTTGATAGGCATTTGAGTTGCTTCCAGTTTGGAGCTATTATAAGTAATGCTACAACATTTGTGATGAAATTTTTTAAAATATATTTTATTGATTTTTTACAGAGAGGAAGGGAGAGAGATAGAGAGTTAGAAACATCGATGAGAGAGAAACATCGATCAGCTGCCTCCTGCACATCTCCTACTGGGGATGTGCCCGCAACCCAGGTACATGCCCTTGACCGGAATCGAACCTGGGACCTTTCAGTCCGCAGGCCGACGCTCTATCCACTGAGCCAAACCGGTTTCGGCTGAATTTTGTTTTTTATTAAACTTTTTATTGTAAGGAAATTAGAGATTCACATGCAGTTGTAAGAAATGAGACAAGAGATCCTGTGTACTCATTACCATTTCCCAATGATAACATTTTGCAAAACTAAAGCACCGTATCACAACCAGATATTCACATAAAGTCAAGATATAGAACGGTTTCATCACTATGTGGTATCCGGTATGTTGCCCTATCCCACATCGCTGATCCCTACCTGTAAATAAATTTTTGTGTGGGCATATGTGTTCATTTTCTTGGGCAACTGCAGTTTTGGAATGTTCATTGCTAGTGTATAGAAATGAAATTGATTTTTTGTATATTGATCTTATCTCCTGCATTCTTGCTGAATTCATTTATTCTAATTTTTAATGGAGTTTTTAGAATTTTCTAAATATATAAGATCATGTCAGCTGTAGAGGTAGTTTTACCTCTTCCTTTCTCATATGCACTTCTTTTATTTTTTTTTTTCTTCCCTAATTGGCTTCGCTAGAATTTCCAGTATAGTGTTTGACAGAAATAGCAAGAATGACTATTCTTATCTTTTTCCTAACCTAAGGGGGAAAGAATTTGGTCTTTTGTCATTAAATGGGATGTTGACTGTGGGTTTTTTGGAGATGGCCTTATCAGCTTGAGGATGTTTCCTTCTGTTCCTAGTTTGTTGAGTGTCTTTAACATGAAAGAATTGAATTTGATCAAAGGTTTTTCCCTGCATCTATTAAGGTAATCTTGTGGGTTTTGTCCTTTGTTGATATGGTCTATAAGATTCATTGATTTTTATGTGTTAAACAAATCTTACATTCTTGGGATAATCCCACTTGGTCATGATGTATACTTTTTTTTACTCGTTGCTGGATTGAGTTTGCCAGTGTTATCTTTTGAGTATTTTTATGTCTATATTCATAAGGGATATTGTTCTGTAGTTGATTTTCTTCTCATATTTTTTGCTAGTCTTGGTATAAAGTATATTTGATATTTTGTTATACTTGCCTCTTAGAATGAATTGGGAAGTGCCCTCCTGTTTTTTGGTTTGTGATTTTAAGAGTTTCTGAAGGATTGGCGCTCTTTCAGTGTTTGGTAGAGTTCATTAATAAAGCCATGTGGACCAGGGATATTCTTTTTGGGAAGTATTAAAATTACTAATTTAGTCTCTGCTTGTTAAGTCTATGTAGATTATCTATTGCTTCAGTTTGGAAGTTTGTGTACTTGGAATTTGTTCATATTATATGTGTTATCAAATTTATTGGTGTATATTGTCTAGGGCAGTGGTCGGCACACCGTGGCAAGGCAAACCACGGCTTGCGAGCCACATGAGGCTCTTTGGCCCCTTGAGTGTGGCTCTTCCACAAAATACCGGCTCTTCCACAAAATACCGACTTCTGCGCATGGGCCACGAAGTTTCAGTCGCACTGTACGTGCACACCCGCATGTGGTATTTTGTGGAAGAGCCACACTCAAGGGGCCAAAGAGCTGCATGTGGCTCGCGAACTGCGGTTTGCCGGCCACGGGTCTAGGGTATTCTCTTGTCATTTATTTCTGGAAGGTCAGCAGTGATATCTCTTATTAATGATTTTTGTAATTTGAGTCTTCTCTCCTTTTCTTGGTCTGTCTAGCTAGGTTTGTCAATTTTGTTAGTTTTTTAAAAAAAACAATTATGATTTTATTGATGTTCTTTATTTTTCTTTCCTCTCTCATTTATTTCAGTCTTTATTTATTTTATTTTGGTTTTAATTTGGAAAATGGTACCACTACTGTGGAAAACATTTTGGTGATTTCTTACAAAAGTAAACGTGTTCTTACCATATGATCTAGCAATTGCTCTCTTTGGTATTTACCCAAAGGAGTAGAAAACTTATGTCTGCACAAAAACTGCATACAGATGTTTATAGCAGCTTTCTTCCTAATTACCAAAATTTTCAAGCAATCAAGTTGTTTTTTAGTAGATGAATGGATGAATAAACTGTGGTATATCCAGACAATGGAATATTATTCAGTACTAAAAAGAAATGAGCTATCAAGCCATGAAAAAACATGGAGGAAACATATGCATATTACTAAGTGAACGAAGCCAATCTGAAAAGGTTACCTACTGTATGATTCCAGTTATGTGAATTGTGGAAAGGCAAAATTATGGAGACAGTAAAAGGATCAGTGTTTGCTAGAGGTTAGTGGGGAGGGAGGGAGAGATGAGTAGGTAGACCTTGGGATTTTTAGGACAGTGAAACTATTCTGTCTGACACTATATTGGTGGATACATGTCATTATATATTTGTCAAAGCCTATAGAATGTGCACCACAAGAGTGAACCTTTCTGTAAAATATGGACTTTAGATGATAATGATGCATCAATGTAGGTTCATTGATTATAAGAAACATAGCACTCAGGTGTGGGATGTTGATAGTGGGGGTGATTGTGTGGTATGGGGATATGGATAGGGGTATATGGGAATCTCTATGCCTTCCTCTCAATTTTGCTGTAAACCCAATTAAAACTTCTCTAAAAATAAAGTTTATTAACTTAAGTTAAATTAAATTTGAATTGAAGCAGGATAAAATAATTCATTTAATTTTGAGCAATTCGAGTTTATTTGCACTTAACATAGATTTGGAGTATTTATAAAGGATTACTGGTTAAAGAAGAGATATACACTTGTATTCTGTCTAGTATTCATATATCAAAAATAGAAACTTCAGCTTGTCATTTATTACCAACCACAAATTCCTATAATCTGCACACCACAAGAGTTACTGATCACTTCACTCAGTGTTGGTGCTCCTACTCTATTCTGTTGCCCATGACTCCTTGGCGTAAAACTTGGCCTAATTATATTTCCAATTTATTTTAATCAAGAAATAGGTGTATATTACCAGATGACAGACTCTTACACTTTAGACATAACTTAGAATACAAAGGGTCCTAAAGATCATTTAGTCAGTATCTCAAACATTTGTGAGCCGTGGCCTTCTCAGCCCTAGAGCACCATAGGTGGTAAGAGTCCCGTTACAAATGAGAAGATGTTAAGATGCCTTAATATTAATTGGTCATGACCTATAATTCAACTTGTTGCCTGCTCTACACCTTCCCCTGGTCCAAAGCTATTGGTAAAGCCAACAATACATAGATCTCTACCCTCAGTCCATTTCTTCTATATGCATCCTTGAATGACTCATTGATTTTGTGTCTGTGAAAAGATTCTAATGGGAATTCTAAAAATAATAAAGTGGTCTTATCTCAGTTTTCTGTTACTTGTGGATATACTTACTTTACCTTAAATGCCAGGTTTTATTTTTTTGTTTCCACATAACGATTATATTGCTGAAAACGTTTTGAGAGAGAATTGCTGATGATAAATTTTCTATTTTAGATGAACAAGTTGTTATGGGCAACAAGCTTCTTGTATATATTAGGTAAGATATTTTTTTTATCTATTATGATCCTATAATTTCCCCCTATATTCTTAAAGGTACTGTCATCTCTTATCTATGTAGGGCTTTTCATTTTTCATTGCTCTTTCATGTATAGCACTGCTTCTCAACCATGATTGAGTTTGTCCCCTCATGCACCCTGCCCCCACCGCAAGTCATTTGGCAATGTCTGGAGACATTTTTGTTTGTCACAACTGAGACTGGGGGAGAGATGCTACTGGCATTTAGTGGGTAGAAGCCAGGGAAGCTCCTAAATATTCTACAATGTATAGGGTAGTCCCCACAACAAAAAATTATCTCTCTCAATAGGGTTGAGGTTAAGAAACCATGATGTAGAGTACTTTACTTTTCTACCTACACCTTTCTGGGATATGTATTGTCTATATTATATGTCAGGGCAAGAGATTTAAATCATGAAAAAGTTAGTGACAAAGGTAAAACTGCTGCTGGAACAGAGTTCTTTGCAATAGACTATGTAGGCTCAGAATTGTGTCCTGATGGAATTTTTAGGTGGATAACTTGCCGCCAGGTGGCAGGCAGGCAGGGAGGTGCAGAACCTGCCAGAGCATCACTGTAGCTCCTATCCAGTGTCAGAGTTAAATTTGAGACCTTTTTCATACTTTAAACTTCTTAGAATATGCTGGTATCCAGCTGTCTCTAATCTAATACTCAAAGTTGATGACTAGTTTAAAGAGGTTTAAAATTCACACCCCTCCCTCAAACCCCCACACATACCAAAAAACAATCCAGAAAAAAATGAGGGCATATTCGAAGACATTTTGTATTTCAGCCTACAAGCCAAGTCATTAGCCATAGGGAAGTCTGATTTGGAGGTAAAACTGTATACTTAATTTCTCATGAGATTCTAACTCTCCCTGAAGGCTTGTCTAATTGTAGACATTTTCCAGACATGTCTTAGCCTAGCTCATTCCCCATCTTTAATCACCATTCTTAGAGCCACTGGTTTAAACGCCTCTGAGAAAATCAGGCTTCTAACAGGGAAATCATAGTTTAATGGCACCATTAAGTTTTTTTGTAGATGCTCAGTATGTGACTTTTAGACAGTCTCTTTTCCTTCTCACCTCTTTAGCGAAAATAAGAAGAAATGTGATTTAGTCACAGATGTGTTACTTCACCACCATCCCTGTCCCCCACATTTTCTGAACTGGCTACCATCTTGATCTGGGTTTGAACTAGACCTGGGTTTGAACTAGACCTAACTGACAAAAGCTGAGCCTACTTAAAATCAAACTAGTATCTTGGTTTTGAGAAACAATGTTACCTGGAAGTTAGCCCATTACAAGTCACCACATCTGTTCTCGTTCTTTTCTTCTAGCTGTTGTCTAGCAGGTCGTGCCTATCCCCTTGGTGACATCCCTGAAGATCTTGTTCCTTTGGTTAAAAACCAGGTTGGTGCTATTTTCACAGCATTTTTATCATCTACGCCTCTTGTTAAGGTGCGCTAAAGACAATTGTATTGAGTGTTACACCTGGGGCAGGAGCAATCTATTAGCTGTAATAGGAGAGCCTACTCACTGTTACTGAAACCAATAATTATAGCTATAGAAGTTATAACATAGTGGCACTTTAGAGTAAATTCAACCTGCCTTCAGTTTATCCAAATGGGAATCAATGCTTCAGCAAGATACTTTGCAAGGTGAGAAAATAATCAACTTTTTTCCCTCCACCTTGGCAGGTTTTTGAATTTCTAATTCGCCTGCATTCAGCAGAAGCTTCCCCTGAGGAAGAAATCTATCCCTATGTTCGGACTTTGCTTCATTTTGACACAAGAGAATTTCTAAATGTATTGGCACTGGTAAGATAATATGATTTTAAGGTGTTTTAAAAGCCAGGTGATAACATTTTTAAAATAGAAAGAAAGACAGATAATAATCCTTATGCAGGTACTATTTTTATGCCCTGGCAGTAAGTCAAGGTTTCAGGTGTTAAATTTTGTTATGTCATCCAATATTTCTAATTCTTTATCTCCCTTCCTTTCTTCTCCCTCTTCTTTCCTTCCTTTCCTCTTCTTCTTCTGCCTTCTCTCTCTCCTATTTTTAACACATTCTTATCAAAAAGTTGAAAAAAGCAGGGTTAAATGTGGTACATTTTTTATTTCATAAGTTATATTAGTTGCATACTAAACATGGAAGAAGGATCTAAAGGAAATGTGGTGGTGATGATAGTTGAAATAGAACATGAAGCCCTAACCGGTTTGGCTCAGTGGAGGGAGCGTTGGCCTGCAGACTGAAAGGTCCCAGGTTCGATTCCGGTCAAGGGCATGTACCTTGGTTGCGGGCACCATGTACCTTGGTTGCGGGCACATCCCCAGTAGGAGGTGTGCAGGAGGCAGCTGATCGATGTTTCTCTCTCATTGATGTTTCTGACTCTCTATCCCTCTCCCTTCCTCTCTGTAAAAAAAATCAATAAAATATATTTTTTTTAAAAAGAAAGAAATAGAACACAGATATTTCCTGCTGGAAAAAAAAATCTTTATACATGTTTAATTAAACTTGGATTTGAGTGAACCAGGTTTCTGTGAAAATGCCCCCAGCAGAATCTATACATATGAAAGCCTAAGTAACCAGCCGATTGGCTGACCTGCTAGCAGGCAGCTATGACGTGCACTGACCACCAGGGGGCAGACACTCAATGCAGGAACTGCTGAGCTGTGGTGACTTGGCAGCTGGTTCTCGGTTGACGCACCCGGAACCAGAGAGGAGGGAGCCCAATTCTGGGGTGCGTCACCCGAGAACCGCCCTCTCGCAATCTGGGACCCCTCAGGGGATGTCAGCCAGTTTCAGCCCGATCCCCGCAGGCCAGGCCGAGGGACCCCAGTAATTATATAAAACATATATCTTCCCCAAAAATAGTATTATAAGTTGTTTTATAAAAGCCTTTGATAATACAAACAGTGCTTATATTATAATGTTTCGTGAAGCATCAGGCTGGCAAATATATAAAACCTAAATATTGCATGTGCACAATATTTGAAGAAAGAAAGGGAGGAAGACAAAAATATTGTATATGTACAATATTTGGAAATATAATACATCTAAATCTTTGTTTTTAATTTAAATTCTTTATTGATTAAAGTATTACATAAGTCTCCTTTTTCCCCCCCATTGACCTCTCCCTGGCTGCCCCCACCCCCCAGCATGTGCCCTCACCCCCTCCCCCCCGCCCCCCAATCATGTTGTGTCCATTGGTTATGCTTATATGCATGCATACAAGTCGTTTGGTTGATCTCTTACCCCCTTATCCCACGCCTTCCCTCATAGGTTGGACAGTCTGCTTGATGCTTCTATGTCTCTGGTTCTATTTTTGTTCATCAGTTTATGTTGTTCATTATATTCCACAAATAAGTGAGATCATGTGATATTGATCTTTCTCTGACTGGCTTATTTAGCTTAGCATAATGCTCTCTGTTCCATCCATGCTGTTGCAAATGGAAAGAATTCCTTCTTTTTTACAGCAGTGTAGTATTCCATTGTAATACATCTAAATCTTAATTACCTCTGTGAGATGGGGCAAATTTCTCTAATGAATATAAAGTATTTTTTATAAGTTGAATAATATAATAAACTTAAATACAAAAAATAAGTGCCCATGAGAAGATCTACATTCCAATTATACTTACTTTGAATTAGTTTAATTTGAAAATCTGTCTTCAGAAGTAGTAACTTTAACTGCACAGAAAAAAGGGAAAAGAAACTTAGAACTGGAAGGCAGACCTAGTTGGTTTAGGAGACCTTAGACATCCAGAAAACATAGGGGAACTTGGTGTTTGGCATGTAGGAAAAAACAAACAGAAGTGTGGGGTAGGGGCTTCAGAAAGAGTGGTAGAGAACAGCAAAGAATTTTACCCAATTTTTATTTTTTAGGGATTGTGGTAGCACTGAAGGTCATTTGGAATTATGCTGATGTCTGAATTACAATATTAGGACTGATAGTAAGGCTGTAATACTATCCCATTTGCTTGACAAATATTTGAGTGCCTAGTGTATCACATATACTATACTATCTAGGGGTACACCCTTGACTGACAGGATATAAACCATGCCCTGTGGAGGAAGGGGATCCAGACTTGTATATAAGTAATTATAGCACAGTGTAATACATGCCACCGGAGAAGATGCTGTGGAAACACTTAGGAGGGAAATCTAATGGAGGTTTAGGGAGTTTCTTGGGTAAAATAATGTCCATGTTGAGTCTCAAAGGATGAAGCTAGTCCGATTAAGGTTAGGGGAAATATTGTTGGCAGAAGGATAGAATATATGAACAGGCCTGGAAACAAGAGAGAACAATATGTTTCAAAGAAGTGAAAAAAAAAAAAAAAGAATATGGCTGCATCTTTGAGTGTAAGGAAGTCTTCAGAGAGAGACCAATCCAGAGAGGTGGATAGAGACAGTATTGTAATCCATGGTAAGAAGTTTGGACTTTGTACAGAGCAGTTGATAGCCACTGAAGCCTTTTAGGTAGAGGAATATCATGATTTGTAGTTTAGAGAAATTCCCTTTGTCCATTGTATGAAAAATGGGCTGAAATAAGATAAGATTGGAGGCAAGAAGATCTGTTAGAAAATTTTTATAGTAATAAAGAAAGAAGATAATGGTGGCTTGAATTCAGGCAGTGACAGTGAGGACAGTAAGACATGAAAGGATTTGGAAGATATTTTAGAAGGCAAATTGACCTAAAATTTAGGGCTTATATACTCTTGGATGTGAAAGGTAAGACAAATGGGGAATCATCAAAGATTCCAAGGTTTCTGACTGGGTGAAGTGAATGTGTAGTGGTTTATTTGTTGATTCAATAGGGAATCAGAGGGGAAACAGGATTCTCAAGAGATGGGGTGGGAGGAAATTTAGATAATTAGTTCTCTTTTGAACGTAATGAATGTGAAGTGCCTAAAAGACAAGTGGAGGTTTCCTTCCATGCATACATCCAGTGTTGGCTGCATCCCCAAGCTCTAAAGCTGGAGAAATCGATAAGGCTTAGGGTACAAAGTCCTGTTATGTCTACCATAATTGATTAATCATATGACCTTTCTAATTCAGTAAATATAACTTAATACAAAGAACATTTTCAGAGAGACACAAAAGAATTTAGGTGACAGATTTTTAAACCACATTTTCCCAGTTGTTGTTTTTTTTATTTAGGAATTTTTTTTCAAGTAAAGTTTTTAAATTTAGCTTTCTTGAGGTATAATTTATATAAATTATAATTCACCCATTTACTAAGAGAAGAGCTTGACAAAGGTATGCAGTCTTGTAACCACTACTATTAATCTAGATATAGAACATTTTCATCACCCCCTTGGGCAGTTTTATAGTCATTCCCAGACTCAGACTCAGTCCCTGGCAACAACTAATCTGCTTTTTGACACTGTAGTTTTGCCTTTTCTAGAATGCTATTTAAATGGAATCATACACTGTGTAGTTTTTTATCTGGCTTCCTTCACTTAAAATAATGCTTTTGAGATTTGTTCATGTTGTTGCTTGTATTAATAAGTTTTTCCTTTTTTATGGCTGTGTAATTTTCTATATGGATATATAGTTTGTTGATCCTTCACCAGTAGATGGTCCTTGGGTTTGTTTTCAGTTTTAGGCTAATATGAATAAAACTATTATGAACATTTACATATAGGCCTTTGTGTGGACATATCTTTTTATTTCTTGTAAGTAAATATCAAAGAATGGAATTGCTGGGTCATTTGTTAAGTGTATTATTTTACTTCATAAGAAACCGACCGTTTCTTGAATCAGTTGTACCATTTTACATTCCTACCAGTAGTATATGAGAGTATCAGTACTCTCACTGTCTCACCAACACTTGGTATGGCCCATCTTCAATGTCTTTTGAATAGATGAAGTTTTACATTTTTATCAAGTCTAATATATCAGTTTTGTTTTATAATCATGCTTTTGGAGTCATGTCAAAGAAATATTTGCCTAACTCAAGGTTGCAAAGATTTTCTCTTATGTTTTCTTCTAGAATTGTTATGATTTTAGGTTTTACGTTTAGATCTGTGATCCATTTAGAAGAAATTTTTGCATGTGGATATAGAACTCTTAGGGCACTATTTGATGAAAAGACTATTCTTTCTCTACTGAATTGTCTTTGTACTTTATCAAATATCTGTCGTGTGTATGTGTGGGGTCTACTTCTGAACTCTACTCTGTGCCATTGGTCTGTTTGTCTCTCTTTATTCCAATACCACACTGTCTTAATTACTGTAGCTTTATAATAAGTATGGAAATCACATTGTGTTAGAGCTCCAATGTTTTTGTTCTTTTTCAAAATTGCTTTGTCTTTTGCTTTTCAATATGAATTTTTAGAATTATCTTGTTAATTTCTTTCAAAAGCCTGCTGGGATTTTGATTAGAATTCTGTTCAATGTTTAGTCAATTTGAGGAGAATTGACATCGTAGCAATATTGAATTTCCTGACCCATGAAAAGATATATTGTTCCATTTATTTAGGTCTTTAATTTTTGTCAGCAATATTTTGTAGTTTTCAGAGCGACGAGGACTCAATGTAATGATTTCTCTATTATCGTATAATTTAAAAATTTTGATAAATTAAAAATTGCCTTCCTCTGATCTTTGTACACTGCTGTCAAGATAACTGAGGTCAACCTGATTTTTCTTAAGTTTCCCAGGGGCTTAAGTCTTTTTTTAGAGAACCAGAATACTTTTTTTCATATATTTAAAAACTAATAGTTTTACTCTAAGATATCACTTAGAATTGACTGTTCTGGTTCAGTCTTATCATACAGGGTTGGGCAAAAATAGGTTTGCAGTTATGGATATACAAAACAGTTTATCTTATATTATTTATTAATTATTATATTATATTATTTATTATTATTAACCTACTTTTGCACACTCCTATTTATATATTGTGGGCCCTTTTAATATGTGAATTTGAGTCTTTTTATTTTATGAATGTTTTTCTTGAATTATAGATTAAATACTTTTTCTGCTTGATTGTTTTTTATTTTATCTTCAGAAACTCTAATTATTTGTGTACTAGAGGCCCGGTGCACGAAATGTGTGCACTGGGGAGGGGTTCCTCAGCCGTGCCCTCTCGCATTCCAGGAGCCCTTGGGGGATGTCCACCTGCTGGCTTAGGCTTGCTCCCCATGGGGATCAGGCTTAAGCCAGCAGTTGGACATACCTCTTGCCGTCTGGGACACCTCGCTCCTTACCGCCTGCCTGCTTGCTGCTCCTTACTGCTTGGCTTGCTGCTCCTTAGCGCTGCCATGGAGGCAGGAGAGGCTCCCACCACCACTGCTGCACTCACCAGCTGTGAGCCTGGCTTCTGGCTGAGCGGCGCTCCCCCTGTGGGAGCGCACTGACCACCAAGGGGCAGCTCCTGCGTTGAGCGTCTGCCTCCTAGAGGTCAGTGCGCATCATAGTGACCAGTGGATCTGGTCGTTCTGCCTTAACAGTCGCTTAGGCTTTTATTATTTAGATTGTATATTCTTTGTATATTGTATATTCTTTTATATTTGTCAGCTTTTCTCTGATTTCTTTTATTTCCTTCTTTGTTTAAATTTTATTTTTTTGTTTCTTTTATCTTCTCTCCTTCTCTTACTGTGCTTTTGGTCATATCTCTTCTCTCTTAGGTGGCTTGTAGTTGTCTTCATTTCTGAGATGAATTTGACATTTATTTCAGTTTTTTTCTGATTTTCATTAGCTTCTATTTCATATTTTCCTACTCTTCATTTCTTTTTTGAATTCTGAAATTTCCAGTTTGTGATGTTCTTTCAGATCTGCAATTGTATGTTTAAACATATGTAATATATGTTGGGATGTTATAGTTTAATTCTATTTTATGGCTACTTCTTATTTTGTTTTATTCTAGAGTGCCTTCAGTTGCTGCTTTTATTCTCATTTTTTGTGTTGGTTTTTTCTGGACTGGCAATAATAGATGACCTCGTTGGAGGGTGGGGGGAAATTACCGGCTGGTTTTCCTAGTTCACGTGCTTTCTTCATTTGTTACAATTTAGTGTAATTTCTTAAATAGTGTCTTTTGAGGGTGGTCTATCATCTTCTCAATATTAACATTATTTTGTTTTAGTAGGTACTTTATCTTGAGCCACTTCCTTCTTTATCATAAGCCTCCAAGGAATATCTCCGTCTTTCAAGGTACCTCCCTCTGGCCCAAAAGCATTGTCTTGCTAAGACCTCTGATCCACACTTGCCAGTCCCCTTCCTTTGACCTTCCTATTAGCTGTGGTCTGACCCACAGGTCTCTGACCTGATGTCAGGATTTCCTCACCCACGGTGGGTTCTCTTTGCTATTATAGTCGTTCTGCTACCACTGAAATCTTGTCACACTCTCCTTTCTTCTACCCAATTTTATCCTGACTTCTTTTTGGTGTTAGGGCTTTGGAGCCAACTTTGCTAATTTGGGATGCTTATTTTCCCGAGTTAATTTTATGTAAGTTGAACTTTGTGGTATTTGTTGCAGTTTTAGTTTTCCCATTTGCCTAAATTGTTAGTGATTGATTGTTTTGTTTTGTTTTGTTTTTAATCATCATAGAAGGGATCTTGCTGGAGGGTGTCTGAAGATATTAGGACAAGGGTCCACAAACTTCAGTATGTAGATCAAATTCAGCTTCATTTGGCCTCTGGTCTGTGTGAGCTAAGAATTCTTTACATTTTAAGGGTTATAAAAACAGAAGAAGATCAGATACAATTTTTCTGAGATCTTCAATTTATCTCACTTTAAAAATGACTAAAACATGTCTTTCTGGAATTACCTTTGAATAAAAGTTTGTATACTTAAAAATAAATAAAAACAGAAGAAGAATATGTCACAGAGATTGCATGTAGCCCACAAAGCCTATAGTATTTTCTTTCTGGCTTTTACAGAGAATGTTTGTTTACCCCTTGATTAGGATTTAGCCACTTGTTATCTTATAAAAACCCTATAATTTTTAAGAAACTACAGAAAGAAGTTTTTATGACCAAATGTACAGATGACTTTGGACTTGAGTTTTAGGTCTACCTGTGTGCTTCATAAACTCCATTAGGACATCCTTGCATATTAGTCTTCCAACAAGTATTGTATAGTTAGAAGCATCTTTGTGGAATGATAATGTTTTAACAATGATATGCCATTTTAGTGGCATCTGTTAACTACAATCAAAATATGTCATTATGCCCTGGCCCATGTGGCTCAGGTTGAATGTTGTCCGCTGCACCAAAAGGTCACTGGTTCAATCCCGGTCAGGGCACATGCCCAGGTTGCGGGTTCAGTCCCGGCTGGGGTGCACATATGAGGCAACCGATCGATGTTTCTCTCTCACATCAATGTTTATCTTTCTTTCTCTCCCTTTTTCTCCCTTTCTCCCTCTCCCTTCCTCTCTCAAATTAATAAAAACGTATAATAAAAATTTTTTTAAATGTCATTATGTATATCCACTTAATTATGTTTACAGAAGTAAACTTTCAATATGTTTCAAAGCAGTTAATACATTCTGCCAAAAGGAAAATAGATAATGAAATTATTTTTTTACTTGCTTTACTGATTACTTTTATAATATGTATATTAATTCTCCATGATTTTGTATTTTAGTTGACTAGTACTTGTATTAGGAGATAATAACTTATGTTTGTACCTGCACTTTGGCAGGCTGTGTGTGTGAGTGTGTGCATGTTTGTTATTCTCATAAACCTGAAGATAGAACTGAGAGACTTTCTAGTCCATCTTTCTCTCTTTAGGTAGGATCATATTTAACCCACTTAAACATCATAATATTTTTGGTTCAATCTTTCCAGAATAAGAGTTTCTACAGTCTCCTTAATAACTTGATAGTTTTAGCATTTCTCAACTAAGTGACAGCAAAGTGGTCTAGTTCAGTTAAAATATTTTCTAAAAAGATTGTATTTTTGTGTGTAATTAACTAGACAAATCAGCAGTAATTTGTTTAAAGTGCTTCCTGTGTGGTCAGACAGGAGGAAAGAAGGAAAGGCATGCTAATAAGAGACCTGCATGAGCACAGGTGCTTTGGGGAAGTTGGGGAAATTCAGGGCCCATTTGAAGAACAGCAAGTATGTGGTTTGAATATAACTATGATGTAATCATGAAAGTTCATGGCTGTGAATTTTTTTTAAATCTATTGGCACAATTTGGAGTCTATTTTCTTATTTCAGGAAAATAAGCAATAAATTATTGCTATGTGATTTTAAACATTTCAAGAGCCAAATGTGCTGAGTGAAAACCATAGGGAAGATCTGCAAGTCTTTCATCATTCTTATTATTCAATAAATAACTTTATTTACCTGTTTTTATATGAATACAATTTCAATTCCTTCATATATGCATCCTCTAGGAATCAGATATTTTCCAGAATTAGGTATTGTCATTTACTTTGATACATGTTCTACTGAAAATACATTTGACTCCACGTGAGCAGGGCCATAAAAAGTGCTATACTTGGCAGTGTTTTGAAAATAGGATACCTATTCCTTGTACATAGGCTTGAGTATTTTAACATTGCATCAGTTTTGCCATAATAATTTCTATAGATATCTATCATTTTTTCTTATTTGTCATGACAGTTATTTTTCTTGGCAATTGATAAACTGTATTTCCAAATAGCATAAGCGGAATGATGACTGAGCATATAACATGTATTTCATCTTTCTCAAACCCTTGCTCATAAGTCGCCTCTTGCATTAGTGTTCTTTCTTTTTCATTGCTTTTAAACTTTGCCTTTCTCAAATCACTTTTTGGTTGTATGATGATCACTATATATTTATATTTTTTGTCTATTTTAAAGTCTCAGAATACCATACTATATTAAATGCTATATCTTTTTACTTAACTAAAAAAACTTTACTATTAAAAGTACATAAGCAAAAAGTTGATGAGGAATGGTTATCTTATTTGAAAATGTTCCTGACTATTAATATCCTGTTGCCTTCTAAAATTTGCAAATAATTCTTTTTAAAAATGTCTCCCTTTTAGACTTTTGAAGATTTTAAAAATGACAAGCAAGCTGTAGAATATCAACAGCGTATTGTGGATATATTGTTGAAAGTAAGTATTCAAAGAATACATGCCTTTGTATTGATGTTTTTATTAAGAAAATTGAGTTGTTTTATAGCAAGTTCTAAAATAATCTTGTTTAAGGAAGCAATATGCTGCAATCATTTTAAAATTTTATTATGATGTTCTTGTCTTCAAAAACTGAACAAAATACTAATCATTCAAAATATTTAATGTATATCAACTTTAGTCTGTATACTAGGATACCAGGTACTACTCTAGAAAAATGCATATTGTGATAATTGCTATGTTACTATGATTGTATGCAATACTAGAGACTGACTTCAGAGTGCTTTGAAAAAGTAAATAATGTGAAGAATCTCCCTTTGTTTCATACCGACATCACTGTGTTGCTAAGATAGTGCCATAGTTTTACCATGGTACTGGGATGATAGGTAACACTTAAGAATGCATTATTTGAGTCACACAGAGATGGTCACCCTGTCTAAATCTAACTAGATTAAGTCCAAAGCCATTTTGAGATCAATGCTGTTGCTAATAAATGAAGCTGTACAGCTTTAACCAGGCCAGTTTCTTCGTTTAGTTGAAAGCCTAGAATTTGTGTCCTGTTCATTTGGCCGTGAAATGAAACTTTATTCCTCATAGTGACTTGTAGATTATTTTGCACAAGAAAACAATATGGAAATATTCTCTAGTTGTCATAGCATTAATGCATTACATTTGTAATAGTCCTTTATAATTTCCAAATCACATTTATATATGTTATGTCATTTGAGCTGTTTATTGATCTTGTAAGATAGGCAGTGATGAATATGAAATTAAGATTGCTAAATTCCCAAACTTTGATCCAGGTGGCTAGTATGGAGAATCTTTACCTGGATTTCCAAAATACTTCCCTAAATGGTCTCTATAATGAGTTTTGTCTGGTTTGTGATCTTGCCTTTCCCCTACCTAATATTCTTCTATGACTCCATTGGATCAGTTGTAATTAAGTTCTGCTATGAGAGAAAATTCAAATAACAGTTTAATTTTGAAGGGAATTTATTTTTTTATATAAGTCTAGAGGTAGACAACCTGATCTATTAGATTAGCTTTATAAACTTTTCAGGGATGAAGATTGCCTCTTTCTTACTGCTGTTATTTTTAGTATATGGTTTCTAGCTTTTGGTCCAAAATGACTTCTCAAGCTCCAGCCATCACCTCTGCATTCTAGTTAGCCTGAATGCAGAAGGGGATGAAGAAGATAGTGTTCCCTCTCTTTAAGAAATTTCTCAGAAGTTGTGTAGTACTACAATTCTGCTTATATCATATTGATCAGAACTTAGATATATGACTCTGTACTCTGTATTGTGGGTGACTATGTGTTTAGCTAAAAGTAAGGAGTTCTGTTTCTCAGAAGGATAGAACAGATGTTGGAGCACAAGTACTAGTTTCTGCCATACCTATCTAAACTTTAATATTACATCCAAGATCCTTCTTTGTTTTTTGGTCCCTGCCTACTGCACTATAACTCTCCCCTCTCCTACTGCCCTCCCCCACTGTATTATGAACTTCTCAACCATATTAAATTATTGGAATTCACTGAACTTTATGTGTCATCTTTATGGCTTATGTTCTTTGCATGAGTTTTCTATTATCCCATCTTGCCTTTTTCTTCCTTTTCTCTCTGCCTGGCAAATTCCTAACAATTTTCCAATGTGTAACTCGTATATCATCCATGAGAAACTCTTAGAATGCTCTCCCACACTTCCAGTTTGATTAGTTGCCCCTTCTCTGTGTTCATAGAACATTTTATGCTGCACTTGGAACACTGTATGGTAATTATTTACATGTATATTTTTCTACCTGGATTTGAGCTTCTTGTAGGTAGACTCTGAGGATTTGTTTTTGTAACTTATTTTAATTTAATTATAGTTGACATACAATGTTGTTTTAGTTGCAGGTACAACATAGTGATTCAATATTTTTTACATTACAGTATGATCACCACAATAATCTAGTTACTATCTGTCACAAAATTACAGTATTATTGACTATATTCCCTATGCTGTATATTATATCCTCCTGACTTATTTATTTTATAACTAGAAATGTGTACCT
Organism: Myotis lucifugus; assembly: GCF_000147115.1. Classification (NCBI taxonomy): domain Eukaryota; kingdom Metazoa; phylum Chordata; class Mammalia; order Chiroptera; family Vespertilionidae; genus Myotis; species Myotis lucifugus. The sequence goes on along the minus strand of NW_005871062.1, from coordinate 10,016,486 downwards.
CTTAATCCCCTTTACCTATTTTGCCTGTTCCCTTCATTCCCCAAACCTCTTCTCTTTGGCAACCACCAGTTTGTTCTCTGTATCTATGACTTTGTTTCTGTTTTCATTTGTTTTGTTTAATAGATTCCACATATAAGTGAAATCAGGCAGTATTTGTCTTTCTCTGTCTGACCTATTTCACTTGGCATAATGTGCTCTGGGTCCATCTATATTGTTGCAAATGGTAAGATTTCATTACTTATGGCTGAATAATATTCCATTGTATGCATATACATCACATCTTCTTTATCTGTTTATCTATAGATGGGCACATAGGGTTGCTTCCATATCTTGGCTATAGTAAATTATGCTGCAATGAACATGTGGTGCATATATCTTCAAATTGGTGGTTTTGTTTTCTTCAGATAAATACCCAGAGATTGAATTGCTGGATTATATTGTAGTCTCATTTTTAATTTTTTCAAGACTCTCCATACTGTTTCCCGTAGTGGCTTCCCTCTGGTCACCACATACTGTTGTCTGTGTCTATGAATATTTGTTTGTTTGTTTTTCTTGTTTGTTCATTCTTGCTTTCAGTTTTTTATCCCACATATGAGTGAAATAAGTTAAGGAGTTTACACTTATAGAGCAAAAGGAAGGGCTAAAAGCAGAGGAGCGTTAGATGGGTCCCGACAGTTGAATCCTCAGAAAGGATCTGTGCACTGAAGGGGAGTGATGACTGAGCGTTTTAAAGCCCTAGGAAGCTCTTTGAAAGTTTAAATCGGAATTTGGATACATACACAGACTAAAACTTGAAATATACTCTAGGAATGACTAATTATATACTTGGGCAGGCTGTGATTGCTAGACAAAAGAAGGCAGCGTATAAGAAAGAGATATACTGCCAGCAAAGTAAGAAAAGGTAGGCCAAAAGCCAGGTTCCAAGGGAATATTTTCTAATTGGAAAAAATCTTATAGTTTATTTTTGAATGGAGAATGGAAGGAGGGAACTTAGGACTCTTCGACAGATAAGAGGGTATTCTTCAATTTGTTATAGAGTTGCCTCCATAAACTCAGCTAGTCCAAAGCAGTGCATGATCTTCTTTCCCAAACTTCTGCATTCTGTCTCTTTGTTAAGAGCTTCATTATCCTACATGCCTGTCAGGCTCAAGATCTCACATGTTTTTATTTCTCCTTAGCTACACACCTTTCCATGCATATGTGTACTCGACCTGTCTCCTCTCTCTCTGCAGTGTCTTTTGCACCTCTTCCTCCTTCCCTTTTCGCTATAACTGCCCTAGTTCAGGACCCCTTTGCTTTCCCCGGACCCCTGCAGTCATGTGCATTTGGTCTACCTTCAATTTATTCCTTCGTTATTTTATCTGATACCCTGCTGATAGGATAATTTTCCTAAGTGCAGTACTGATCATGATCAACTCTCCTGGTTGAGCACCTTTTGTAGCTCCCAGTTTTCTATGGAATAAATTCTAGATTTTTCAGAATGACATTTGAGGCCTAATCTTTTCTTTCTATGTAATTTCTCCTTGCTCCTCATGCATGCTGCTGCATTCTAATGAACACAGTTTCTCCAAACAACCTCACATTTTACTGTGTTCCTGCTTTCGCTCACATTGCTCTCTCTGACTGGGTTGCACTCGCTCCTGGCATTTCCCGTCACAGGTTCCACATGGGCTTTAAAGCTTAGTTTAAAAGCTACTCTTCTGATTTATTTTCAATTCCCTGTCTAACCACTTGAAATAATTTCCCCCACTGTGCTGCGGGAGTAATTTGTTCCTTTATAATAGTGCAGATAGCACTGTGCCTTTTATTTAAAATTTGTTTACCTGTCTCACCTTGCTTTCTCATTTATAATTCCCTTGAAGGCATCTACCATAGCATCTTACACATAGTAGGTAGTCAGGAGAGGAAAGCTCACTTAAAGCAGAGGAATGAGTATGATTGATAACCGTGTGTGGTTGTAAAAAGCCCACTATGCAAAACCATCTGTTCAAGGAACTGCTTATAGACAAGGAGAATCTATTCACTTCATTGATTCGTGGGCTGGCCGACTTTTTTCTGGGATACCTGCACTCTGAAATTATCTTTTAAGCCCCAAAGCAACTCCTTTCTTCCTGTACTGGTGGGCAGATTTTTGATAGGATTACTTTAATTTAACAGAAATTAATTTTAGTAGGATTCTCTTTTAAGACTTCAAGAGGGAAACATGATTAATATCTCTCTGCAAGTTACCTAACAATTCACTTCTGATCCAAGCTGTGCCTAGAAATATGCCAAAAATCACCAAAATGATCCCCTTTCAGAGTATGCAAGCAGTTGTGCTCCTTCTCTAATTGGTATTAAACTCAATTGTTGCAAAATAATCTTTTCATGAGTCTTCAGTAATGAGACTCCCCCACCCCTTTTCATTGTATATTTTTTGTGTCAAACCAGATGGTATATTGAATAAATGGCCTCTTTTGCTCATCAGGTTATGGTGGAGAACTCAGATTTTACTCCCTCACAAGTCGGGTGTCTCTTTACATTCCTTGCCCGGCAGCTTGCAAAACCTGACAATACCTTGTTTGTAAACAGAACCCTCTTTGATCAGGTGAGTGTCTTCAACAATGAGAGCTAGAATTGTTTTTATCCTATTACTGTTCATAGAAAAGTTCACTGGATTACATGGTCTCTAAATGTAATAGCCAAGCCTGTTCTGGTTTCAGATTGGATCTAATTTAGCTGTCGTTGGTTTTGTTAAATGATGTGTCTGGGTAGTATGACTGCCTAGTAAGGTGGTATCATGAGGGTATGATTTGTGGAGATTAGTTTATAGAGATTTTGTTCTCTCAATTATTCTATTGCTCCAAATTTCTTTGGTGAAAAATTTTCCAATTTAAGAATCACCCATCTCACTGGTAGTAAGACTATTATGCTGATCATCTGAATGTACTTACAAATGACTTTGATTCTGAAAGGTATTTCCTAATCTCAATTAAATAGCATCCCCATATCCACACATGACAGTGAAAATACTTGTTTATCTGCAGCTAATAATGACTAGATTTATTGAGTACTTCATAGTGCCAGGCTCTGTTCCAGTTTTATATGTGTTTATTAATTCAGTGCTCCTAATAGTTCTGAATTTGATATAGTTGTTACCCCATTTTGCAGATGAGCAAACTAAAGCCTGGATAGGTTGAGGTACTCATCCAATATCGTACTTAATAAGTGTTATTATTAACAATAGATGTTCTTATTAAGTGTTGATAAAGTTAGAATTCAAATTTAAGTGGCCTGACTCCAAAGTTCATGCTTTGCTTGGTCCATGGTATCAGGGATCTTAAAGTTAAGGTATATAGATGATGCTGCCTTCTAGTCATGTTTCTAAACAGCATACCTGAACCTCCTGTGCCATGTACTAGGCCAATCAGTTGGGAAGATACCATATACCTGTGGTATATTTTTTATGGTGAAGTGTGAATGAATTGGTGAGATATAAAGGGTAGGTGCTGTTTTCATTGATAGTGTGATAGCATGCATGCTGGTATCCAATAAAAAAGTACATTTTCTTTGACCAGGTCCTTGAATTCCTCTGTAGTCCTGATGATGACTCCAGGCACTCTGAAAGACAGCAGGTATGAACTACTAGAACTCTTTTTGCTAAAGAGTAGAAAAGATGCTTGGCTGGCGCAGTGGTTGAGTGTTGATCTATGAACCAGGAGGTCACAGTTCCATTCCCTGTCAGGGCACATGCCTGGGGTTGCGGGCTCAATCCCCAGTGTGGGGCATGCATGAGGCAGTCAGTCAATGTCATCATTGATGTGTCTCTCTCTCTCTCTCTCTCTCTCTCTCTCTCTCTCTCTCTCTCTCCCTCTCTCCCCCCTCTCTTCCTCTCTCCCTCTCTCCCTCTTCCTTCAATAAAAAAATATTTTTTAAAAAAGAGTGGGAAAGAAACAGAGTAAGCCCAAAAGAACCCTTCTGTGCTAACTTCACAAGGCTTAAGGGGGAAGCGACTTGTGCCCAAACCTAACACTAAGCCAGATAGTGGCAACCAGAAAATAGTGTGACGGTTGTTAGAAGTGCATATATATGGAGTTTATATCACACTAAGTTTCTAGGCACCGGACCTGTCTTGCATTCAACATGACGTCAAGGAGAATACTTCATCCTTCTCCTTGGATCTAATTTAGCTCTTGTTGGTTTTTGTTTTTTTTTAACAATCTGAAAGGTGACCCTAATCTCAGTTAAATAGCATTCCCATTTAACTATGAAGTGCACAATAAAGGCATTGCAGCCACAGTTGGCACCTGTTGTATCCTGCTTTCACTGGTGTCATTAATCTGATAACCACTCCTTGCTGCTATGGAAAGACTGCAGGTTACTGAGTGTGGGACACTCAGCTTTTGGGAGTGCCCTCTAGCCCCACTGCATTAGGGCTAACCATTTCTGGAGACCTTATCCATCTGTCCCCCTACTAATTGCTGTGACATGGTAACTGTTTGAGCACCACTTCTTTCTACTTATCCCCCCCCCCTTTTTTTGGTCCCTTCTAAGAATAGGATTCTTTAAAAGTTTACCCATCGTAATTGTGAACACTAAGAGAGTCAACCTACTTAAAATTGGCTGCCAGACTTTTGTGAGCTAAGCTATAAAAATTAAGAATTTTGATAGCTATGCTGATTTTTTATGGTAATAGTGCACAGCTGAGAGGTTGAGACCCAGATAAAGAACATGTGGTAGCAACAGTGACCCCTTTCTCTGCACAGCTGTGGCCCAGTGACTGCTAAAATTTTGGTTCTCTTATTTATATCGAATACAAATAGTAATGTGGCCCCTCATTTTGCCCCTATTTCTCTATTGATAGGAAAAATAGATCATGTTGTGCATGTTATTTTGCTATATAAAATAAAAAACTTTTTATATAAATAACTAAATTAAATAGAAATAAAAATCTTATCTAAATATAACAGCCAAACCTTGAAAAGTAATCATCCTATAGTAATATTCTATTATTGAGAGTCCCCTTTGAGATTAACTAGTTTCCTTTTCTACTCATTTTAGAAATATAGGAAATGGATAAAGTAAGTTGCTCAAGGTCACAACTGAGATTAGAACCCAGTTCCTTCCCTTCGCAGGCACTCTTTCCCCTGCACAGTTTGTTATATATCAACATTTGTTTACGTAGTATTTGTTAGTATTTTCCAGTGGAATGCTGATAAAAGTTTAACAACTTGCTCTTCAAATGTAGGTCTGATATGAATGTTGGTTGATATTTTCATTTACATGAATGAATAAGGGTGAAAGTGCAACAAGGAAAGCATGTCAGAACTTCACCCATTCATCAGTGAAGTGACTTCTTTGCTGAATCAGATAAGTTTTTGAAATAAAAAAAAAGAATTCCTTAATTTTTTGATATTCACATTGTAATGACTACGACATTCACACTTTAAAGTCTGATTGCCTTATTACATTATCTCCATCACTTTTGTAACCAAGGTTTGGCAGTTTTCCTGGAAAGAGCCAAAGAGTAGCTATTTTAGGCTTGTGGGCCACATATGGTATATGTCACATATTCTTTGTTTGTTTTACAACCCCTTAAAAGTGTAAAAAGCCCTGATTTACAGAATTTGCCAGTTTCCATGGTGTCAGCACTCCCACCATTTCAGCTTACCAGCATGATGTCACTCAGCCGAGAGTTAGAAAGAGATGCTAAGTACAACACCCTTATGTAATATTTCCCCGTACAGATTCAGTTACAGTAACTAACCTCAAGAGCATACATAGTAAAATGTAATGAAATAATTAAAAGTGGTGAGTTTTTAGTATTAATTACCTTTGTTTTTACTTTAATTTATTTGACTGTAAAGTTACATAGTTTAATTTTTAACAATGGCTGTGTTTCACAACTGACTTTCAAAATTCCTGAAAATTTAACACTCAATTCTAAGTGGGTTGGTAAGACTGGCTCCAGCGTAGTACTATTATGTTATTCCACATTGAGGCTTCCAGCAGATGGCGTTGACTCCATAGTTCTTCTATGTAGCAGTACATTAAAACACTCAAAGTGGATTAAATTAGGGTTCTGAAATGTAAAGTTTGGATAGGTTTTATTTATTTTATGCCCCCTCCCCCCTTTTTTTTAACTTGAAAGTAATCAATTTCCTAAGTTAGAAAAATGCTTTGTTAAATGGTTTCCTGGAGTTCTGAGAAGGATCATGTTACTCTGGATCTTGACCTTCAATACATGAGAGAGCTTTCTCACATTGCCCTAATGATTAAGTAATGATTCTATTGTATTGAGAGGTTTATTTACAGAAATTGAAGAATCTGTCACAACATCCTAGTCATCTTTGTTATTCACCTTCTTCGTTTGGTAGAATTATTTATAAGAACCCCAGTGTTTTGTTGTTGTTCTTGTTTTTAAATGTCACTGCAGGATATGTTTTTATTGATTTTTTTAGAGAGAGAAGGGAGGGGAGAGAGAGAGAGAGAGAGAGAGAGAGAGAGAGAGGAAATATAAACATTGGTGCCTCCCATAAATGCCCCTACCGGGGATCGAACCCAAAATCTAGGTATGTACCCTGACTGAGAAATGAACCTGAAACCTTTTGGCACATGGAAGATGCTCCAACCAACTGAGCCACCCAGCCAGGGCATGAACTCCAATGTTTTTTTTTGTTTTTGGGTTTTTTTTTAATATATTTTATTGATTTTTTACAGAGAGGAGGGGAAAGGGATAGAGAGTTAGAAACATCGATGAGAGAGGGACATCGATCAGCTGCCTCCTGCACGCCCCCTCCTGGGGATGTGCCCGCAACCAAGGTACATGCCCTTGACCGGAATCGAACCTGGGACCCTTGAGTCCGCAGGCCGATGCTCTATCCGCTGAGCCAAACCGGTTAGGGCCCAATGTTTGTTTTTTATTGTTATAAACTACATATTATAAATTTTGAAATTTTAAATGTACAATTCAGGCATTAAGTATATTATTGTTGTGCCACCATTGCCACCATCCAACTCCAAAGCTTTATCTTCCAAACTGGAAATCCCCATTATCTCCTCCCCCTGGCAACCACCATTCCACTTTCTGTCTCTGCGAATTTGACTACTTTATATACCTCATATAAGTGGAATCATACAGTACTTTTTGTGTGTGTGTTTGACTTATTTCACTTAATTTTTGTTTTTATTCATTTCAGAAAGGAAGGGAAAGGGCAAGAGGGATAGAAACACCAATGATGAGAGAGAATCATTGACCGGCTGCCTTCTGGGGGTTGAGCCCACAACCTGGGCATGCGCCTGACCAGGAATTGAACCTGTGACCTTCTGTTCATAGGTCGATGTTCAACCACTGAGCCACGCCGGCGGGGCCACTTAATATTTTTAAGGTTCATCTATATTATAGCATGTGTCAGAAATCCATTCATTTTTTAGGTTAAATAATGTTCCATTATATGTATATACCACATTTTTTTAATCCATTCATCCACTTATGGACATTTGGATTGTTTCCACCTTTTTGCTCTTGTGAATAATGCTACTGTGAAAAATACCAACGTTTCATTAGAAAAAATAACATGTAAACATGAATACTACCTGTGGACCACAAGACATAAGGAACTTTAAGAGCTATAGGACATAAAAGCTCTAGATAAAAATTCACTTTTTAAAAATATTCTTTATTGTTTAAAGTATTACATATGTCCCCCTTTTCCCCCATTGACCTCTCCCCAGCCACTCCCACCCCCCAGCACATGCCCTCACCCCCTTAGTGTCTGTGTCCTTTGGCTATGCTTATATGCATGCATACAAGAAAGAATGTATATGGATGCTTTTAGCTAAGTGGAGGATCATTGGGTATTCTAAAAAGGTTTTATTTGCAAACACTGTGGCATTCCTTTCATGCTTGAAAAATAGAGCCATTAATATTTTTATGAGACTTAAATACAATATGATCAACATTATAATGTAAGTCTAACCTGTTATATATGTGAAAGCCAAGCCAAAACATCAGTAAGTAATAAGACAAAAGAAAAAATTATGGTGTGTGGCTGAATGGATTCTTAAAAAGCTAGTAAATAAAAGGAGATCCCAAAGTTTTTTGTTCATTCATTTTAAATGTTCAGGTCCTTTTAGAATTGCTGCAGGCTGGAGGCATAGTTCAATTTGAAGAGAGTCGGCTCATCCGCATGGCAGAAAAAGCAGAGTTGTAAGTTGTTTTGAAGTCATATATTAGTTGATACAACTATTAAATTGCATTTCTGTAACTTGAAGCCTGGTTTATCCATGCATTGCCATTTATTTTTAAATTAAGAAAAATTATGCAAATAACAAAAAAACCTAAGCATGAAAGTTTGTGCCTTTTAAATCTGAAATTTAGTAAAATTTGCAGAAATTAGCAGGGAGTAAATTAGAAGTATCTGTACATTTGTTTTCGGATAAAAATGAAATAACAGTCATGATTTATTACTTTAGTTATTTAGTTATTTTTTACTTACAATATGCATAGTATTTTATAGATTTTGACAGCTATTTATATATATTATAAATATTGCAGAACTTAATATAGCAAATAAGATGCAATATATTAGATCTACTATTTATTCAGTTTTTAATGTTTTATTTGACATTTAATTCTGTACAGAGAAACTTGGTACAATTAATTGATATCTAATATATTAACTATTTTTGTGGCACATGTTATTTTAACATTTATTTTGTACCCACTTTTAAAATTTCTGTAAACATGGTGTTCAGCAGTATATTAAACCTATATTTAGAAGAATGGCAGATATTAATTTTCTTATATCGGGGTGGGGAACATTTTGTCTGCAAGGGCCATTTGGATATTTATAACATCATCCATGGTCCATACAAAGTTATCAACTTAAAAAAATTAGCCTGCTGTATTTGGTCAGAGACACTCCTAATGTCTTGGCAGGCCAGACCAAATGATTTCTCGGGCCTTATAAGGCCTGGGAGGCCGGATGTTCCCCACCCCTGCCTTAGGTACTATAACTTCATTTAGCAGTAGAAATAACACTTACTGTATTTATTTTTCTATACTAATTTCTGTCCTGAGAAAACTTTTTGAAACAATAATTACCACCTCCCTGTTTGGTACACTGAACTTTTTCCTTTTATGTTCTAGTTATCAAATTTGTGAGTTTATGTATGAACGAGAACACCAATATGACAAAATTATTGATTGCTACTTACGTGACCCACTAAGAGAGGTGAGTTAAGAGATTGCTTACCCTTTTCATACCATTTCCACACAATTCCCCAATGAGCAGGAATAGCTATTCAGTATGTATAAACCATTCAGTAGAAATATTTGGACATGTGTTTGCTGATTCAGATTTTCATTTATTCAATAGGTTTTTATTGAGTGCCTGATATTAGGCAAGTATACATTGATAATTAAAAAGATATAGTTCTTGCAATTTTAAAACTTATAGTTTAGTGATGGAGACTGACCTTAGATGATGGGGAACTGATGTATATACTACGGAAGGAATCTCAGAGGAAGCAACATATAAACTGACTTTGGAATTTGAGAAGAAGCCAGTTAAGCAAAAAGCCAACAGAAAAGTGTTCTAGGATAGGGAACTATATATGTAAAGACCCTGAGGTGGGGAAAATTTTTGACATGTTCAAGGAACTGAATAGAGATCATATAAATGAAGAAAAGATCAATGTAAGTGGAGCCTAATAGACAAGGGCAAGAGTGATTTGAGATGAAATTGGGAATGTGGACAGGGACGACCAAAGACAAAAGTATAATATTCCCTCATTAGGTTAATGAAATTGAGAACAAAATTAATTGGAACAGATTTTCAACTTTTAAGACTCTACACTAAACTAAACTTGAAACAATTGCTCTTTATCGTCAGTGTCAGTTTTCCATCAGTTAACTATCTCCAAATAATAGATATTTAGCAAGACTGGTATAGATATAGTGAGTAAATATTCTTGGCATGATGAATGAATGAATGAATTATATTGTCTTGTGCTCCTTAGGAAGAAGTCTTTAACTACATTCACAATATCTTATCCATTCCTGGCCACAGTGCAGAGGAGAAGCAGTCTGTATGGCAGAAAGCAATGGATCACATTGAGGTGCTAATTCAATAAACTTTTGAAATTTCCCCATTTGTATGGATATCTCCCAAATTAAGCTTATGCTAACCAAGCAATGGCAGGTGTCACGTTATTAAGTTGATTTACTTGCAGATTTGCATCTTTTTCATATAATTTATTCCACCTCATATTTGTATTTATAAAGCCTGTCATATACAATCTATATATATAAAAGCCTAAGCAACCAAACAGCCGGTTGACCGGTTGCTATGATGCACACTGACCACCAGGGGGCAGACGCTCAATGCAGGAGCTGCCCCCTGGTGGCCAGTGCGTTCCCACAGCCAATCTCTCGCAGCTGGCCAACCTCCTACAGTCCCTCCCCCCGGCGAGATGGCCCTGATCAGTCAGATCGCCGGCCAAGCCGAGGGACCCCACCCTTACACAAATTCGTGCACCGGGCCTCTAGTTTATTATATCATGGCTTCTGAAAATAACCCATGTTCAATCAGCTGGTTGGCAAACTGGAATATTAGTGGGTTTTTACAACATTCTTAATACAATTCTGAGGGTATTCCTGGTCTTATTCTCTAATACATAATGGGAGCCATTGCACTCAATCACCCATTGGAATTTTAGAAACATTTCTATAATGAGTTTTTCTCTCTGATATATTTCCCTTCCTTATGTAACAGAATAATTCTGATTTTGTTAATGCATGCTTTTTTTACAATAATGCAGGAGTTGACATTGAAACAAAAAGTTATTTTTAAAACACATGCCTATAGATGCCAAAATGGAGAGACCAATAATGCGTGATGAACATGTGATCAGAATGCATTCTGAAAAAGGGCTCACAAATCACTCCTCACTTTAGTGTCCATAGGTTCATAACATACCATATACCTCAGAAACCAACAGAGCTAGCAGGTTTGTTGAAATGTATTTTTTTGAGTCACTAATTGTTGAAAAAAAGTAGTAACAAAAGATGCTGAGGTCATCCTAGTTTTGAAAATAAATTTCTATTTATAAAGTGTCTTTACTCCTCCTTGTAGCAAGGAACAGGTGATGGGGTAACTTCTGGTGATAGGTTTAGAGATGGAATGAAAGATATGGTTATTCAACATAATTTAAATTTTTTATACATGTGAAAAATGATAAGAAAAGATGAGATCTGAAACTCCGAGAAAACATTGCATGTGATATGAATACTTTGTTCCCATCCTGATGGTTGTAAAGTTTAGAAAGATCAGAAATGTGAACACATCTTATGTGAAACATCTGGTGAGAAAGAGATACAGTCAGTCATCAGATGTGTGGTCTGAAGTAATTTCCACACTTTCATCTATAGGATTGAGAACATATATATGTTATTTTATGTTACGATATTCCTGCTAACAACAAGATGGATATATGTTGATGAAAGAACTCAAGAAAACCTTCTACTTTGAGTTATATCTTTTTCCTTTAATCATTTTGTATTCTTTTTCCTTTCATCATCCCCTTTAAGTCTCTGTATTTACATTATGGCTCATTCTTTATTTCACTTAATCTGCATTAAGCAGTGGTTTGAGCACATGGACTCCAGACATCCAAAAATGAAGCTATGTCTCTCTGCATAATGTGAAATGTGATGCATTAATCAATGAGCAAACAAATTACTCAGCAGGAAACTCAGACTGGAGAAGCAAGAAGTATTGTTGCTGCACAACAATTATTTCTGCTGACTTTTTCCAACATCTGCACATTTTTTTCACCTTGAACTTTTTAATATCTCTTAAGACCACAATTACAAATATATAGACTGTTTGTTGAAGGACTTCCTTGGCTTCAGTAATAAAAATAAAATCAACATTAAATATGTAGGTGTAAAAGTCCTCATAATAAAGTTTTCTGGCAGTATATACAGTGAATAAATTAGTGGTTTTTAACACTTCTGGGGTTATAAATCTCTTTTGAGAATTCGTGAAATATTTGGACTTGTGCATGTGCACAATGCGTAAATTTGTTTACATTTTCAGGGATATGCAGACACCCTAAAAGCCATTTTTAGATCGGGTCTGTGGATTACGGGTAAAAAATCTTTTTTTTTTTTTTTTTTACAATATGAATAAAGCATATTTCATTATATTTTTAAAAAATATTTATTTTTAGTTTTAGGTATAAAAAGCATACAGAAAACTGCATAAAGCAAATGTACAGATTAATAAAAAATTAAAAATCAAAATATCTGAGGTCTAGATCAAGAAATAGACTTATATGCAGTTCCTACCCCAGACTTCCTGTGTAGACTTCCTGTATATCCTTTTCTGGTCACAAGCCCTGACTCCCATAGTACACCGATTAGCCTGTGTTTTTTCCTGATATTTCCTTGCCTTTCTATATATACTGTTACTGCATATGCCTACATCCCTAAAAGTTTATATTTTTGCTTTGCCTTTTTATGAACTTTATGTAAATGAAGTTATATATTGTATTTCCTTTTTTTCTCAATATTTTGAGAAGTTTGTGTGTTTTGTTATCTGAAGCTGTGGTTCATTTGTATTGTTATATAGTATTTCATTTTACAAGTATATCATAGTTTGTCCATTCTACTGTTAGTGGATGTTTTAGTCCATTTATAGTCATCATTATATATGCATCTGAGCACAGCCACATGCATTTCTCTAGTGCAGTGGTTGTTAGTTTGATCCCCAGTCAGCAGTATAGTATCAGCTGAAAACTTAATAGAAATGTAGTTTTGTCTTCACCTCAGACCTTCTGGATCAGAAGCTTTGGGAGTGGGGCCCCACAATATGTTTTAATAAGCCCTCCACGTGCTTTTGAGACATGCTAACATCTGATAATCTCTTCTGTAGGGTCTATAATTGCCAGTTAATTGGGATAAATATCTTTACCAGCTGCCAGCATTGAATGAAGTTTCCCATTGATTCTATATCCTTGCCAGACTTTAACATTTTGCAAATCTAGTGGATGCGTAATGATATTTTACTATGTTTTAAACGTACATATTCTTAGTTACTAAGATTGATAGACTTTTCATGTTTATTGGCCATTTAAATATCCTTTCTGTAATGTGCCTGTTCAAATCTTGCCCAATTTTCTATTTGAAAATCTCCTGTACTTATTGATTTGTAGGCGTTCTTTATGTATCCTGCAGGGTGGCGTTTTTCACTGACACATGTTGTGAATATATCCTCCACTCTTTGGCTTTTTCCTATGATTCTTTTTAAGAGAAGTTCTTTTTTTTTAAGTCAAAATAATTAAATTTTTTTTTCTACACTGAATGAGAAATTCTTCATATTTTTGTTTAAAAGCTTTTTTGTCTGTTTTTCCTTCCATCTTTAAATCTTAGGTTCACCTGAAAGCAGTTTTTGTATATGCTGTGAGGTGGGGGTCCAATTAATTTTTTTAAAATATGGGTGCCCAATATTCCCAGCAGTTATTTTAAAGGTTGCCTTTCCCTATTGCTCAGTAGTGCTACTTTGTCATAAGCATATCAAGGATCTATATGCTTGGTCTGTTTTTCTGGGCCCTCTTCTGTTTCATTGATCTATTGTCTGACTATATCAGGACCTCACAAGTATCCTATATAATAAAAGGCTAATATGCAAATCGAACGGCAGAATGGCCAGTCGCTAAGATGCTCACTGACCACCAGGGGGCAGATGCTCAATGCAGGAGCTGCCCCCTGGTGGTCAGTGTGCTCCCACAGGGGGCGCCGCTCAGCCAGAAGCCAGGCTCACGGCTGGCGAGTGCAGCGGTGGTGGCGGGAGCCTCTCCTGCCTCCGCAGCAGCACTAAGGATGTCTGACTGCCACCTAAGCCATCAGTCAAGCATCCCCCGAGGGCTGCTGGACTGTGAGAGGGTGCAGGCCAGGCTGAGGGACCCCCTCCCTGAGTGCACGAATTTCGTGCACCGGGCCTCTAGTTTTAAATATTGCTTTATAATAAGTCTTGATATCTTTAAATGAGTATTGGTTATTCTTGACCTTTTATACTTCCAAATACATTTTGGAATCAGCTTGTCAAATTCCACCAAAATTTTTTTTAATCTTATGATTCTAACTGTGATTGCAATGAATCTATTAATCACTTTAAATGTAATTGACATCTTTATGACATTGTATCTTTCAATCTATGACTGTATGGTATGACCCTTTATTCAACATTTTTTATAAAGTTTTATAATTTTCTCTGTAGAGATTTTCAGTCCTTTTTTAGACTGTCAAAAATTTATATTTTTAGCATAATCATGCCACTAATATTTTTAATTTCCCATATATGTATAATGTTTATTATAAGGATTTTTATGGAAGTCTTCTATTCTATTTCTAGTATATTAATAGTTTTGTCATGAAAAAATTTTATCACCTTTTCTCCCTTACTAATTTTTGTGGTAAATATTATTGATATTAAATTAGCCTTAAATTCTGTGGATAAATGCAACTTGATTCTGATGTATTATCCTTTTTGTATATTGTTGAATTTTGTTTTTACTTAGAATGTTGTATCAATGTTCATGATTAAGATTTATAATTTTTCTTTCCTATCTTATATTGTTCTATTGGGTTTGGTGATCAAAATGTTGCTAGCCTCGTACGAGCTGAAGAAGTTTCCTTTTTTCTATTCTCTGTAAGAGATTAATTAATGTTGGAATTTTTCTTCCTTAAATGATTACTAGAAGTTACAGGTGAATCTATTTGAGTCTAGAGTTTTCCATATGGAAAGATATTTTATTATTCAGTGCAAGTTTTCTATTGCTTAAGTCAATTTATTGAACTATATTTTTCTAGAATTTATCCATTTTGTCTAAATTTTCAAATTCTTGACATAAAAGTTTTTTATCTATGTAATGTCTATTAATCAGTAGTAATGTCCCCCTTTTCATGTGTGATATTGATTAGTTGTGCTCTCTCTATTTTGAGATGTGTTATATAAAACTAGTATAAACTACAGTTATTTTAATATTAATCATTATTATTAATCTAAAAATACTACCACAAAATTATTAGATATATCACTAATATCACAGTCACACTAACTTGTATACTTTTTATTTCACAATATACTATGTGATGTAAAGTTGGTCTTTGCAGTTAGCCATGTGATATGCAATTGTAAGGGCAGAATAGTAGGTCACAGAAACCAAGTGAAAAGAGAGTTTAAGAAGAAAATGATAGCCAGTGTCTAGGAAAGTTTAGGGAGAGTGCAAATTGGAGGTCTTAGATTTGACAGAAATAGGTTTTATTAACAGTGGTTACTTAACAGTGCCTCTCTTAGTCTGATTTAAAACTTATGACTTAAAGTTGATTTCTTAAGACACTTATAGTTTCAAAACCTACCAGGCAATCAGAAGTACAGTTTTAAAATTCTTAGCCAGAGAAATTGCAGCTATACCTTTTTTTTTTTTCCATCAAGCTATTACTTTAAGCTCAAGGGTGAAATTCACAGACAGAGAATTTGGGGAGCTTTTGTTCATTCTGTTCATCCTGCAGATACATGGCCTAAATCCAGAGTTTAGTGCTTTCATTTTCTAAGAATTCTGAATTACCTTGTATATCACAATCTGACTTTTTACATGGTATGTTTTTAATTTTGCTCATTTACAATGTGCCTTTAAATTAGGGCCTTATATCAAGGTCTCCTGAAATGCAATAAAGAAGCTCATGAAAATATTGAGGCAGGTGATCATGTTTCACATCTATGGGAATCCTATTTAAATTAACATTAAGATTTAGCAAAAGGATTTTGTCTTTTTCTTTCACTCTAGGAACTTGTGTCCCTGAAGCCTTGTAAAGCTGCAGAGCTAGTTGCTACTCACTTTTCTGAACAGATTGAAACAGTCATTAATAAACTTGAGGTAAATATTGCAAATATATATGGGGAAGAAACATCTAGTGGAGAGACAATTGTTGACTATGTACCAAAGAACTTTTGATTTTAGGAATTTGTTCAATTAATAGTTGCCATTTAATAGTAGTTTCTACACATTTGTTGAGGCTTAAAACCCATGGGGGGAAAAAAGTCCCGGCAGACACCGTATATAATCAATTTTACATTATAGAAAAAGAGGTTTTAATGTTGAATGTCAAAGACATTGGAAAGTGGAGAGAAAGGGAAAGTGAGTTATAAAGTTATTGAAGTATTGAGATCTATTCACATTTCTCCTCCCAGACCCTGAGGCCAAGTCTGTCTCCAGCTCCTGCCTCCACTATGCTGCCTGGCACAGAATATCGCCCTATAAACACTGTGGAGTCTAACACGTTTCTTTTAAAGAAATGAAGTATTTCTTTTATTGTAGAACTTTACTGATTATGTAGGAGAATCCCACACAGGTTTTATAAAGTACTTTTACTTTTGATGACAAGAATTATGCCTCTGACCTATTGTTTCAGAATTCTTGAAATGATAAGTAAGCCAGAATATTAGGTTATAACCAGAAGGAAAGTTGTGTAAAATAAAACAAGGTGATGGGCCAGGGAAAAGTTAAAAATCAAAGACGGATAAACATATTCAAAATGTCATATTCTGTATTACATTAATCCATTTCAGTTTTGAGAGTCCCCTGCTTTTTATAGGTGAAGTTTGAATGTGTCGAAAAGGTAAAGAAAAACTAGACTCTAAATTTTTGCTCAGCTTTCCTTAGAACTTAGAAACATTTATATTCATATAGTATCCTAAGGTTCATCTCATTTAATTCTTACCTTTTCCCTGTGCAGAAGGCAGAGGAGATATTGCTGTTCTTTTTTAAATAGGTAAACTGAATAGCTAAGAGAGCCAGTGACTTACACAAAGTCACATAGCTCATAAGTGGAAGAAACAGAGCCCTGATTGCTGAGATGTTGCAGTTTGCCATCTCTGTTGCAGTTGGTTATATTGGGGAGTCCATGAGCTTTTCAGGTGGTGGGTGTCATTTGGGCCGTCATCACAAGAAGGACCAGATGAGACAGTGAACCCAGCAACAGTACAGCCAGAATTCACTACCAGCAGAGCAGTTAGAGCGTCCACGTGCAGGAACTGCACTGGGGTTTGTCTCAGAAGAGGGGTTTTTTTTGGTTGGTTTTCTTTTCTTGGTTGATTTTTTTTTTTTTTTTTTTACAATAACAAGGTATTTGTGTTTCTTTTTCACTCAAAATGGACTATGGGACAGTGATTAGAATTACTGAGAGGAAATGATCTGCAAATGATTCTTTAGAATTTCTTAGATCTATACAGAGGGCTTAATGGAAATAATCATAGGCATGTGTGCATTTTAAAGGCATATTCTAAATTCATTCTTTACCATGGCATAGTTTGAAGAATTTGTTTTAATATTATATTTTTTATTGTTTTTCTACTCAGAACCAGGTTTTGCTTTTCAAATTTTTGAGGAGTCTTCTTGACCCAAGGTATGTTTATAAATTTAGTTTTTTATAATACGTAGATTATAAATCAAAGAAAATAAGTTGAAGTTAACAAACTGGTCCATGGTAACCAAATAGTACACTCGGCCCTTGATTGTTAATGTTTGTGTGTGTGTCAGAATCACCTAAGAAGCTTAAAAATATATAGTTGCCTGGGCCCAACCCCGCAGAATCACTGTGGGTGGGGATATTTTTGATGTACACCTAGAGTTAAGCTTCACTGGCTTAAGTGTAGTATTCCAGGATGAGACAGCTTTTGTCTCAGATATGCAAACTTTTAAGTTGCATTAGAATGTACATTAGCCATTGAAAACAGTCATTTACTTAAGTGATCCTGATATCAATTTCAGTTATTCCAGTATTCTGTGCTATTTTTAAATATCAAAGTATCAGGATGTGTGATTGTAACAATTGTTTTGAAATCTCAATCATTTAAACTTTAAGAAGACTATGTCACATTTTAATTTAGAGTCATACTGATGTGCATATGCAGATAATTGGAAAAGCAATCTGACTACATTTTTCTCCTGCACCCCAGTTCAAGACCTTTTCAAAGTGTCTGTATTTTAATTATAACCCGGTTCTCAGAATATTACTGAAACTAGATTTTTTTTAAAAAATGTTCTATTAATCATTTGTATTTCTCTGAGAGTCAGTTTGGGCCCTGGTCTACTCCTAGAATTAACTGATGGAGAAATTGTAGAATTGGAGTTGAGGGGTAGGAGGGAAGGAAGAGAGCTGTAAGGAGGATGGGAGAGCTCGGGGAAGAGACAGAGGACAGGGCTAGACGGATGAGGAAGGCGG
Organism: Myotis lucifugus; assembly: GCF_000147115.1. Taxonomy (NCBI): domain Eukaryota; kingdom Metazoa; phylum Chordata; class Mammalia; order Chiroptera; family Vespertilionidae; genus Myotis; species Myotis lucifugus. The sequence goes on along the minus strand of NW_005871062.1, from coordinate 9,998,215 downwards.
CACTCTGCCTCAGTTCCCCGCCCTTTCTCTGGGGCCGGAGCACCTCTTTCCCATGGCAAAATTCCTTCTGTTCCCTCTCTCATGTGTCCTCCAGTTTCAAATATATCCTCTTAGGATTTGACTCGTCCTCTCATAAGATCATTTATTTTAAGCAAGTTATTTCCCCCAACCATCCTATCTGGAGACGCTCAAGCTGGAAAGACAAGAGAAGGCTCAGCTTTGAACTTGGCCTTTTCTCACATGGAACAAAAGTATAGAAGCCAATGGTGACCAAATCCTTCTTTTAAAAAATAAAATAAAAAACAATATTAGGTAATATAAATATATAGTCATTTGCTCTGATATTGCAGTCACTCCTTAACTTAAATTTCACAGTAATAAAGATGGCACATCACAAGAGTTTCAGAGGTCTTCCATGAAAAGTCTTGCTCTGTTATCACCTACCCTAGATTTGAAAGATGTTAATTAGGTAAGACCCTTTAAGAGTACTGTGAAAGTTGTTTTGTTCGCTAGCAAACCACAAATAATTTTACATTTACTCAGTATGTTTTATCTCCCTGAATTAACCCTAACCCAAGATAATTATTCTAAATTAACTTGTCACACATTCTTCCTTCTTGTCATATTAATTTGGCTACAAGGTTCTCTCTTACCTACTTCAGAGAGAAGCAGTGTACCCACAACCCTTCGTCTTCCCTCTCCCCCAAAGCAACATGACCTGTAATGTCCTCACTTTTGACAGCAGCACAGTTGCCAGCTTTACTTTAGCCTAGTAGAAATTAAGAGCTGGCAAAGATTCTCCCCTTGACCAAACTTTACTCAGGCCTCTGAGCCTTTTCATCTCTGTCCTTGTGGAGTCTAGTTTTAGCAAGAATCCCCAACCCTCGATATCTGATCACCCAAAATATGTGTCCAAATTCTTCCTTCCCTACCGCCCCCCCCCTCCCGCAAGTAAAATCTGATCACCCTTGGCTGCTTCACAGAATCCTGTAAGTCAGTCTAGCAAATAATTTACCCCACATTC